>NC_090282.1:22460267-22782410 GCF_037392515.1 Haliotis asinina | reverse complement strand
TTTCAGGTAATTTTTAAAATTATGTAGATCACAATCTGTGTGTCTAAAATGGGCACAAAATATTTTTCATGTGGTTTTATTATATTTGTGCGTGAAAAATGCATGTATCTGTGTTAACGCAAACACTGAGTATCTTTCGAGTTTAATCAATCAACAAGGAATCTTGAAATTATTAAAATTAAAAGAGACAAAATTACCATTTCCGCGTTGAAAAAAACACACAAACCATTGCAGCCACATACTAAAAAGGAATGTAACAATGCTTCAACTATTGATGGATTGCAATTGTTGAATCTCTGATGGCAATTTAACAATGGTAGAAATGAAAAACTATCAAAATCGATTGTATGTGTGACTATCGATAGTCTAGAAATTGACTTCCGTTGACAAAGGCACAGGGCAAAATAGGAAGTATTAGATTTCACTCTGATTTAGAGTTATAGACCAGTTACCTCTCACACAAACCAGATCTGGTTTTCAAGTTTCTTGTCATACTGAGAGGCTATAACTAATTTAGCTTGTTTTTATTTCATATAAACTCAGTCAAAGTAAACTTATCCTCAGTGCTTTTCGTTACATTCTGAGTCTAACAAAACCTTATAGGGGGTCGCCTCAGGTAACCTTTGAGATTGACCAATCAGAACACAGCTTACCAAATCGCGAAAGTGCACATTCGCACATACCTTTTGAAATTTTATCTCGAAAAGGTTCGTACCCGAAGGATTCCAAATGCTATTTAGCGTATGTTCGCTTCCGGGTGATGCACACAACATACGTACAACCATGACAACGGTGAGTAAACAGTCACTGAAAATATTGTTTTTGGTAATATTCAAGGATGTTATCTTGCAGAAATATTAGCTAATGGTAACCATGTGAACAGAAACCCCAACATGTATATACTGCAGGCCAAATAACTGTGTTATATGCGGATTTTTGTTTGTGGAGAGATCTGTGTCAGTGATGTGAATATTTTGAAAGTCCCTCCAATCCCTAAATAGTAGCCATTGTCTGATTGGTTAAATTTATTTAACTGTCTTGTGTTTGATTGGAAGGTCATTGGTCACTCAAAGGTTACCTGACGTGACCTCCTACTAGGTTTTGTTAGAACTCAGTGGTGGAGTGTAACAAAATACACTGAGACTAAGTTTACTTAGACTGATATCAACTGAAATGACGTCAAATGGGACGATTCAAGCTGATAAAACCTATTACAACGATGGCTGGTTCCAACAGTATTTTGCAAAAGACTATCATTACTGCAATAGTTGTTTTCCCTGAATAGTCACCCAAGTAATAAAGCTGCGGCGCCTTTCGCAAAGCAGCTCTTAAACTATCATACTTTGACACTGGACTAAGGTTACCTTAGTAACTTACAATCACCTTGGTGCTTTGTGATAAAGGGCCCTGATCACTAGAGCCCAGTATTTTCTGTTGAATTCCGTAAGAGCTAACAGTGAGTGTGAATAGTTTTAATTACCATAAGTTTTCTTCCTGAGTTCCTTGTGGAGTTGGCTGTGTGGTGGGACAAGATCTGTTGGTTTTCGTCCGTGTGCATCCTGCAGAGTGACGTCAAACCTGAAGAACAGGAGCACCTCTGTCATCTGAAGACTGACAGGAGAGTCCCCAGATGGGCAGCACTCGCAGACCACGTGGAACAAACTACGACCGTCACCATCCTTCATGTACCTCTGATCGATGAATGCAGGGTTGAGCTGCATGATGTGCTCGAACATCAAGGTACCACCTGCAACAGATGGGACAGAGCAGTGTTAAAGAGCACCACTGAAAGCAATTTTCCACTGTTATCTCTGTGCCATACATAATCACGTCTGAAATGGAAAAACACAGTGGCTTCTAATGTCATCTGTCTATTATCTAAAACATCCCAAAACAATAATAAATTATCTGTATCAAGCACCTCTCACAAGCTGTGGTCTGTGTTAATCCAAAATGTTTGCTGTGGGGATTACTAGTGTCAACAAGTTCTTGTAAAAACGAAATTAACCCTTTCAACCATTTAAGAATCCCCAAAATATGAAGACACATTTGCACTGTCATGATGTAAGTAAGCGATGTAAACTGACCAGACTAAAATGCTGATAGAAACATGTGCTAGGCATTCAGCTAGCCATGGAGGAAACATAAGTTTACTTCCAGTTTACATGAAAAAAAAAAAAACAGCAAAAAAACTGAGTTAAAGTCGGCACTTGCAAGTAACATGCATTGCATTACATAACTAAAGTAAATGCTTCTATGTACATCCAGTAAAGAGTCAAGTGTTCGACCATGGATATGACATTCTGCCTTCAGCCATGACCTAAATGATCTACATAAATAACCTGAATTGCCTTCATCTTACATGTTGTTAAACAAACACTAATATGTAATGTCAACTAAGGATTTTATAGACAACAAAGGATAAAATTACTGTTTCATTGATGAATCAACCAACAAGCACCTAACATATCCATCATTACTGCTGCCAGTGTACATCATTACATCTCTAGCTTGTCAGACCTACAAGGCGGAGAAATGTTATCGTGTTAATATGGTGAGACCTCAGATATCCAGACACATTTGTTTTTACATAAATTGTCTGGATAATTGAATATCTGAATATCTCATTTTCGCTTTACATCCACTTTAAGGAAAACCCAAAACATTTATATCATCAAGCCTTATTGTACAAGTACCGACATCAAAAACAGCATCACACCATCACAATCATACCTTTATCTCAGGTTTGAAAAAGACTTTCATTGAGGACTGCTTACACTGGGTGCTGCTGCTTTGCAGCATGATGGACAACATTTTGTCCCGGCTTTCACAGTCGCCAATACTCTCGAAGTAGTTGAGGAGGTCATTCGTAATTAGGAGACAAACAACATGTGTTGTCCAATTTCCGGGTGTTATTGAATATTTGAAGCATGGGTATACATTTGGAACCAACAGCGTCAGGAGGTTTCAAATGAAATATTCCTGTGCTTCAATACTCAATAACACCTTTGCATTAGTACACAAAGCAACAGTTATTGTCTCTTTTGATCTTTTCATTGATGTCTTTTTGTTGGCCCCAGTCTCATCTAAGTTAAAAATGTCATTGTTGTCAAAAAATTGTCCAAGACTTTCTTCAGGCCCACTCTCCCTTTCACAACTACATCCTTAACTGCACTAGCAGCCTCGCTTTGATAATTCTCTTTTGAAATATTATAATGAGACTTGAAACGTGGCAGCCATCCCCGTGAATATGCAAAGTCCACAACATTTAACTTCTCCCAGATTTCTTTTGCCTTTTCTGCCAGCATTTGATCATTTACCAGGAAATTTCGACTTGATACATCACTTCTTCAAGTTTATGTTTGGTATTTCTCGACTGGGATAGATCTGAAGAATTGTCTGGTGTGCCAAGCCATTTACCTTTTTGCTTGATTATGTCACCAATTGTCGACATTACAATCACATGTCTACACTGGCAAAAAATATTTGCTTATGTCATCCAAGCTTATGTTGGGACTTTGTTCTTTGTAAAGACAGATCTCTTTCATTTCCTTGGATGTCACTGCATAGTGCTTGTGTTTAGTAAGTTGACAAGCCACTGTTGATCAATAATAGAAGACAGTCAACACCAACTGACTTGAATATTGGCACACTGCACTTTTATAGCTTTGACTAAATGAACAACTTAACAGTTAGAACTCAATGGTTAAGCCAGTGCCTAATAATCACTATGATTACCTTGCTGACCGGTCATTAATCCAGATTTGCACATGGTCAGCAGTAGATCAAAGCTTTATGTGGATACGTGAGATATTTTTAGTCAGTTGGTAAGTAAAATATAACGTTCAGTGACTGAAACCGAATATCTGTTATAGAGGGTCACTTTTATAAAGCAAGAGATTGTTTTTTTCTAAAAACTGACCAGAAGGCATGGTTTCCAGTTATCTAGGGTCTGGGTGTCCGAGGTCTCGATGTATTGATGTTTATTTCGATTTTCTATATTATATATGTGCCAATGTAATTTCAGTTTTGCTGAGTTCATCATTTACTCTAAACACACTCCTAGGCCAAATTTATCAAGCAGCAAAATCTGGTAACATGATACATCCAGCCTTATTACCCATACCACATATCTTGGCCATGTTGAACACCAGTGCTTGTCACTGTCCATTAGACAGTGTTGTTGATACTCACATAGCTGGTCTATGAACATGTGGACATTGTTTTAACTGTTTTTGATTTCAGAAACCTGATACATTCTACGGCTAATTCCATATCAACAAGAATTTTGGAGGGTGGGAGGTGTCATACTAAATACTTCATAACACTGTTACTGCTGCTGAGAGACCTACAAGATAGCAACTTTTCTACAACCATGTTGGCAGACAAAGTCCTTGTATGTATTTGGCACTGCAACACAAAAGGATGCTTCTTACGAGTTCAAGGCATGTGTGTGAAGGAATGATCCAGTAATTGTAGAATAAAGATACTTTGCAAATATAGTTGTTACTGCAAAACATTATTTATTATTTAAACAGAAGAATACATTTTCAACCTTATGTCTTAAGACTGGTGTTCTTACCTGACTTGAGGCAGAGCCTGACGGCTGCATGAAGGGGCGTGTCACCTTCACATGTTTTGAGTGAGTTATAAGAAGCCCCCTGGAGCATGAGAACAATCACCAGTTCATCGATCCAGTCAGTCTCTGGAGCCATCAACACAAACTGGCTCAGTGCCACATCTCTGGCATTGAATCTTCTGGCACAACCCTGGGGTACTGGGTTAGGAAGGTGATTCATAGTCAAAATGGCAGGTCGTGGTAATTTTCGTTTGAGAGGGACATAGTTCTGACCCATGATAAGGATTCTGATTGCCTCAAACGATGATGTCTTGACCAGACACTCCAGAACTTTAGGCATTAATGGCACTAGCCAGATCAAAGTGGCCTCCAGTTGTGGCTTGTAAACAAAGTCTGTAACAGGAACAGTACTGAGTGATCAACATTGTATTTAAAGTAAAAAACCCAAACAATGATGATGAAAGTGAGTGAGTGAGTGAGTAAGTGAGTTTGGTTTTACGCAGTTCTTAGCTATATTCTAGCAATATCACAGCAGGGAACACCAGAGATGTGATCCATGCATTGTACCCATGTGTGGAATCAAACCTGGGCCTTTGGTGTGACAAGTAAATGCTTTAAGAACAAGGCTACCCCACCACCCAGTGCTGAGTAGAAATGGGCTGAACAATTATTTCACTTTTATTGTGATGTGTAACCATGTGTGTATGGCTGCAGGCCAAACCTGATTGTGTCCTGTTACTATCCACATGACTTTCGTGTCAGGGTTTGTAATTTCAACTGATTATTGACTGATTACTGCACTCACATTATCTGTCTGCTAATAATGAGCAATGTCCAGCACTATTAGTTCTTTAAACAATTGTAATGTGAGGTAAAGTGAAAAGGGGTTTAAAATCACACTTAAGAATATTCTGTATGACAACGTGCAAGAGTGTGTATATGTAGCTTGTTGTACTAGACCAGACTTCAGCTGGTTTTATAGTGCTAGCTCACTGAGATGCCATGCTGTATTTAAGCATGAATACCCCTCTCAGACACATTATACTGACACTGAGCCGATCAGTCCTTATTGTTTTGGTATGATGCAGCAGGGATAAAACCCGCGACATTCCTCTCTCTGGCAGACACTTTAACCACTACACCATGAAGGCAGTCTAATCAACTGTAATGAATGATTACTTTTCTGGACCATCAGGGGTAGCAGATCAGCAACTTCGGTAAGAAAACGGACTTTGTCATCATTGGTGGTTGCTGTTTTCTGCATGGCATGGATAAATGCTGCAAGTGATTCTTGAATTCGACCCAACTGCTTCAAGGCTTGACCTTTCCTCCAATAACCCTGGCAACACAACAATTCATCTAGAATTGTATATGATAAGTTATTGGGCTTTTAGTCACTTTAAGCAAGAATCCTGCAATATTATGGCAGGGGAACACCGAAACGGGCTTCACACATTGCACCTATACAGGGGAAGTGAAGAAGGGTCTTATAGCTTACTTCTACCAACATGTGTTTCAAAGGATAAAAAGGCAGAAGTAGACATGCTCGAGCAAATGAAGTATAGTTCTTCACTTCTCTAAACAGACTGTTCACTGTAACAGGGAGTGAGTGAGTGAGTGAGTTTAGTTTCACACTGCACTCAGCAAAATTCCAGCTATATGGTAGCTGTCTGTAAATAGTGGAGTCTCCAGCAGACAATCCAGTGATCAACAGCATTAGCATTAATCTACCCAATTGGGAATCAACGACATGTGTCAATGAAGTAAGCAAGCCTAACCATCCAATCCCTTTAGTTGCCTCTCACAGCAAGCATTGGTTACCAAAGACCAATTCTAACTTGGACATACGCGAGTTTACAAAATAGAACCATCTGGATATCCGTAAACAGAAACTTACAATTATTGCTGTTGATACCTACCTTGGTGAATTTGGGATCACTAGCAAGAGCCTCTACAGCAGATCTCTCAGCATCAGTGTACATTCCCAAGCTGAAGTAGACAGCGGAACAGTTACTGTGAAGGACTGCCAAGTCTTGTTTCATGTTGGGTACTGTCAAGGCTAAGGCGATTGCCTCCTTGTACCATCTGATAGCATTGAAGTGGTCCTTTTCTTGTTGGGCTTTGTTTCCTTGTTCTTTCATTCCAGCTATCCTCTTCCTTATAGTACCCTCTGTAATATGTAATGAGGGAGTGAAAGAGAGTAGTTTAGAATGTGAATGACTTAACATTTAGGCTACCGCATGGCCTTACGGTTTTCAAAGCTGGAGGTTGGTTTGCTTGGTATCTTTAATGCCACACTTAGCATTGTTCCAGCTGTATGGTAGCAGCCTGTATATCATCGAGTCTGGACCAGTGAGTGAGTTCAACTTTACGCCGCACTCAGCAATATTCCAGTTATATGGCGACGGGCTGTAGTCTGGTCTGGACCAGACAATCCAGTGATCAACAGCATGAACTTCAGTCTGCGCAATTGGGAACCGATGACGTGTCTTAAAGAAGTCAGCAAGCCTGACCACCCGATCCTGTTAGTCGCCTCTTATGACAAGCATAGTTGCCTTTCATAGCAAGCATGGGTTAACCAGTGACCAAAAGCATGAACATCTATCTACATAAATGTGATATGATCATGTGTCAACCAAATCAGTGACTTTCACAAGCTGGAGATGCAAATGTCACCTGAAAAAAAAAAACAGCATCAAATGTGTTCAGGTGCTCAGTGCTACATGCAAGATACCTGAATTGCTAGCTGCATGTCTCAGGTGAGCATACACCTGTGTTTTGGAGTCCAGGTAGTCAACAGGTTCTTTTCCACCTGAGTCTTGAACGTTGACAGTTGCTCCGTAATTGAGCAGCAACTTGAGGAGGGCTTCTCCACTGAAAGAGTTCGTCTTCCCAGACTTCACCAGGACGTGGAGTGGTGTGTCTCCATTCTTGTCCTTATTGTCAATCTGCAGCCGGAACTTGGAGCTTGTTTCCATCACATATCTGAACAGCTCGTTGTTGCCTGATAAAGTCAAAGGTAATCATAAATGTCACCACTAAATACTTTTATCTGATGACCATGAATGTTTCTCTTCTCAAACGAAAATATCACCAGTCATCCAAGATTTTGACTAGTCACTGATCTTGAAGACTATTGATCAGAGATAACCCTAGATTTAACTTTGCTTGCTGGGTCTATGAAAAGCTGTGATATCCTAGCTGTCTATCTTACTGCCCATTTTTGACATTTTTTTTTTCCTTTTAAATTATTTTATCAACATTATAGTTTTCATACTCACAACATGGCTGAGACACTTGAAAAGATGACTAAATTTTAACTTACTCACAGAAATGCACTATATGGAGGTCTGTAGATAATGAAGTGATCAACAGCACAAGCATCCATCTACACAACCAGGATATGAAGACACGTCAAACAAGTATGCGAGCCTGACCAACCCATCCTGTTAGTCATTGCATACGAATAAAAATTACCCCTGTACCTGTTCTAATGGCCAATTTAACAGCAGTAATAGGCACTGGTGCATCAGCTGCAATAGTCTCTATGGCTGCACCCTTCTTCAGCAGACAGATAGCAAGCTTTATGCCCCAGGTCTTCAGTTCCACATCAGACAGGTGCTTGAGCAGCCCCGAGACAATGATACCAGCAGTCGAAGCTTCAGAGGCAACACAATCCAGTGGACAATCTTGCCCATTGGTGAGGCCCAGGATGAGCAGAGACACTGCCTGCCATCTGTTGACCTTGGCCAGTTCCTTCAGGACAAGAGACCAGAACTGGGGTGAGCTGGGGACGTCAACATCGTTATAAACGCTGTCATCACTAACTGGAAAAGTAAATAATTAAAGGGTTTATTTTATTATAACATTTGTGACAAATGAAGTAACACTAAACGTCAGAAAAATCTATGGAAAATATCTCACTGAAAGGGATTCATTTTTAGAGTTAGCGAAAAAGATCTATAATCAGAAATTTAGACCATAGGTCTATATAATGACTTTTTGTGATGGAATTAATTGTTTTATAAAATAAAATTCAGTTTCACAAAATACAAAATTTGGGTATTATTAAAAAACTTCTGAATTATGTTCCTGCCCAGATTTCTTGAAACAGACTTTAGTTCTTACTCAAATTTCAAACTGAGTTTGACCCTTTGAAACAGCTGAATTATTAAATGAACAGCATTTTTAAGATAACTAAGTTGTCACTCAGGTGACATAATCCCCCCCTCGCAAATTATCAAATCAAACTTAAAAAGTAATGATAGTGAAAGTTTTAGTTTAAGATGAAATTACATGTCAACAAAAACATGACCAGTGAACCTCTCTTGATATATTGCTGTGTAGTAGTTCAAATGAACAAATATTTTCAAGACTCACTTTGATCTTGATATGAATGTCATAGTGTACGAAATATGCTTAAATAGTAATAAACATTTTAAGTCTTGAAAGTCTATGAAGAAAATCCGGTGAACTGTTCTTGAGATATCTCACTGACAATCTTAACATGCAGTTTAACATGTTGCAATCTTCAAAGCGTCATTGTTATCTTGAACAATAAGTGAAGATCACCTAAATCAAATGGACCTTGCGCCTTCCCTAGATGAAGCTTGATGTCAAATATGAAGAAAGTCCAATGAATGGTTCTTGAGATATCTTGCTGACCATCTTAACAAGCAGGTTAACATGCTGAAATCTTCAACATGTCACCATGATCTTGAAAATTATGTGAAGGTCACTAAAATTTATACAAACCTGTAGAGGTTATGAATTCTTTGAAGAATGTCCTCCTTGGGGTACATATAAGCATTTTTATGTCCATTAAAAATCCCTACGACAGTTGTAACTATTTTGATAATAAAATATTTACAAAACAAAAAACTCGTTTTTGTCTAGTGGGACCACCTTTACAGGGCCCCCCAAGCCCCCTACAGCCAAGAGCAGGTAACTCTGGCCGTCTACCTCGCACCTCACTTTTCATGCTGAACGTATCAGACAGAATGAGGGGAGGCGGGTGGCCGTACCCCAAGGAGGACATTCTTCAAAGAATTCATAACCTCTACAGGTTTGTATAATTCTTTTTCAGAAGAAGTCCTCCTTGGGGTACATATAAGCATTAAACAGACTCCCGAAGAGAAGCAATTGAGAGTGGTATTCTGTCTGACAGCACAGTCCATTCGATCGAAGTGCAAATCTACAATCACACGGAAATAGAAAAGGCACCGACCTGGTCACCTGACCGCTGATGTCAATCATGGCGGGGGCGTGACAAAGCTGAGGACCCGCTTGTCAAAGCTTACATGCCCATTGGCTAGAATTTGGGAAATCCCAAATGACAAACCCCCCCACCCAAATCAAAGTTTGGAGACCTGGACGTACGGGACACTCGCCAAACTGAACCTTGTCCATACCGCACTAGCAAGCTAAGCAGGGAAATGGAAAGGAAAGTAAGGCATCCAGCCAAAGAGGGCGGGACTAAGAAACCATCACCAAATATCACCACCGATAAAATGGGAATGGATAGTTACCCAACACCGAGTGCAAACAGATATAGTTATCTAACAAAGCTTAATCAGCTTGAGCAGAACTATTCTGTCTACTACAGGGAACTGACTGACCGAACCGAGCACACTCTCGTGAGGGTCTGTTCAGTTGGTAATGACAGTTCTGACGTGGCCACTGCTCTCACTGTGTGAGCTGACAACCCCTTTTTGGGGAGATAAGCCTTTATGTATATAGACCTTGCAGCCTGCCGATACAATCCATCGGGATACCGTCTGTGTATCAGTCAGATAGCCAGCCATTCCGCCACCACAACAGCAAAATAGCTGTTTCTCCTTACGGAGCAAGGCTATTCTCTTAATATAACTTTAAGAGGTTTTATAACGTCTAATACATGAACCTTATGGTATGTATTATCAGACGACGCAGGCAGCATGCACCCAGTTAGATCGATAGGCGCGGTCATTCGAAGCGAATGATCGAATTTTTGGGCGGTATGAATCCGGTAAGCGAATGCTAACCCGATCCTTATGGAACATAGTAAGTTCCGGGTCTGAAAACATGACGTATAATTCGCTAACACGTCTACCAGACGTAACCGCCACTAAAAAATCGTTTTCCAACTTAACAGTTGTAACGATGGGTTGGCCAAGTCATAAATGAGAGGAGTGGGTAACCATTCCAATACTCGAGACAAATTTCACAACCGGACGCAGTCTGTCCACACCTGCAAGAAAACGCTGTACCCGGGGGTATTGTCCCAACAAGGCACCCTCAACGGGTATGTGGAAGGCTGAAATAGCCATGGAGTAGCCTCGAATCGTAGAAGCGGCTAAGCCAGATTCTAAACAAGACTGTAAGAACTCCAATACTTCAACTACAGTCGAACAAAAGGGATCGAGAATCCCTCTATTTCAACACCAGCGCGCATAACAGGCTCATCTATCCTCACACTGTACATTCGTGGAGTCCCTCCACGAAGCCAGAATTGTGTCTGCAACTGATGCAGGAACTCCACTCTTTAAGAGACGATTCCGGACAGTGGCCAGGCCACCCACTGAATCCTGGGATTGGGGTGAGGCTGGCCGTCCTGGGATAATAAGTTTGGTCGCCACGGTAATAGTACAGGCGGCTACACTAGCGACCTGAGTATTACCGGAAACCAGCATTGAGACGGCCACAGAGGTGCGAGAAGCACTAGTAGCCGCGCTGGTTGGGTGGCAAGCTGAGACAGAACTTTGGAAATCAGGGGAATTGGCGTAAACGCCGACAACATCCTGTCCGTCCAGTCCAGCTGGAAGGCGTTGGCGGCAATCGCTCTCGGATCAAGAATCCGCGAACAAAAACCCCGGAATCTGGTTCGTCACTCCAGAGGCAAACAGATCCACCTAGAACGACCCAGACAACTGTGAGACAATCCCGAATATCTCCCGATCGAGCAACCACTCTTGGGGAGCCAGAACATGTCGTGAGAGCGCATCTGCACGCACGTTGTCGACCCCTGGGAGATACACAGGCATAACCCGTATGCTGAACTGATCGCACCATAGTAGAAACTGCCGCGCCTCCTGAAGGAGCGACGGAGAAACAATGCCGCCTTGCTTCAGAATGTAGGACATCTCCGTCTGGTTGTCCATCTCTAGACAAACCACTCGGCTTTGAACCTGATCCACGAAGCGTTCGAACACCAACGTCACAGCTCTCAACTCTAACACATTGATGTGCAAGGTCGCCTCTTGGTCAGACAATAGTCCCGACATCGCGAGGTCGCGCAGGACGCATCCCCCCAAACCTGTGAGGGAGGCATCCATCTGAACAGCGACGGTACCGGGGTCATCAGAGGTAAACCTTTGAATAGATTCCCAGTATCTGTCCACCACCGCAAGTGACGTATCAACCACTGGGGAATAGCCAGATTCTTCTCGTAGCTCTCCGAGTGAGACCACTGTTGTGCTAACGCCTGCTGAATGGAACGCATTCTCCGACGTGCACGCCAGACTATGTCCATCGTCGCCGCCATGTTGCCTAGCAACTGAAGCCACGTTCGTGCTGAGGCAATAAGGGACTGAAGGAACCTTAACACTATGCCCTGTACCTTGAAAATGCGCTCTTGGGACAGAGAAACCACCCCTCGGGTTGTCTCGAACCTCGCCCCTAAGAAAACCAGATCCTGCGTCGGCACCAGTTGATTCTTAAGATAGATAACCCAACCTAGCCTGGTGAGAATATCCACCTACTGTGTGGATTCTCGACTTAGGTGTTGGGAGAGCGCTCATGAGGATCCAGTCGTCCAGGTACGGGAAACAAAAGTTGCCCTGCGCCCTGGCGACCTGAGCTGGTACTAGCATGAGTTTGGTGAACACCCTTGGCGCCGTGGAAATGCCGAAGGGGAGCACACGAAACTGATAACAAACCCCGTCGAAGGAAAACCGAAGGTATTTCCTGACCTCAGGATGCATCGGTACATGGAGGTATGCGTCTATGAGGTCGATTGACGTAAGCCAATCCCCTGCCTCTACAGACGAGATCACTAACCACAGTGTATCTTGAAAGCCGGCACCTCTGTCAAGTTGTTCAAACCCTTGAGATTTAGAATGGGTCTGAACCCTCCGTTCTTTTTGGTTCCCAGGAAATAAGTGGGGTAAAACCCCATAGCCTCCTGTCCTGATAGAACAATCTCTATGGCTGCCTTATCCATTAAAGACTGAATTTCGGCACGGAGGATTGCCACCTTTTCCGGCGACTTCGGCACCGGAGTGCAGCGAATCCCGGCAAAAGGAGTAAGCTCTCGCTTCCACTGTGGCGTGTGGCCATCCCTGAGTAATAACGGGAGGCGACCACCCACAGGAATTTCGGGTAGAAGGCAAAGTGTCCCGGCCGACGGCAGAGATTGCCGCTTGCAACGGGACAACTGAGGGCTCCGGAGGTACTCCCTTTACCCCTGCCCTTGCTCTTCCGTGCCAGTAGTGGAGCAGTCCACTTCGGCGCATCCTTGGACTGAGCCGCAGGATAGCTTGAGCTGAGGACCGAAGTCTTGAATTGACTAACGGCCTCCGCGGCCTCACTAACTCCCGTCAAAGCCCCCGGGAACAGGGTCAAGCCCAGCCGAAAAGGCAGAGACAGCAGAGCCTGCTGTGTAGCCGGTGAATACCTGGCGACAGCCATAACCTACGAAGGCCCATCACAGCACACATCATCTGACTCGTGGAAGAACGCATTGAGTCGCGCGTCAAATGTGAATGCACCTCCGTAAGTTGCCGCTCTAACGTGGACGAGGAAAAATCCTCGTCCCCGTCCTCCTTTGACACCAGCTGCCTCTGCAGGACAGAGAGGTAGTCTGAGTGCACCGCAACCTTAAGTTGCTGCACAGCGTTCCGATATTGCTCCTCAAAGGAGCGGAAACCGAGCACAACACCTGGTTCGATGAGGTAAAAAGCGGCAAGCGGCGACCCTGACAAGCCGACGCCTGGCAGTGGCCAGACAACCCCCCAAGCGCGATCGAGGCGTACACGCACTCGTCGACAACGGGAGGGTCAAACAGCGCATCCTCCCCCATCAAGTAGCCGGTCAAGCTCGAACCGCGAACGGCTACCCTACAGGAGCGGATTCACTGAGGAGTGAAGGTAAAATAGGCAATTGAGCCTCAGCCACCCTACACGGAGCAAACGCTTCCCCAAGAAGACGAAACTCCGCGGGATCGGGAGCGTCCGCAGGGACGACCACCTGCGGCATAGCCCCTTGATCTCGGCTACCCTGCACGGAGTAAACACTTCCCAGGAAGACGAAACTCCGTGGAATCGGGTGCGTCCGATGGGATGACCACCGGCGTTAGTGCTACCGCGATCCATTCGCGTACCTGCCCCGGGGACGAACCGAGTGAAAAGCTCCGAATCGGCCTCCGTCGGTTCGCCGAGAAAAGAAGGCGTCAAGACCTCGTGAGATCGACCGCCGAAGTAGGAACCCCGATGCACTGAGCGGAACCGATGCAGGCGGCAAAGCCGGTGCTCGAACCGCCAGTTTGGTTGCCGAGTTGTCCGAGTCGGCCTACCCCTGACTCACTGAAAAACCCGGGTGCCGAGACCCCGTGGGGTCGGCTGCCGAAGCAGGGACACCCGATGCACTGAGCGGAACCGAGGCAGGCGGCAAAGCCGGTGCTCGAGAACCACCAGTTAGGTTGCCGGTAACCCTGACGCACAAGGGACCCGTCAACAAGGACAACAGACCCAGAAGAGCCGAGATGTCCGGTGCTCGGTGCAAAACCCCTAGAGCCAGCGGGGAAAACGACACCAGAGCCGTAGCTTGGATCTGACATTCCCACAGGGACAGCACCCGTGCCTGAGCCTAGACCCTAGGCTTGGGAGCACCCCGAAACCGTAACAATCCAACTAATGGTAGTGAGTGAGTGAGTTTAGTTTTACGTCGCACTTAGCAATATTCCAGCTATATGGCGACGGTCTGTAAATAATCGAGTCTGAACCAGACAATCCAGTGATCAACAACATGAGCATCGATCTGCGCAATGGGGAACCGATGACATGTGTCAACCAAGTCAGCTAGTCACAATATAAACACACAATATGCAAAATATAAACTCACGGGCGATAATAAATTGCCAAAATACATTAACCCAGCTAAACAACAAAGTATAAGCAGATAAATGCAAGTAACAAATGTGCACACACATAATTGCGTAATGCAATGAAAGACTAAAAGTCTTAAAACCCAACCTACCCATTTTGACTGAAACAAGAACAAATGGGTTAAGGCATCTTAGCATGTAAAACATACTAATAAGAAACACGTTGGAATAAGTGAGACGCATGCGAAACACTTCCCGCACTAAAAAGAAGCCATAAAGACCGCCATCTTGCCTGCCACATGACAGGAAGATAGGACCCGACCGGCAAAGTTACAACAATACATGAATGAAAATTTCAGCCAAGAAATTCAACTAACGCCCGGGCGAAAGAAAAGGAACCATACATACAGTAACTGACTCTTTCTCACTCATAATTCCATAGGTAGATAGCACAAAAACTATCTAAATGGACCACACACGTCTTTCTAGTCGAACGACAGCATGAAAAGTGAGGTGCGAGGTAGACGGCCAGAGTTACCTGCTCTTGGCTGTAGGGTGCCTGGGGGGCCCTGTAAAGGTGGTCCCACAAGACAAAAACGAGTTTTTTGTTTTGTAAATATTTTATTATCAAAATAGTTACAACTGTCGCAGGGATTTTTAATGGACATAAAAATGCTTATATGTACCCCAAGGAGGACTTCTTCTGAAAATGAACTACAGGGCCCTGCCCTGTCCCTAGATAACCCTCTGATCTATTATGTACAGGCTTCCACAATGCTCGCCTCGCACTCACAAACAACATATTTACCACAAACTGAGGGGTTCTGTGGAAATCCATGCATGGTGATACTATCACCTGACACCTGGGAGCATTTGATTGCAACTTAACGATTTGGCAAGTCTTTGTTGACATCAGGAAATCAGCAAATTGACGAGTTTGTTACACATTTTACATACAATTAACAGAAAACCCTATTAATTAACCATGCGTTTTTCAAGAAAAAAATGTGTTCCACGTAAGACTAACCATAAGTCTTTCATGTGTATGGTTAGAAGGGTAAACAATGTGTGAGTGAATTCATTCTTTAAGGATGTGCATGAGGAAAGCACTGTGAGAAACATTACCAGTGATATCTGGGATGATTGAAGCCAGTTCAGCAAAGAAGGTGACCCTGTCATCATCGGTTGCACACAGATCCTTCAGACCCCCAACCAGGAAGCCAAAGGAGTCGGCTAGCTTGCCACTTGCCCGCAATGCCTGAGCATACCGCAGGTTACTCTGTAACATGAAAATCCTTCCATCATACTACCGAACACTTAATCCCAACTAAAGAGTAATAGGTAACTGGCAACCATTTAGGTTTTGATTATCGGGACAAAGGGTCAGTAGCATTGCGTCAACAGTGACACAAGTTAGTGTCTCAATTCACTGCATATGTGTCAAATTCATCAGTTTTCTCCTTCCATCAAATAACCAGGTTTTCTCTGTTCACTGTCAGGGGTTACTGTAGTAGACATTGAATGCTAATATTCTGCCCAAAATTCTACAGAAAATGTCAGTAAACAGTTACAGACTGAAACAGAACATGATTCAACCCATAATTTTGCAACTATCCTAATGCAAATCATCACAGAACTACTACAAAGTAAAAAGCCAGAAGAAATACTTATTCAAATGGGCCATACAATCATTTGCAATCATCCTCATCACAACCAGGGATTTATGGGTTGCTAATTCCTGTGTGCTATAGCCATAAATATTGATAATGTATACAAAATTTATTAGCGCATTCACGGGGACCCATCTTGTAGTGCTGGGCACCGTTCCTCAAAGTGATCGTAGAACTACAACAGTCATAAGTCTATCATAAACCCTGGGAGTTACTGTCACCTTGACACTACAATTCCTCTGAAGAACTGGACCCAAGATCCCTGAAAATTAAGAGTATGAGTCCCAGGAACCCTGAAGTAAAGGACTCAAGGTAAATCCCTGCACAACAAGTTTTTGGGTCCCACATTATGGTGCACTCACACTATACATAAAGTTAAAAAGCCAAGTATTATCATATACTGTAAATCATTAAATTTTTGCGAGCATGATATTTTTGTAAAAATTGCGAATGACTTAAGCTCGCAAAAATATGACGCAATTTGATGGTATAATGCAATGAATAACCAGCAAACAACCTGTAGTATCTTCGCTTTATTATTCACCACTTATAAATTAACAATAGATCCAGACAATACATTTATTAAGCAATGCCAACAACGCGGAGAATGACTAATTACTAGCATGTGTCACATGAGAAACAATGGATACCTGAACAAAAGTCACTCAATCAGTACGTCCCATACTCCAGACAGGCACCAACCACGCAACACACATTTCTTGGAGAGTGTTTGAAAGGCTGAGACAATCCAGCAGGTGTGGATAGCTTTCATGACACTTATCTGGAGATCAACAGCTTCGCCGACGCTGACTAAACTGGTCCTTAATCAGTGCCAATTTATTAGAGTCAGTCCATTTAATTTAATCCCTTTGAACTGTTTTAAGGTTATATGGCCTATGCAGCAAGTGTTGTTTTTAGGAAAATATCACTGATTGCATACATGCGGATGTACTCCACTAAATGGTGTTCAAGATTAGCGGCAAACTTTAATATGTGATTGGATTTACTTAAGATAAAACTTTCAGATGCAAGTAAGCTTTGAAATTGTCAAACTAAACTATGTTTTGAGAATTAGGCAAGTCGCAAAAATATTGTGACGCAAAAACGTCTGTTGGTCGCCACTCGCAAAAATATCATGAAGCAAAAATTTAGTGATTTACAGTATGTCTTATGCATGGCATAACTGCTACATGTATCTTGTACCCAGTCAAAACTATGTCATATTGTTGGAGGGGAATAAACAAACTTTTTAACTGAAAACCAGCAACTTGCTGAAAAACATCACAAGACATGATAACTGGGTTGTAGTTCCTGCTATGCTTGGCACTGTTTTCTACCTAGAGTAAGATTACAATGTACATTCGTAATGTCAACTAACCTGGAAATAGCAATCAGCTATCTGAATTTCTATAACAGCACATGCACGCACGCACACACACAAAATTTTAGCAGGGATAATACTATTATTGGGTTAGTATAATACAGTTGTTCTACTATTAACAAAAGCACTCTGGTACATAGCTGGATACAGTTTAAATCTGAGACATTATGAAAAGTAACCACTGACTTTCCTTGGGACATACCACTTTAATAACAAAAACAAAATGTTGGCAATTAATTGTCAAATATAACTTGGAACAAGTCAGTTATGTAGATCTTGGGGTCATTGGATAATACAGTGGTAATGAGATTGTGATTGCTGAGAACAGTGTGAAATGGTGCTATTTTGGTGCAGTGTATGAGACTCCTACAGAAAACCAGGAAGTACACTGGGCTGATAACTGAAAAATGTTGCTGGCCCTGTGAACATGTAACTAGCCCGGTATTAAGACAGGAAACTGAGGAAAGGTGTTAAAGTACTGTTATCAAAGAATTACTTATGGTGAGGTAAACTTGCAAAAGCAAACTTCAAAAGCATAACTTGATGGTTCCTGTTGATTCGTTTAGTGTCACTGTCATCTGAATAAGATAAACAGGCAAAGTCTTCAGAATGGTCAGTGTCTTTGGCAAGAATAGTCTCTACATGTTCTTCATGCAATTAGCACAATCCTTGTGAATAGTACACATGCACAACAGCAAATCCAACAAAAACTTGGTCACTGAAAGCATTCGGACCAATCACGTTTAATGTTATATAAAAGGTTAGGCTGATCTGTGGTAGCTACAGTTTAACTGATCATGAACTATACATAAAGATGTCATCTAGTTACCACAACTGTAAATTACTTTCAAAATATCTCCTTGGTCAATGACATGGAAAATGGACTCACAGGGCTGGCTATGAAATAAAGTTGTAAGCCCGCAATGTAACTAGCAAACAGCAGGCTGCCGATCAGATGCTATTTCATACACTGCTTGGTGTGTGCAAAGAGTTGTAAGCATACAGAGATGGTAATATTGGGAATTGGTTGAAATCACACAACTGATGATTGCTTCATTACCAATGTCATTTTTTCAGATTTTCCTATCCAGGTTGTTACTGTAGACATATATAACATGATGCAACTTGCTACTTCAAGTGATGACTAATATATCATGAACATAATTGTCCTGGAGTCTTCAAGAAATATTCAGTCATGATTTTTGGTGTAGTGAAGTGCGTTTTCTAAGAGATAAACATGTTTTCAGGCCCAGACAACGCCAAAGATATGTTTTGTCATCAAACGTTTCAAAGATTAGTTCCAAAATCGTTTGCGTTTGATCATAAGATAATGTGATCAACTGCTTAGTCGTTTGGTCGCTGTCACCTACCTTTGATTACTTCAGTTAATTGGAACACCACTGAGAGAGAGGCAAAATAAGCATTTCAAACGTTTTCATCCAGGAATTTATGTCATCAAAAACATATATTTGATCTTAACAACATTTTCTGTGTTAATTCCTAACAAACTGACACAACCTACCTTTGTTAAAGAACTGTTGAATGAAAATCAGAAGACAAAGATAAAGCTAGATAATACATGGTCTGTCATGGGAAATATTTGTCAAGATAATGTTATCAAAACAGTAAACAGATATGTAATGTAATTCTATCATACACATCC
Organism: Haliotis asinina; assembly: GCF_037392515.1. Taxonomy (NCBI): domain Eukaryota; kingdom Metazoa; phylum Mollusca; class Gastropoda; order Lepetellida; family Haliotidae; genus Haliotis; species Haliotis asinina. The sequence continues at coordinate 22,763,036 of NC_090282.1, read as the reverse complement.
TCTTGGGTGGTCAGAATTATGTTGTTTGTTGAGACAAATCTCTATAAATAACTATTTAAATTACGAGCTTTAAGTTGTGTTAAACTTTCATAAAGGTCACATGCAACCAAAAAAATCAAACATAATTAAAACACATTTATCACTTATTCATGACATATAATATACATTGCTGCTTTTAAAAAAACAAACAAACAAAATTATAAGCATAAAATCGCGATTCAAAAGAGCAATATTTTGTACTTGGGCTTACTTCCCCCGAAACGAAGCCCTCGGGAGACCGAACCCAGTCATAGCGGGTGGATATGCACTCAAGTGTAACGATGGCTTCCGATTGGCTGTTTCATTTGCTGATATGCTGAGGGTTCATTGTGTGTACAGAAAGATGATCTGTTTGATGGGCATTTTAGAAGTATAGCCAGTCACAAGAAAATAAGATTCTTTATGGATAACAACTTCTTTTTGTGTACTTGATGCATCGTTTCAGTATGGATTCATATACTGTTGTCAAACAAAATCATATACACTAAAAGAAGTCGTTATCCATGAAGAATGTATATAGAGATGTTGGGTTTGGAAAATACATGTTCTCTGAATTTGCCCTCGATCCAATCAAAAATCATGTTAGTAGAGATGGTAAACTACTGCATGGCTGGAATCTGTCATTCGTCCAAGTACAAAGCAGGACCTGAAACTGACAAGAATTTGCACCAGTTTCTGTCAGATCCAGTCATCCGAAAAAAATGAATGTAGTTTGTTTGCAACCCTGACATAAAAAAATGTCATGTGTATCACATGTGCCTAATTACATAATGAGGCAGAGATGGGACTCGGTGCGCGAGTCATTAATCAACTTATTTTCTTTATGTCGTATAGTCTGATAGGTGTTAAGTTCAAATTGCATGTGGTCAATGATTGAAGCTGTGTATTGCATGTTGTCTTTAGCAGACAGGCAGGCAGACATATAGGTGTGAATAAACCAGACATAGAGCTTTATCTGTGACAGAGGCTGCTTACCACAATCAACAAGTTTTTTTACGTAACGAATAGATTATTTACTTGTTTGTGTACACAACCAAAATTAGACTACTGCTCACGACCTCAGACGCTGTGTTGTTTCAAACTCCGCGAACCAATTCACTGCGCATGTGTTATGGACGCAGTGCAGCACAGCTGTTGAAACCAGTTTTAGCCCCAGTGCTGGGGGGAATTTGGTGAAACGTTTGAACTCCGATTTCGCGGGCTTTTTTTTCATCCCGTTTTTTTCAACTTTGAATTGGTTGAATTGGCATTTTTTTTTATTTGTTTCGGTAAGTGCATACCGAAGGGTACCAGAATCTGCAAAGTTGTGTTTCACGTTGCATGTGACCTTCATAAGAAATGAATGAAGAAATTCACATATGTAAAATGACTCTTGACTGATGGACATATTTTATGCGGGTAAATATTTTATTGCAAACTATGATGACTGGTGTTTCTGAAGCAACTGACTAATTGCTTGGATAATAAGTGTATGGCACTTGTTTACATTGAGACTGGTGGTAGTATGGGAACTATTTGTAAGATTTTAATGCGGCAATAGTTAAAGAATTAAAGAAATAACATAATATCTAAAAAGAATCTTCACAGATGCTACGACACCCAAGACTTGCACTGCCTTGTGTTCTGTCATAGGAAATGCCATGACAATATACCGATTTTTCATTGCATTTTCCCTCTTTACCTATACCGTGTCAATTCATACTGCACCTGGAAATTAGGCTAAACTAAAAAATGAAAGCAAAACGTGTCAGTAAATGGCTATCATTTTTAAAGGAATGTTATCACCCCTCACAACAAAAAGCTCGCCCATTATATAGATTGATGCTCAATGGTATCTCTGGTCCAGACTTCATGATTTGACCACCACATATAGCTGGAATATTGCTAAGTGCACAAAACTCACTCACTAAATTCTACACATATATTACACATTGTTCTTAACCACTAAGATCAAAATTGACTACTAATTGATCTGACATTTCACTTGATCATTTACTGAGCATAATTGGGCAATGTGACCTTCGACATAATTGTACATTGGACAAATGAACCCAACCTGCACTGTGAACAAGGAAGTGGTGCAGAGTCTGTCAGGAAAATGATACTCAAATCATAGAAAGTTACATTGTTTAATTGTTTTAGTAACATAATACCTCCACTGTTTAGATTGAATACTTGTCGAGAAAGTTCCTTGCCACTATGAAATACATCTATGTTTGTTCAACCTTGACATTAAAAAAGATAAATACTATTTCACAGTTGACCCAGGCCACAGTCTGAACTTGATATGCGATTTTAATTCTCACCATAGGTACATTTTGATATCTGAATTGCAAAATAGTCTTATCTATCTATCTTTTTCTTTTGTTTTTCATTATCAAATCTTTCACTGCCATGTTTTATTTACATGATACTTAAAACCATCTGTGTCATACTTAAAACTTGACCAAGAGCAAAAAGAATGCATTCCTTAGTTAGCTACAGGGGTATTTAGAACTATTAGTCTTAAACTATGCATATGTTTTATATGTATACACTCCATCAATGTTCTTATCAACCCTAAACTACGATCATTTGTTAATTAACTACGATAAACTATGATTAAATATTTCACTAGTTCCATTTCACATACTATTTGATATTTCTTACTCTGTCTTTCCTTTCACAACAAGCAATTCAAACTTTCATGAGTTTATGTTAGCTTGCATTTATTAATATCTTTATTAAATTTGTCACACTGGGAAAAGGGATAGAATTTGAAACACAATGAACTGAAAAGGATTTAATTGCCTGATGCTTTCTAGCAACTGCATCTGAATACAACAAACAAATTCATGCACACAGGTTAGGTGTATATGCTACAGTCAGATTGTGAAATCAGTCATGTCATGAAATGAATTTTTATTCCATCGGTCATGTGAATTTTCAGAGGGTCAGATTAACATCTGAAACGGCTATGACCTGAAGTCCTGTTACTTTGAAACACCATCTGTAAACACTGTGTAAGTGTTACGTATATAATGATAACAAGTACTTGCTGATGCCATTGTTGAAACTGGAAATGAATGAGGATTTTGTTTCTGATGTCAAAAGAAATACAACTGTCAAATGAAACGAAATTGAAAAGCCACCTCCATTTATATCATAACATAGTTTATCATAGGCTTGTAAATGTTGTAGTGCTAATCATGCTTAGTGAAATGGAACCCAGGCCATTAATATTTTGTTAAAACAAACAAAACATGAAAGAATATATTTATAGATTATATTTACGTATGATATGATACTTAACATTGCCAAATAGTGCTGAAATGTTTGAATGAATAATCAGTCAATCAACTGAGCTGGCTTACGTCAGTAATTATCGAAGGGCAACTTAAATACTAGTCAAACTGCAATGTAAACAAGAATCCTTGATAGTTTTGATCATACTATTATCAGTGCCTGTTTGCACAATGCTATGCATGTGTCCCAACGATTGATTATTGATCCATTACTAAGCTCCAATTATCAATCTGCATATTTTGAGCGATAACCAGTATTAGTACTGCTAATGTTACATGTAGATATATATATGAGATATTCATTTCTTTCTGTTTACAAATTTACAATTTGGTTTGTCACTTACAACAGAACACATACAGTTACATCCCTAACTTGACACATAGAAGGTGCATCAAATACAGAGACCCTTACATTGTATCGTTGCTAGCATCAGTGACTATTTTCAAGATACAATCCTCCAAGTATTATATAATGTTTCAAATTCAAAACATGGACCGAATGATAAAATGAATAAATATATTTTGAATTTTATGCAACTTCAAGGTGAAGGCTGAAGAGGAGGGACTTGTAAGTCACTCTTGTATGCAGTGGTTAAACACTGTTTTGTACAGTATACCAGTTAGATCTCTTTGTGTTAGTATGACTTAGAAGAAAAGAACAAAGTAATGCTGCAGCATGGTGCTGCCAAACTTTGAATGAGTTTAGTTTTACGCTGCACTCAGCAATATTCCACTGCCCAGATTTTCATGCTCTCTTTAACCTAACTTAGTTGAAAGCACCATATATTAACATTAAATCACAACTATCTAAAGCACCAAGAGAGCTTCTGAAATCTAAGGCCTCCTATATGATGGCAGTCTGTAAAATAATCGGGTCTGGACCAGAAAATCCAGAGATCAACAGCATGAACATCAATCTACGCAACGGGGAACCAATGACATGTGTCAACCAAGTAAGCGAGTCTGACAACCCGTTCCGTTAGCTGCCTTTTACGACAAGCATGGGTTACGGAAGATCAATTCAAACCCAGACCTTCAAAGGTTGACACAAACACAACTGGAGGAAAACCAGGGCCTAGATTTTCAAAGCTCGTGCAGTGCTAAGACAGTCATAAGTGCCATAAATTAACATTAACAATGAGAGCTAAGAGAGCTTTGAAAATCTACGCCAAGGATTTGCAGCATAGGCTTCTGGGATACCACAGAGACACAGACCTGCATGGTCCATTGCTGTGCCTTAACAGGGGTTCAATTATGTTTTTTAGAAGCGATTTCCCACAGTGAAGTGACTTCAAGAAAGTAACTTGTCCTGACTAATTTTCCACTTGCCCTGATGTTATGACACATTCTTTGATGTTAATTTTACTGAACTATTTATCAAAGAGTGAAAAATTTCGAAGAATGATAGCTCTAAATTACACATTATGAAATCCAAGTCTATTTGCATTTAGAAACCATAAGTGGAAACTATCTAGTAGTCCACAGACAAGTAAGATACCATTATTTGATTGCTCGAAATGAAAACTGACTTGTCCTGGGCATCGGATGATGGGATTTTTTAACCCCTGCTTAACAGACTGGGCAACCCAGTTTCGTCAAGCAATAGGTCACAAGATATGAAACAAATGCAAACAAGAACAAGAGAACATACCCGTGGATTCGCACTCATTATATCCATCATTTGTGAGGCATCGTCAAGAGCTCCAAATGGATCATTTCGTTTGATGAGCAGCTGAGTACGGATGTCAAGGAGGTCCATTAAGAGGTCACCGTCTGGGTACTCAAAGAACTCATACACCTTATGTTCAGCTGCATTGCAGAGATGGAAAGCATGGTCGTATTGACCATCTTCAAAGAATTTCTTGGCAACATCAATCATTTCTCTGACAGAGTTCTTCTTTATTGACACTGAAAAAGTGTTGAAATTTGCTGTTATATTTTGTGAGCAAGTATGGTTTTACGCAGCTTTCAGCAATATTCTATCAGTATGTCGGTGGGTACATCAGAAATGGGCCTCACATATTGCACCCATGTGGGGAATCAAACCAAGGTCTTTGGTGTGACAAGCAAACGCTTTAACCACCAGGCTACCCCATCGCACCCGTTAAATCTTTGAACATGCAGCCTGAAGGTCACAGATCAATCAAGACAGTAGATTATAGTTAGCGACAGATGCTGTCACCAAGCCATTTCCAAACTTCTTTAAACGTCAATATTCCTTGGGTTTTACAGTAACAGATTTAAATGCTTTGGTATAAAAAAACACACTCAAATGTTAACAATGCATCTGCTGAATATTTCAGATTAAAATGAAATAAAAAATCTTTCACAAGTTCACAGTGGGGTCTGTTGCTAAAAGGATCACCAATTTATATATTCATATCAGTCAACAATGCTTTACTTAAACAGAGTGAATGAGTTACTGATTATTGAGTGAGTATGGCCACCGTCGCATATAAACAGAGCATTCATTATCATATTAATATAGGATCATTCAATATGGTGTCATTTACTGCAGACATAGGGTCAAATATTGACCTTTAGGTATATCCTGAAACATTCCTGCGCAACATTATTCAAGATTACTATGTAATAAAAATGAACAACATCAATTGAAATTTACTCACTTTCAATTTCAAATGCTTGTTGGGCAAAGAAATTTGCCCGTTTCTTCCGGCCCCCATACATTGGGGCCCCTCGCCGTGACATCACTCAAGATGACTGTGGCTACATTCTGAAAGTAAGACATGATCTTTGAGCATGATGCAGGAAACTTTCTCAGTTACAAGCAGTAAACGAGTTTAACAATCGATCAAAAGTGTTTCTGAACACATTCCCATTATGAAACTTGAAAGGCTGATTTCCCGTTATAACGGATTAATTCTATTAACTGAGCTTTCCAATCTGTCTCCAGTTTCAGTTGATTTCAAGATTCAAGTATTACAAGGTATCTCCCCCATGACAGACCTCCCAAAAGACAGACTCAAAAGTACACATTTTATGGTTGGTTGGTGGCATAAAGCTTATTAAGCTGTCCCCTTGAAACTAATGGTATGTTCCTTGATAAAAAAGGCAAATTAGGATTAGAAAAGGTCATACAAACTCTGATCATACTTTTACTCTTTTTTTAGGATTATCCATCATTTAAAAGCATTTTGTGCCTTCATACTGGATTCTGAAGAAACTTTGAATAATATATGGAAAAGGAGGAGTCATAAATTTGCAATTTCTAATACCTGCCCATGGGGGTGAATGTGGGTATCACCTGGGTATCATATTTAGTAAGAAATGTAGCTTCACATCTGTACGAAGATCATTATGTGAAAAAACTCTTAGAACTATGAACAATACCAGGGGTTAAAGAATGCAGTTTCATTTGTGGACAATCAAATAATGGTATCTTACTTGTCAGTGGACTACTAGATCGTTTCCATTTATGGTTTCAAAGTACAAATAACCTAGAATTTCATATCTGCTCATTATGAAGCTATTAAAGTTTGCAATGATAATAAAGTAGAACTAGTAGAGAGTGAAATTATCACTCCTTGACAAATAGTCCAGTAAACATTTACATCATGCATTGTGTCATAAAAATCTGTGCAAGTGAAAAATTAGTCAGGACAAGTTACTTTCTTGAAGATAACAAATAAAGTAGATCTCATTCATCGTGATATTTTTGTACAAGTGTAATAATGTAGAATGGACTAACCACAAGGTAAAGAACATTATCACTGATTTGTTTACACAGAAGTGGAACTCTGATTTAGAAGTATCTAATCAGAGTACTGATTCTACAAATCTATCAAACATAACACTGAGTGTATTGATATTGTACTCTGTAGAGACTATGGGTCAGTTCATTTATTAAATAGGGGTGGACAGCATGGCTCAGCTTATTAGTGTACATACTGCGTCGGTCTTATGGGAGGTCTGCCCTTAGGAAGGTTTGTCTTTTGGTAATGAAGACAGCACTTGTCTTGGCTGTGTTTATCGGCATTGTTATAGTGTCTATCTCAGGACAGCCTTTGTCCAAATATCTACCAAAACAAAAACAGTGTAGCTAAGACACATGAGACACATGAGACCACATGAGTTATTGTTTTTCTATCTGTCCATAGTTGAGTTGTAAAAAACTGCATACATATGTTCACATTGATATTGAAAATGAGATGTTCAGTATTCCGAGTGTCAGTGTAGGACTATGATTATGTAAGACTATGGCAAGATTATGCCACTCAAAGGAAAGGCCCTTGGGCTGAGCCAGAACTCTGCTCACCTCATTCACTTATACTTTGTTGTGTTTTGCGTAAGAAACTAAACAACTTTGAACTCAACTTTGCCTTTGTCTTCGTCAGTGTATTATAAGTACATACAGTATGTGGAATTCCGAGCCGAGTCCCGTTGACCACATACCACAAGCTGACAGTATTATCACCATCATCAGTGCTTACAGATATTAAAACTTCTACAGTACACATATATCATCTAATCACAGGCTTTGGAATGAAAGCTGTTCCACGTTTGTCATCTTATCTATCAAAAGATACCAACATGTTTTAAAATTGTGATAATATCTACAACGAGAGGTGTTTTCAAGTGTCCAAAAGCAAGCAACACAAAAATAGATGCTTCCAATGCCTATTTGAACAAAAGTATGAATTTCTGTTGATAACGTTTCTCTCAACCCAAAAATTCATTAAATTTGTATCCAAAACTTGACTCATATTCATGGTAATACCCATGTAGAAGATAATAAAATTATCAAAGTGATATTATCCCTCTAGGGCAAAATGTCTGGATCCCTACAAATCAGTGTGACCATATGTCATGTGGTTAGGTAACATGTATCAAAAGAACAATACTCACAGATTCAATTTTCCACAAAAGTAGGAAAAGGTAAAGAAATCACACAAAAGGATGTTAAGAACACATTTCAACCGTCATGTATAAATATAGACTATCAACTTCGAGGAATGTAATCTAGTTTCAGAAAGGGAAATCCCCACATCAAAGGGAGGTAATTCAGGTACACCTGACATCTGCTTACCACTTAAAAATCATCACGTTGACAGTGTTCTCTTTCTGAGAGGATCTAGAGTAAAACCACCTTTTTTTTCATTTTATCCCATCATTTATAGCTAGTGTGAAAATGATAATCAATTACTGGCATATGATTTACTCAGCTGTATAGTCTTTTGATGGGAAAGCAAAGCTGTTTAATGTTTAATGTTTAGATTCATAATGGTGATGACATGTTTTGGCTGTGTTGTGTTTACCATTACATAATATTCACAGAAATGCAAGACAGATTCACATATCAACCAACTCAATTTGAATACCATTCCTCAAACAGCGCATTATATATATGTGTCACCTACCAAAAAGCTAAATTACATCAAGCAATTATTTAATTGTCTGGATCATTACAATGTTCTTCAAAATGCCACAAAAGCAGACAAATATTCATCTTTAGATGAATTTGTCCCCCTGCCTCAAGTAACAACAAAAGTAAAAAAATGGGACAGGAGGGGTTAATTATCCACAATTAGACTCACCAATTCCTTAAAACAATTAATCACATATGTCTGTTTTTTCCCCAAAGTTCACTGTCAATTCTTCTGGTGTGCATGTTTACTTCAAGTAATCGCTGCATTTTGTAATACTAGCTGGTACGATTTAATATCCTTAATCTGTGTTATTGTTAACTTTCATTACTGCTAGACAGTAACTAATATGGGAAATACAAGGACGAGAAAAAAACGCAAGCCTACCATCTATGATATTGAGTCTTAATCATATCCTGAAATGCACATTAACATTTTAAAGGATTACTCATAGTTTGAGGACACTGTTTTTAGTCAAGATAGTATTTCATAAAAATAATTTCAATCTGCCCTTGCATCCACAGGAGACAATCACTTATCAGCAAAAGGCAACAATAGCCACAAAGTCAAAAAAGGAATTAAGTCAAAGACACTGATTAGTTCATTACTAAAAAGTAACATGAGAAACATCGTGCCCATATGGCCAAAGTGAAATTTAGCATGAAGTTAACAACAACAGAAATACGAATAAAAAATGTCTCCCGAAATAAAAACAAACCATGGACACTATTATTTTGCATGCTGGTCACAGTCACCAGAGCTAACTACGGTTAAGATTAAAGAAGAACCCACTTTAACACAGCGAAGAGCGAGGGAGGAAGCAATTAAGACAGCTAGACAGCCAACAAACACTATTACTAGTCAAACACGCAAAAAAACACAACTACAAATCAACTGTTAACCAACTGCTAGAAAATATTGCAAAAACATATAATATATACTTCGTGGAACGTGTCATGCCGTGACAACTTCTGAAAAGTGAAATTCCAACGGCAATAAAATAGACTACGTCTACTGCCAGCTCATACGTGACGAGACTTCCCGCCATCTTTATTGGTAAGGTCAAGGTGCTCTCGCGCTCGGTAACAACCGGGGAAGTCCGGAGAATTCACAACAAATTGACATGTGAAGAGCATGATTGTATCAGAAACCTTAACATATTACCTTAGTACTAGTTTGAATACATGTCATATAACGGAACGTTTACGAATCTGTATAATGGCATAAGACCCTCAACTACACAAATTGAATATAATATGTCACAACCATGCAACCACTGGAAGGTCCGTGAAGGTCCAGGGTATAAGCAACTCATGAGTGAGTGAGTGAGTTTAGTTTTACGCCGCACTCAGCAATATTACAGCTATATGGCGGCGGTCTGTAAATAATCGAGTCTGGACCAGACAATCCAGTGATCAACAACATGAGCATCGATCTGCGTAATTGGGAACCGATGACATGCGTCAACCAAGTCAGCGAGCCTGACCACCCGATCCCGTTCGTCGCCTCTTACGACAAGCTGAGTCGCCTTTTATGGCAAGCATGGATTGCTGAAGGCCTATTCTACCCCGAGACCTTCACGGGTCAGCAACTCATGCATGCTCGCCTTAAAAGGTGACCCCGCTTGTCGTAAAAGGCGACTAATGGGATCAGGTGTCAGGAACGCTGACTTCGTTGACACATGTCATCGGTTCCCCATTGTGCAGATCGATGCTCATGCTGTTGATCATTGGATTGTCTGGTCCAGATTCGATTATTTACAGACCGACGCCACATAGCTGGCATAATGCTGAGTACACTATAGTGATTTTTCTTGTAAATATATCTCACCCTTCGACTTCGTGCAAGGTTATGGTCTGATGACAGGTTAATCATATTAGCAGCGTAATGAAGAAACCTGTGTCATGCCGATCGACATATGTTATTGCCATTTGTTTCTGTGGTCTCTTGCCGAGTTCCGACATTCAAATTCTTGGCTAGTGAATTATTCTGTAACTTTCATGCATAGCGAGCTCCACAGCATACATGCATTGGATGACAAGCTGAATTTACACTCAGATCTATTAGAGTCGATCGTCACTGTACTAGGATTAATCGGTGCATGAAGGACTGATCGTCTGTGCGTGTGCGTTTCTTAGTGTTTAGCAGATGATTCCTTCATGGATTTGCATGTATTACTTTGCATAATAATATAATTATGATGATATGGGTACGTGTGTGAATTGACTTTACAACGACAAGGCGTGAGTGAATTCTATAATGCACCGCAGTGAGAAATGGTGAAATGTTTTAGTACATAACTATAGTCTAGATCAGACAAACCAGCGCATGGCTGACAGGTCAGCGTTAGTAACGACGGGCTCACACACTTACAATTGTCTCACACACAGTTGTCTCACACGGCGCACTTCTGTATTGGGTTTTTGAACTTTGTCCGTTGACCGTTTCACCTGTGTCACATTACTGCTAGGTGTGACGGTGACTGATGTTACAATTTAATATTTATTTTATCACGAATCTGACGTATATAGAGAGCTTTTTTATATCCGTGGTGAGGGCACAAGGTCGGTCTTTCAACGTTTCCGTGTGCTTGTGAAACAGTCTGGAAGAGATAGCAGGGTCAGGGTCAGAACAAACGACCGAGGAACACTGTATATTGAACCTCATCATGGACCAAGCCTCCGCACTCCCGACCCGTCAAGGTCCCGGGGTAGAGTAGGCCTTCAGCAACCCATGCTTGCCATGAAAGGCAACTATGCTTGTCGTAAGAGGCGACCAACGGGATCGGGTGGTCAGGCTCGCTGACTTGGTTGACACAATCGGTTCCCAATTGCGCAGACTGAAGCTCATGCTGTTGATCACTGGATTGTCTGGTCCAGACTCGATTATTTACATACCGCCGCCATATAGCTGGAATATTGCTGAGTGCGGCGTAAAATTAAACTCACTCACTCACACACTGCCATGAAACACTACACGTGTAACAGAAAACGAACACTGCTGTTTGAAAAGCGTTTGCTTACAAATTTCGAAGAGGTTTAACACAGAAGCAGTTTCAAACTTAGGGATAAGAAACATCTAGATATATAGTAAATAAACGATACATGTATAAAAAAACAACCTTATTGAAAAAGGAGAAAACAGACGCCAATAAAAATATTCATGATATTTACATTTTATTCATCAAATGGTGGATCGGCCGAATGAATGATATAAATAAAGAAGTTGCGTAAAATCCCTTAGGTATTGTCCGCCTTGTCAGTACTTTACCTTTTTATCCTTCAGTTTGATTGTTTTCTACTACATACAGTTTTAAGTGGCTTGTTTTGTTATAAACCAGAAGTATCTCACTTCACATAAACTCTTATTTGCGTAGTATCATTTGACTCACACGTGTATTTATAAAGGTACAACTGGCCAGTCATTGTCACAGGGATTTTCATCACACGACAAATAGCCTCGCTCGAACAGCCATATGTGTATAGCATGCGAGTTCCAAACGCTGGTTAAACAAGAATCGCACCTTGCCGGAAGTAAACAAGGATGGATATGACGTCATTACGTGCGCATGCGTATCATAGAGGGTCTGAATGAAAAGTGATGCAGTATTTTGATTAAAAATCTGTCATTAAGATGCCTTTTTTCTCGCAGAATACACCTTTCGACCAAGATGTCGGTAAGAGTTTGATTGTACAATACATTTTCGAGCATGTGATGCTCTATTACGATGCGATTGTCTCTAGTGTCGGTATAAATTCGATGTGTTCCGGGTAGTCCTACCATAATATGTGGACTATTCCTGTCAGATTTAGGATCTCAGTAAATGTTACATATTTCACTCAGACATACTCCGTTGTGACATTAACATGTCTCTGCATCGCCCACTCTTTGTTCTCTTCGTTTTCTAGCAGGAAAAGATATTTCTGTTGATCAAATCTTAACTTAATGTACACCTCATTTCGATTGAACGAGAAGCAGGAGTCGTAACAAGCACCAGAAGAGAATAAACTTTCGCAATAGACATCACATCGGTGGTGTTTTTTCCGACATCCATGTGCTTGAAATCTAAATAACACGAGTTTGATGGAATGGTAAATCATTTCTAGCAAAAAGTTATAAATTTAGACAATTGTTTTCCTGTTTCAGGGTAATTGTGTCTGTGATGCAACAAAAGCCTTTGTGATCAGATCAGCTGATTTTTACTTGACGTTGAAGTTCAACATTGTCACTTGTTCATTTGTCCTTAACTTTCGACAAGATGAGAAGGCTAGTGATCAGTGCCAAAGTTACACTGAGCGAATGCCAGAACACCTTGTCTTGTCTGGAATTCATTGTTGATATAGTGAGTGTATGTATGGTTGTGTGATAGATGGGTTGTAACAGTTTAGGCATGCCTTGGGATGGGGGCAGGGGGAAGGGAAGGCTTGTGGCTGGAGAAGGAGAGAGCATACTGATACGTATTTTAGGTGAGTGAGTTAAGTTTTACGCCACACTCATCAATATTCCAGCTATATGGCGGTGGTGTGTAAATAATCAAGTCTGGACCAGACGATCCAGTGACCAACAACACGAGCATTGATCTGCACAATTGGGAACCAATCACGTGTCAACCAAGTCAGCAAGTCTGACCACCCGATCCTGCTAGTCTCCTCTTACGACAAGCATAGTTGCCTTTTATGACAAGCATGGGTTCCTGAAGGCCTACTCTACCCCAGGACCTTGAAGGGTCTACATATTTTAGGTGTGCAAAGTTCACATGTGAAGTTATTGCTTTGCTTGAAGCATTAGTCATGTGAACTGAACTACATTTGCCCATGTGTTAATGACATTTTGCCAAGAAAATTGGCAGAATACTTTCAAATTCTATTTCTGAACACATGCTGAAATAGACCAAGTGAGCAGTATTTTTTTAATGCAAGAAAATCTTTGTGCAGTGTTAGCTGATTGGCGACCAACTTCCAGGGAATTAGACTCAACCCGCCCAAGTGTTTGATCATATGTTTGATTATGTGTCAAACACAAATCAGAAGGTTGTAATTGATGGAATTTATTAATAGTTTACTGGTTGTATCAACAGCAAAAGGCAATAGGACATTTCCATAAGTTTGTCCCTTTTTCATGTGGTTATATCATTAATACATGTACATTTTAACTTTAAGGACAATAAAGCAGTGTCCTAGATAATGATCTCATTTAAGTCCTGACTGATGTTGATGTTGTTTCTTGATAACTTTACAGAAAAGGCAACCAGTGAAATGAATACGACTGAGGACTGGAGTCTCATTCTTGACATTTGTGAAAAGGTGTCAAGGACACAGAATGGGTATGTAATCATGGTAATCTATATGCACAAATAGAGCTCTCTTATGCCAAAAGATACTGAAGTATCCTTATTGAAGTTTTGGAATTGACTTTTCATTATGGAATTGGGATCACAGGCATTCATGAGCAGGACTTTTCCCTTAGTCTGAAAATTGCTATATTTGATCATCTGGTTAGGAAGAAATATGATGAATTAGCCATGTAGTTATCACTCAGCATTGCTCACTATTGCAACAAGGTTGCTGAAGGCTTGTCTACCTGTACCAGTGGTATGTGCAATGCTTATCCCGATCTTTAAAGGTCACATGCAACCAAAAAATCAAACATAATTAAAACACATTTATCACTTATTCATGACATATAATATACATTGCTGCTTTTTAAAAAACAAATAAACAAATTATAAGCGTATAATCGCGATTCAAAAGTGCAATATTTTGTACTTGGGCTTACTTCCCCCGAAACGAAGCCGTCGGGAGACCGAACCCAGTCTTAGCACCTGGATGTGCACTCAAGTGTAACGACGGATTCTGATTGGCTGTTTCATTTGCTGATCTGCTGAGGGTTCATTGTGTGTGCAGACAGATGATCTGTTTGATGGGCATTTTAGAAGTATAGCGAGTCACAAGAAAGTAAGATTCTTTATGGATAACAACTTCTTTTTGTGTACTTGATGCGTCGTTTCAGTATGGATTCATATACTGTTGTCAAACAAAATCATACACACTAAAACAAGTCGTTATCCATGAAAAATGTATATAGAGATGTTGGGTATTGAAAATACATGTTCTCTGAATTTGCGCTCGATCCAATCAAAAATGACATCAGTAGAGATGGTAAACTACTGCGTGGCTGGAATCTGTCATTCGTCCAAGTACAAAGCAGGACTTGAAACTGACAAGAGTTTGCACCAGTTTCCGTCAGATCCAGTCATCCGAAAAAAGTGAATGTAGTTTGTTTGCAACCCACAGACATAAAAACATGTCATGTGTATCACACGTGCCTAATTACATAATGTGGCAGACACGGGACTCGGGTGCACGAGTCATAAATCAACTGATTTTCTTTATGTCGTATACTCTGATAGGTGTTAAGTTCAAATTACACGTGGTCAATGATTGAAGCTGTGTACTGCATGTTGTCTTTAGCAGACAGGCAGGCAGACATATAGGTGTGAATAAACCAGACACTGAGCTTTCTCTGTGACAGGGACTGCTTACCACAATCAACAAGTTTTTTTTTTACGTAACGAGTAGATCATTTACTTGTTTGTGTACACAACCAAGATAAGACTACTGCTCACGACCTCAGACGCTGGGCATGCATACTGTTTCAAGCTCCGCGAACCTATTCACTGCGCATGCGTTATGGACGCAGCGCAGCACAGCTGTTGAAACCAGTTTTCCCCCCAGCACTGGGGGGAATTTAGTGAAACGTTTGAACTCCGATTTCGCGGGCTTTTTTTTCATCGCGTTTTCTTCAACTTTATAGGTTGAATTGGCATTTTTTATGATTTGTTTCGGTAAGTGCATACCGAAGGGTACCAGAATCTGCAAAGTTGTGTTTTACGTTGCATGTGACCTTTAAGTAATGTCTCAATTCTGCATTAATTATTTTTGTAAATCCTAGCACCATGTAAGGTGATTTTGTCAGAATATCATGTTTTTGGATTTACCAACCACGAAAATATGTCTGTCTTTTAGGAGTTGTAGATGTAACAAGGCAAGGCTGTATTGAAGTTAAATGTCTTTAGAACTGGGTTCTTGCAATCTTGAAAAAGGCTTCAAAATTTGGGCACTTAGCCTTAAGTGGCCTTGAAATTCTATTTTTGCCTTGAAAAGCCTGGAAAAAGACTTAAAAGAAAAAACCTTGAATTTCAAGTTAAGTGTGAGGAAGTGAAGATTGCTTACAACAAATACTAGTGGTTTTACAAGTTTGTGTTAAAAGAATGAATATCCTTTCATGATATATTCTTTCACTGGTGTTCATGGTGTTTGAATGGCTACAAACGAAGTGAGGTCTACTGAACTTAACCTTGATGTCTGTCTAGGTAAGGTTTTGCATTATGCAGTTTTTGAATTTCAGATTAAACCTTACAGTGCCGAGAAGTTGTTATTATTTTTGTTAGGTATTTGGCCTTAATTTTGCCCAGAATATTAGACTTATAAAAATGATAGACACAATGTTATGTGAAGTATCAAGTAGTAACATATATTTCCAAAGTGAATTGTTTGAATGTACGCCCAAGCATCACTACAGTTCTAACAAAAAGGACATTTTTATTGCAAGTTATTTTGTTTGTTTCAGATCCAGAGATTGCCTTAAGTCAGTTGTGAAGAGATTAAATCATAGAGTTCCTTTTGTATCCATGCAAGCATTGACAGTGAGTATATGTTTAATTGAGTACTTAAGAAAGATGAAAGGGAAAATCGAAACAGTTATTCCTTGCACTGCCTGGCCTTAAACATAATGCATGATTCATATGATTATGAACCTGTGTTGCTATATATAACAGTACAAATGACATATTTGTTTCTTAAGGGTCATTCTTAACAAAAGTCTCTCTGTTGTATTATAAAATGGAAGGTGAAAACGATGTCTTCCTGTGAAAAAAAATACAGTTTGCTTGTTGTCATATTTAGCACTACATGGAATAGATGTATATGATTGTAACAATTATGACACTAGCTCTAAACCTGTAAATATTAAATACTTGTACACATATTTCATGTTGAATGTTATTGTTGATGATTATTCTGTCTATATTGTATGTAAGCAGGTTTCATACAGGCTTCATGAAGCTTATCTTTTGAACTCAAGTCTTGACACATGTCATTGCATCCCAATTGCATTGGTTGGCACTCATGCTGTTGATCACTGTATTACTGTTGATTACAGACTACCACCATGTAACAGGAATTTTGCTGGAATAGTGAGGTGTAAAACTAATCTCAATCACTCACTTGAAAGCCTTGATGTTTTTGTGTCATGCCATGCAAATACACTAAACAATTGGAATTGGCTCAAAATGACATATGATAGTTAATAAAAGTATTCAAGCACTAAAAATATGGTCCACAGATCCCACTGAAAGATTTGTGTGAACAAGGATGATGGCAGATTTATGTCAGGCTTAGGTTATTTTCTGTTCTTGGTGAAAATATTTCTTGTGTGAAACATAATATTATACTACTTGAACATGACAAATGAAATCCTTGAAAAGGAATGGGTTTGGGAGTGAGATGTTAAGTGTGGGATTACACTTTCTCAGTAGAGTTCAGATTCTGGGACTTTGAAAGATTCAGCCTCTTTCGGGATTCAAAGAATGGCAATTTTCCCAGAATCTGTCGAAATCCGCAGATTTAAAAGCAAATCAATCGATCCTGGACCCTGTTGCAACTCCCAGAGCCCAGTTGATTTTCAGCTGAAATCACTTTCCCCTGTTGCCATCCTTGATATTATGAACTTGGGTTTGGAAACAATCCTTGTAAATTACCACATGTAGCCATCTTCTTACAAAAGGAGAGATGGTAAATTTTGATTGATGTGCAGGTATAGACTGAAACTGTTTTATCCCAATAAATTGTTGTCACTTTGTGTAAAGCTGACTGTATGTGATGACTTTCAGCTGTTAGATGCATGTATCAACAACTGTGGACGTCCTTTCCACTTGGAAATCTGCTCCAGAGACTTTGTGTCTGAATGTCGAACTCTCATCAACCAAAAGGTAAGCAGCTGGAGCAGTATGTTCAAGTCTCATTAAGACAGTCATAGTTTCTGTGTCAAAAATGCTGATGTCATTTCACACTCTAATGGATATCATTCTGATGACGTAGTTCTAGTCTGTTTTGTCTTTTACTAATGCATGTAGAATAGGAACAGTGTTGGAATTAGGTAAGGAGTATGCAGGATTGAATCTCCCAGTTAGAACTGGATCATCAACTAAATGGTCTGCATCCCTTAACCTAAAATTGTATATAAGTGAAAAGATCTTGGTTATATTTTAGATTTCATTTAATTTTAGTAAATATTAAACAGGAAGAGTATCAAAGGATTACATGTTGAATTTGTTAAAGTGGTGTTCACTTTGTTTCATGATGTTCAGTGGGGTAGCCTATTAGTTCAAGTGATCTCTTGTCAAGCAGAAGGCCTGGGTTCGATTCCACACATTGCTACAACATGTGATGCCTATCTCTGGTGTCACTTGCTGTGATGTTACTGGAATATAGCTAAAAGCAGTGTAAAACCCTAATTACTCTCTCATATTCATGATTTAAAGGATATAATGTTGGTTTCCAGGCTCATCCTAAGGTGGCACAGAGGTTGCGTTATATGATAAAAAAATGGGCAGAAATGCCAGAGTTCAAGGATGACCCTGCTCTCAAGTAAGTCAACATCAGTTTTTCATGTAGTGTTTATTTTAGACCTAGCAGAGTGCTCTGTGAATCTCCATTATGCCAGACAAATTTTATGTCTTGTTTACAGATTTTTGTCCTAAAAAATCTTAAGACAGGAGGGAAATAAACATAAAATCACCAGTCCAAGTAATATTCCTTCTAGATACTGAAAGTTTTTTACTTTTGGAAATTTAGGAAGTGTATATGAGACAAAATACAATCTACAGGTTGTTCTGCTTGACCAGCTTGATGACAGGTCAAATGGCACAAGTGGCTGGTCGAGTTAACATCATTTAATAGGGGAGCAGAGAATGTTGTTGTTGTTGCAGCATTCGTGCAAAACATGTATTCATGGATTCATCACAGAACTTCTTCAGGAAAACAACTCGCATGGAAAAACAATCATTTCATCTTTTAGTTCAATTGATTTTACAGTCATAAACAATTTAGTTTGGTTTACTAACTTTGCAGCATAAAATCAGTTACTTTAAGAAATTAAAGAATTCACTGCTGCTGCTGCTGCTGCTGACTTCCTAAAAGCCTGAATAGGAAACATTAAACCATCTGTAGCTAATTCTTTGAAAAAGTTAGAACCTTGCTGATGATTTCTCGACACTGAGACACTAACGGCAACCTTGTCTCAGCTGTTCGGACATGTTGACAGTCAGCTGGCTAAGACACACCCCTTCAGTTGTGGCATGATTAGTATTCACTTGATCAGGTCAAGCTGAACAAGCTGTAAATACAATTTTTGCAAATAAACCATCTTAAGGTTTGTTTTTTTGTTATTTAATGGGGAAATTTATTTTTATCCCGGCATGTAATGCAGGGGGATATAGTCGACGCCTTGTCTGTTTGTCCGCTCATCTGTCCGTAATCATTTTGTTTCCAGAGCATAACTCAGAAACCATTCAATATTTTTAGACCAAACTTGATAGATATGATAATCTCAAGCTATGGTTGTGCCTTTTGCTGTTATTTTTGGCACTTTTATTATTTTGGTTTTTCCATGGAACATTTTGGTGTTAGTCTAATGGTGGGGTGTTCTTCGTTTCTGGAGCAGACCTCAAAAAGCGTTCAGTATTTTTCTGCAAAAGTTTTTATTTTGTTTACATTTGTTTCACTCATTTACTTTTCTTCAAAACTTGGTAGATATATCAATCAGAACCTGAAGTGGTGCATTTTGGTATTTACAGGTTTTTGTGATTTATTATTTTCTTGGTTTCCATGGAAATGTTTTGGACTTAGTCTCAAAATGGAGGGATGGGCTTCGTTTCTGGAGCAAAACTCAAAAACTGTTCAATATTTTTCTGCAAAATTGGTAGATATATCAATCAGAACCTAAAGTGGTGCCTTTTGCTATGTACAGGCTTTGGGGATTTCTTTTTTTCTGGGTTTCCATGGAAACGTTTCGGACTTAGTCTCAAAAGTGAGAGGAGTGTTTCGTTTTCAGAGCTTAACTAAAAAAACTTCATAATATCTGTTGGTAAAACTTGGTAGATATTTGTGCCGGACCCCAAAGTGGTGCCTCTTGGTATTTACAGGTTTTTGTGATTCATTATTTTCTCAGTTTCCATGGAAATGTTTTGGACTTGGTCTCAAAATGGAGGGATGGGCTTCGTTTCAGGAGCAGAACTCATTTTTCTGCAAAACAAAGAGATTAAGTAGCTGTCAGATGATTTGTCCTTTCAAATATGTGGGGGCCAGGGGGATATGTCAATGTCATCTTTTGATGACCCTTGTTTATTTCTGTTCTTATCCTTCAAAAAAAAATGTGACTGGCAGATCCATAAAACAAGAAATAAAATTATTCTGGTTTTACCAAAGTCCACAGAGCACTGGCTGATGCTAGTAAATAAGTTTGGCTGGTATATATTTGAAGTATCAAGGTTAATAATATAATTGTTTTTTACTGTTTCAGCTTAATTCCTTCATTCTATGAAAGTCTCAAGAAGGAAGGGACTGACTTTTCTGATCCAGATGCAGGGGTATGTAGGATTGTCTTCTTCTGATCTTAATTGTGTTTGCTTGTTTGATTCACATGACTGACTGTGGAATTGCTGATTTTGAAGGCCATTGTTTCATGACAAACAAGTTTGACTCAAAAAAATTTTATGGACATGCTTTGGTTTAAATTTCCTGTGAATGAATGTGACCCACACTGTTAAAAATTTGGATTATGAATTAGCTCTATATTGGAACATGTTTGTGTTTTCAGAAAGAAATATGTTCCCAAATATAACAGCTGTTTGATTCTCAATACTTTGTTTAGTTACATGATTGTTATCACACATTTATACAGGATAGTATATAAGAAGATATAAGTGATTCACTTGACTTCATTTGAAGGTAAATGATCAAGCCTTTGAAGCTGTATTACATCTATGATCTATTCGGTCTTTCAGCCAAAGAAAGTTGAGTCTACTGTTCGAGAAGGACAACAGGAAGAGGATGATATTGCCAAAGGTGAGGATATCTTGTCAATAACTACCATTATGAGTAGAAATACTGCAGTGGAAACCCAGCAAAGTGTAGGTCCCCAGTGTTCCATGCTTGTCTGAAGAGACAGCCACAAAAGCAGTAATAGGTTTCTAATTGAAAATCCTTGGAGCAGTGCTCATATGCAGGGATTGGGAAAGGCACGAGACATGGGCCATTTTGCACATAAGAAAGAAAAATGGCCCCTTAAAATTTGCAAGTTTACTAGTGATACAAGGGCAGTGGCCTTCAGATTTCATAGTAGCACATTTAAAGCTGAACATGGTAACACTTCCTTATGTTTAAAGACAAAAGTAAAGTGTACTGTTCGCTGTATGGGACAATTTCTCGCTATAATGACAACACTGCAAATACGCTTACCCATTTGGAGATACGCCATCCTAAAAGTGCAACAGATGCTGGTCAAAGGCTTGCGAAAGTTACTACAGACGAGAGTTTGAAACCATTATTCACATCGAAGTGTGCAACTTTACCAGATATATTCATGAACACCTGCAAGTGCAAGTTTCCAGCCAGCGGTATAGACTCAAGCAACTATGAAACAGCCCTTTTGATATTTGACACAAATGCTTAATGAATATATATTCAAATTTGTTGCATTTCAAGTTTCAAATTGTTACATTGTTTTTTTTATTTGAAAGTATATAATTTTCAGACTTTCTGACAAATGCCAAGTGCCTGATCACAAGTTCATGCTTAGAAATATGAGAAAGTTTTTCATGATTTGTTTGGTCTTAGTGACGTATGAAAATGATATGATTATTTGTAGGAGAACATTATGATAAAACTTCCTTTATAACAAGTTCTAAGTTTAAATAAAGGCAGTGAAAATGCTCTGATTGTAGATCATTTTCACAAAGTTTATTTCATTTTTGTGCCAAAATACCAGCTGTATCAGTGTTGATTCTAGATACCAGTATATTATTTCCATATCTTTAATCTTTCGGTGTACAAGGACAAAGTATCATGATACGTATCGTATGTATCAGACTACCAGTACTGTGATATGTATCACATTGTGGCATTGGTGTATCATGACAACTCTGTTTCAGTACTACCAGTTTGTAGTACTAGTGTGACATTCTGCTGTCATCCAGAGAACTTGTGTTGTACACACTGATTTGTGAAACAATTGTGCGAATAACTAAAACAAGATATTTCAGTTGTGTAATTGTTAGATCTGGCTGAATACATAATTAATTTGACATGATATCATTTGGAAAAGGTAGGATTGATTATCAGTATGAAAATTGTGTCATCAATAATATATTACATAAACTATTGTGATAAGAAAGAGTATTTACCAAAACTCTCAAGTCAAAGGCAGAATAAAATCTGCCGATCACATGTCACAGACTGAATACTCTACTCAAGTAAAGTTGCTAGTAATCCATACCCAGCCAGTAACCATATATTGGGCAATAATATGAAATGTTGAGTTATTCCACACACAAATATTTGTAGCCAACTGTATAAATATGTTTTATTAATTAGTGTAGTTTAACACATACATACACTGTTTACAGCCAGTCAGGACGCAATAGCTTGATAATCAGCCATGTTCTATATTTAGTTCAGTGATAACAAAGACAAAAACTCGCTTTGTAAGACAGTGAAGTGCCATAGAATAATGTGCAATTCATTTGTGTTTAACATTTTCCAGCTATTGCACTGTCACTGCAAGAGGCAGATAAATCTGCCAAGACCACCAGTCTGTACCCAACTAGCTTTAACACGTCTACAGGAGGAGCATCAGCCATGTATGCTACACCAAGACCCAGAGAACCAAGGAAGGTTTGTTGTCAGCATGATCATTTCCTTTCCTAATTAAACAGCCTTGAGTCTAACAAAACCTAGTAGGAGGTTGTGTCAGGTAACCTTTGAGCGATCTTTGACTGTCCAGTCGAACGCGAGAAGGTCGAACGGATTTAACCAGTTAGACAATGGCTACTAGGGTTTTGAAGGATTTAAAAAAACCACTAGTCAATGACTCTGATGCCTTAATAAACGAAAATCTGCATAAAACACAGGTATTTGGCATGTAGTAGATATGTTTAGGGCTTTCTGATGACATGGTTACCATTAGATAATATTTCCATAAGCTGACATCATTGAATATTGACAAAAAACGACTGTTTATTTTCAGTGACTGTTTACTCACGGTTGACAGTATTGTAGCATGCATCATCTGGAAAATAGCATTAGGAATTGTTTGGGTACAAACCATTCCGATGTAAAAGTTCAGAGGGTATGTGCGTATGTCCACTTTCACTATTTGGTTTGCTGTGCTCTGATTGGTCAATCCCAAAGGTTACCTGACACGACCTCCTACTAGGTTTTGTTAGACTCAGTGGTGGAGTGTACTGAGAAGTATTGAGACTACATTTACTTAGACCGGCTCTTCAGCAACCCATGCTTGTAAGACATGACTAAGGGAATCGGAGGGTCATGCTTGCTGACTTAGTTGACTATGTCGTCGTATCAAAGTTTGCAGTACTATAATTTGTAAGTTGACCATTAAGGCCTGCTGGTTTTAAAATCTACAGGCCCTGAATGAAATCTTAGGCCCAATTTGTTAAAGTCAAACTAATAAAAACAAAATAGACTACCCTGCACACAGGGTAGTCTATTTACAGTTTGGTGTTCTTGATTTTGATGACGATATTGTCTGGTCCAGACTTAACCATTTACTGACCGCCACTATGTAGCTGGTATGTTGCTGAGTGCAGCGTTAATAAAACTGTCAATCAATAGACACTGGCATGGAATCAGGATGGAGATTGATTTGTTCCTCAGTGGTCGTTGAACGTTTTTTCTAAGAGGCTTCGGTGAAAGATCAAAGGCGCCGACAATACTTTATCAGACGATAATGTGCACTTTTTGCATTATGTCACAATGTGTTGACATCACTGCGCAATTCCAGTCTGCCCCCTCGTAATCAAACTTTTTTGCATTATGTCACAATGTAACCGACGTCACGATGGATGTCAATTTGCCATCACCTCGTACAGCCTCCTACAGTAAACTGCTTCATCGCATCCCATTTCTTGGTTTGCAGTTGCATCACACAGCTAACATCACTGGTGGAAACATTACGTTTATGTGTTCCGAACGATAAAATGTGTCGTAGTTCGACTCAAAATTTTACAGAGACACAGTAATGTTTGCAGTGTTTACATTCCCACAGTGCAATCGTGGAATATTGCATGACTAGTCAGTTTCACTTTCAGCTGAATGTACTGATCTAAACTTTCGTTAGTAGTAGAAATGAGACGGTCATATTACCTTGTATGGGTTAAGAGAATCACATATATAATTAAAATGATCTAAAGAAGATATTTAACCCGAACATAAACCGTCATCAAACTGTTCATCATTTGTTTTTCTAGTAGCGCTTGTCGTAAAGTAGGGGGCTGACACATTAAAACGAACAGCGCATCAGTTAGCCCTGTGCGAGGATTCTTAAGTTAGGTTACAGACACCGTCGTTTGTTTTCTGCCATAGATTAATCGAAATTAGGCTTTAAAATTATAAAATACGTCATCTTAGAAAAGAAATACAGTTTGTTCTACCACCATGTACGGTGTAATAAAGCACATTTTCGCCCTGAACTATTACATCGTTTAACTATAATATTTCAGGGCAAAAGTGTGCTTTATTACACTATACATTTTGGTAAAACGAACTGTATTTCTTAAATATGTCTTGTTTTCTATTTTACCCTATTTTGATTATATTGGTGTTGACATTGAGGATTTCACACACACCAACACAAACACTCACCTGGTTTGACAATGGGACATTAAATACAGAATTTAGACCAGGACTTTTTTTTACACTAAGCTAATAAACAGACTAACTCCAATGAATTAAAAAATTTTTTAAAATGATAAATTACTTAAAATAGTGTGAAACTGTTGGAAAGGTTATCTGAGAGTAAAACGCTGTAAGAATGTGTTTCCTCCCTGTTCCTTATATCCAAATATCTTTTCATCCATAAACTGTTCAACAAACAACATGTTATGTTCTCCATCTAGTAAGGAAAAAAGAAAAACGGTCTGTTGCAAAGAAGACGTGTTGGTGAAGACAGTAGGTGCAAATCATGAAGGCCATGTTATCCTTTGCCTTCTCTGTGGCCATGTGTTACAGTGGACATTATGTAATAAGACAGAAAGGGGTCAGGCCATTCACTAATAAATGAATGCAGCCATGCAGTCATGAGTTCAAGGCTGATGGAAGTAACCTTACTTGATATTGCTTTGCGACTCCTCCACATGACAACCCAGTCTTTGTGGAAACGTACTGCCCTCTGAAGCATGTATGGGTTTGTTTAACTTTAGGTAGGGGGCAATGTTATCTGAGCCACTGGCTCGTGGATGTGTGCGCATCTTCTTGAATATTGAATATTAGTGGTGATAGCACTTCACAGATGTAATCAGATAGTGTAGGTACTACATTCAGGTATACTGTGCATGAAGTTCAGTAACAAGTATTTTTTAATCTTTGCTTTAACAGGTGCGAGCATTGTATGACTTTGAAGCAGCAGAAGATAATGAGCTGACATTCAAGGGTGGAGAATTAATTAGTGTGTTAGATGACAGGTAAGTCTTCCTTTCTTGAAAACTTATAATACTCCGTCATCATTCTTCAGTCATCATGGGTTAACCTGACTAGCTATGCTATAATTTTTTTAATGGGGTCACCTATTTTGTTCTTGGGAGGTAGGAATCATCAAATTTGTGCACATGTACAGTGTTGCATCAAGAGCGTGTATTTGTGTATTTAGTGCATGCTCTTATTTTCATATGCAAATTTACAAATTAGTGCGTCAGATTTTATGCAGAATTGAAAATTTACACGCAAAATTACATATATACCACATGTTGTAGCATTCAACACCACAGGCCAAATAATCAGCCGCAACATTGAGTCCCCAGACACCGTATGCCAACTAATCGGCATGACAGTAGTCAAGTCAAAATGAAATATAATTTTAGGAACCTACCTGAGTTGTGATTTATATTTTATATTATCACTTTTTTAAGTGGAGGACCAAGGAGAGAAGAATTTTCAAACATTCCAATTAAAGACTTATTATCATACACATAATAACGTGCACACTAATATTGGTATTTGGAGTGGAAATTGAAAGGTAGTGAGTCAACCGGCCCTAAAACAGCAAATCCTAGATGCAGCACTGCATGTATTAGGGGCAGTCAGCACTTTTTTACAATAAATATTTTTTAAATTATGCTTAAAGTTAATTTCACTTATTTTGTACATGACATGCAGTGGGATTATTCATATTGTACATGTTTCTCCATAAAAATCATAATACTAGATTGTACATCACTACTTACTTCATGTATTATACTATTTTGTGTTATGTCAACACAAAACAGTGTTGTCTACATTTTCTGTCCAGCATTGTCGGTCAGGGTTTAACTTGTCTCCCTTTGCTTCTGCAGTGATCCCAACTGGTGGAAAGGTTTTAATCACCGTGGTGAGGGACTGTTTCCAGCCAACTTTGTCACTGCAGATTTGTCTGTAGAGCCAGAAGAAAGTACGTATTTAGATCCTTAAAGCCTGCACATCACTGATATTAGCTATCTGTGCTGTAGTGCTGACTAGGTATAGTGATCTGCCTTCAGTTGTTGATGGTCTAAGGCCCATTTTGATATTGTATTGTTCTGTGGATATGTTTTTTAATGATTACATGCTAGTTTTATGTTTACATCTGTGATGATCTAGATATTTTACTGTCCTTCGTTAACAGATATTGATATTACCTGAGTTTATTTTTGAATAGAAAGCTCATAATCATGCTTTGACTGAAATACTGTGACTTTAAATTTTACCTCACTCGCTCAATGTTGATCTGTTGTTGAGAACCTGGGCCTAGATTTTTGAAGGTCTCTTAGCATACTCATAGTCGTGAGTTAATGTTAATGGAAGTTTCTAAAAATATGCACATAGGTGAAATTTGCTGTTGAATATCGCTAATTTTATTTTATTTTTTTTACTGAATGCAATGTGAAATTATCCCTAGAATATGAGAAAAGGGAACTTTTGAGTACAGTCTTTTCTATTTGACTGCCAGGAGCACTTAATTTAGCATCCTAAATATATCCATGTATGTCTCATTATACTCCCAAAACCACTGAACTTTGATAAGGACAATTAAACAATGGTGTCCTAACAAGGCATAACTGATATCTGATATACTACCCATCAAATGTTTAGCCTCACTTATTGCACTCACTGTAATGTTATGTATATGTATATGGTTACAAAGACAATGAATTTCTCCACTAAATTGGGGAAACCAACTGCAGATTTTATGCACAAGGATCATGCATCACATTGCTGAAAAGCGTGTGCAAATATTGTGCATGTGAACAACTGCATGTTGTTGTAAAGTTTTGTCAAGATTTTGCCAAATTTACATGATTTTCATCATTTATTGAACTTAACCATTGTAAATGTGTTTTACAAAACATCAGTGTATGTGTAAACAATACCTTTCAAAATGGAATATTTTGCAAA
Source organism: Haliotis asinina (assembly GCF_037392515.1). NCBI lineage: Eukaryota > Metazoa > Mollusca > Gastropoda > Lepetellida > Haliotidae > Haliotis > Haliotis asinina. The sequence continues at coordinate 22,735,565 of NC_090282.1, read as the reverse complement.
ATCTAGTTAAGAACAGTTGGCTGAAGTAAGTGGCTACATTTAGCTTAGTGAGTGTAAACCTTTAATGGGTAGTCTATATTACACTCAAGACAAGTTAGTAATTGTGTTTGAGTAGTGAACCTTTAGATGACAAATAAGATATTATCATTGTGTCAGATGATGTTAAATTATGAGGCATGCCATAGAGTTTGAACTTTTATTTGTTGACAAATGAGATGCTCAGTGTATTAACTGAGTTGACTTGCTAGTGAAGATTGCTGCATTTCTATTTGATCCTTCAACTAACTCTGTGTCCATGGCAATACTCCAAAATGGATATATAGATCATTTATAGGAATTGTCATGGTTCAAAATAACTTTGTAATATTTCTTAAGCCAGATAAATTTGGTTAAATTCAACCATTAGTATTGCCAGCCTGTGATGTTAGTTCCGAGTGAAGAGCCTTGAAACACGAGTGTGATATAAGCAGTGTTTGCAATACCTTAATTTGCTATCAGGGCCTGCAGGCTTTAAAATCCACAGGCCCTGAATGGAATCTGCAGGCACATTTTGTCAAACTAATAAAAACAAAATAGACTACATTTTATACAAGTTTCAGACTAAAGTTTCTACAAAATCAGTTAGTGAAGCCTGTGGTCCAGAGAGAAGTTTTCATTTGTAAAAGACTGGTGTTGACTTTCCTATGCACAAAGCGTTGAAATAACAGAAAGTGAAACTGTAAGTTATGGTAACATGAACAATGATAGATGGTTCTCAAACGTTACCAATATATTATGTGAAAGATTCTAGGTTAAGATAATTTACTGAAGACCACATATCCCAGCAAATAGTTGAACCCGGTAACCCGATACAATAACAACTGGTGCTCTGAATCCAGGCTGGCACTTATTTCAAATGTTGATATAGCGTCAAATATATTTGACTGTTGATCATAGTGATATAGCTGTTTCTTATCATTTTTGTAGGCAAGCCTGAAAAGAAGACAGTACAGTTTAATGAACAAGTAGAAGTGAAGACTGTTGAACCATTGCCAGACGAGGTGGAAATAGATGAGGTGAGCAGATTCAGCAATTATTTCTGATGGCCTGCTTACTGTGAAGGTTGGCATGCAATAAGTATCCGTATGAAAATAGTGAAAACGAGGCACTTGCAGGAGCCCTCTTTTAGTGTTATGGCAGTGTGAGGTTGAGAACTACTGAGTGAGACAGATAGAGAGTTAGTTTTACTTCGCACCCAGCAGTATTCCAACTATATGGCGGCATTCTGTGATTTATCGAATCTGGGCCAGACAGTCTAGCAATCTACAACATGGATATTGACATACACAACTGGGCAGCAATGATGTGTCAGCAAGTCTGATCACCTGATCCTGTTAGTCGCCTCTTACAACAAACATAGATTACTGAAAATCAAGTCTAACCCAGATCTTCACACTGATTGAGAACTTCTGATGGGTTGAGTTTTTCTGAAAATAGTTAATATTCAATATATATTCTTCGCTTCGTTTACTCTGATATAATGGATAGTTCTTCAGACACATATAACATTCACAGGAATTCACCTATAAGAACATGGAATCAGACTTGGTGACTTGGTTAATTACATAATTATTATATCCCATTGTATCTCAAAATATTTGTTGTCCTTTTGTTTCTGTCACAATATGCTTTTCATGCATTTATATTATGGTAGTCATATATTGAATATTTGACGTATGTGATAAGAGAGTAGCCACTGGCTGTGTAGTAAAGTAATGTTATAGGGTTTATCCATCCAGGATTGCTGTCTAATTAGTATTTTATGATGACCTTTCAGAGTAAGATAGATGAGACATTACAACTGATACAGAATGCTGATCCCACTGGTGAGACTCAGCCAGATTCCCAGGAACTCCTCAACCTTGAAGGTATCCCACATTTACCCATGGTCCTCCCCACTATTGTGATTCTAACATTTTGTCAGTTGATTGGTTCTAGTTCCTTAAGGCGATTGTAGCGCTACGACTGCCGTAAGTCTGTATTAAAGTGTGGGAGTTACGATCATCTTAGCGCTACGTTTACATTTTGACACGAGACCCAGGGCCCCGTTCCTCAAAGCAGTAGTAGTATGATGACTGTCGTAAGTCTGTGTTAAAGTATTGAGTTATGATCATCTTTGCGCTTAGATTGCTTTATGGCACAGGGTAATGTGTTTGTAATCTCTTTGAATGCCTTAGAATGTATGGTTTCATCAGTGTTTTTTTAACGGAAGCATTCCAAAGCGACATTGCCTTTTCATAAGTTTCCATAAACAATAAAATTCCTGGGAACATGTTGCAGTTTGGAAGCTTTTTTTTTACCTAGTTCCATGAGGATTATGATAGATAAGTGCTTTAAAACTTATGGCTAAGATGGGTTGGCAGTTTCATCACTCAGACTTTAGAAATTTCACCTAAAGCTTTCATTTTGTCACACTCTCTAATTTTCCTCACATAAACAACTCTTTATTGCCTGTGATTCAGGGTTAGCTCAAGTAGCCTAGTGGATAGTGGACCTATCATCATGTCATATTGTTGGGTTTGAATCCCGCATTTCCTAACTTTCTGAAATTTGAGGTGTCAGAACCACACAAATGCTTGTAGAATTTCCACTCATATTAACAGCACATTTTTTTGTTGTATTTATGCTAGAAATACTGTTGAAAGCGGCATTGCATAAAATCATTTGTGAATGAATCTTTTCAATTTTGTTACAGAGCAATGTAAAGTAATGGGTCCATTGATAGATACAGAACTAGAAAAGATAGATAAGTAAGTATGTAGTCTGTTAGTATCTGTAACACAATGTTGCCCTCACTGACTGATAGTTGGACAACACCTTCATAGTTGTGAACAACATCATGTTCTGCATATATGGCTTGCAATATCATTGTTTGGTGTTAAATGGCACATTCAGCAATGTTCCAGCTATATGGCAGCGGTCTGTAAATAATCCAGTCTGGACCTAGCAGTCCACTGGTAAACAACATGAGCATCGATCTATGTAATTTGGAAACAGTGACATGTGTCAGTTAAGCTCGATCCTATCTGTAAATTATATAGTCTGTATCATTACAAAATGATACACTTGTTAAAGTACTTACTGTCCGTTTGTGACACCATCTATCATCAAGCTCGTTTTCACTTAATTTACGGTAACAAATGTTACAGTTACTGCTTTAAAGTTGCTTGTATGAACAGCTTGTAGCTGTTTCTACAGCTAATGTTTTCTTTGGAACCAGGTCTGAAATGTTTACAGTCACATTTCCAAGCAATTTGACATGAATGTGTTTTTTTGTTTTTTGCAATTCTTGTTATATCCTGACCTATGTATCTTACTTACCTCCTAAGTAGTTGTATCCTTTCAGCCCTTGTTACTGATACAATATATGTAGTTATTTCTATATGCTGCTATTTTCAAGTGTTCTAAGGATTCAGTGCCTGACGTGTTTCTGGTCCGTGTTTTCAGGAAACATGCTCAGCTGGTCGACCTGAACAAGAAGGTGATGGAGGCACTGCAGATGTACCATTCACTGATGAGGGAGAACCCAGCATTCAATTACACCATGAAGGGGCCACAGGGCTTCACACCAGGAATGATGCCTCCAGGAGCAGCTGCAGCTCAGATGACACAGGTAGAACATCTAAACAGTTGTACAAGGATTCTCAGTTACAAAGGTTGCTAGTAAGGGACCATTCATAATTTAAGGCTGGAGGGAGTGATGATGGTTTATGGACAAACATATACAATGTGAATGACACACACACCCTCTCCCTTCTCCTTCCTTTTTCTTCTTTCTCCTCTCTCCTGCTCTTCCTATCGGATGCGGCCTATGGCAGATTTAAGAAAATATTCACAATGCTTGTATGGTGTTTTTCATTTGAATATTTTGTGATTTTCCTCCACAGCCAATGTACAATGGACAACCTCAGTATCCTCCCCAAGGCCAAATGCCCACTGGTCCAGGGCAGGTGCCCCCAGCCCAAGGTCAGATGCCACAAGGTCAAGGTCAGATGGTACCAGGATCTGTGATGCCACCACCTCAGAGTTTCTCACCCCCACTCTCTAGTCAACAACAACAATATTCCAGGTAACACTGAAAACTTCACTTGTTTACATTCTCACTGATGCTGGATTTGAAATCCAGATTCATGCATGTTATGATCCTTGGATCATAAGTGATGAATGTATCCAGATGAACGTATCCACATTTCTTTGCATAGTTGTATATTACTGAAGTACTGTCAGAAATTAGGATATATTGCTCACAAAAAGGGAAAATGTTGGCATGTATGTATGTTTTATGTGCTTAAGCCCCACTTAAGTAGAATGTGTGAAACCCATTTCTGGTGTCCCCTGCCTTGATATTTCTGGAATGTTGCTAAAAGCAATGTATAACCTGAATCACTTACTACTAAGTGTAGTCTTTGTCAGCAGCTGTATCCACACATTTTCTCTAAAGTCATCGTTTTTAAGGAAATATGAAAATATCATTGAAATGGTCATTTTCTTCACAGCCTCCCCAATCAAATGCCACAGTCGACATACGCTAACGTGCCCTCAGCTAACAATTTACCTATGGCCTCTGGTCCCACAAATCTGCCACAGCAGCCTGTGCAAAATGGTGGTGCTATGCCCACACAGTTAGTAGGGCAGACAGGGAGCTACCAAAGTCTGCCGCCTCAGACAGTGTACCAGCCCCCTCTTCAGCAGCAGCCGTTACTGTGAGGCAGGAGTGGACAAGCTTGTATGTGCAAAATGGAGATGTCTTTGTGCTCGTCATTTCATGACTCCAATCGGACGCAATCAGTGATGAAGTGACAGATTTGATAGTGTGACAGAGTGTGCAGCCTTGCCATTACAGTTGTCACAAGGAAGCATGAATGTTAGCATGGATTTTAGCATACATGTGTAACATGTAACACAGGCATTGGAATGTAACTTCCTTCCTGTAAGGATTCACAAGATGTTTATGAAAGTCTAATTTTATATTCTTCTCCTTGCTGATTAATTTTCATAATGTTGATGTTCCTGTGGTTCAATGACCATCAAGAAAAGCAAGAAAAGCTACCTTTGTTTCATTCGGGTACCACTGATCTCTAATGAAGATGCCATTTGTCATAATCCCATATATTGTTTTTGATTTTGAACTGAACTGAACTGAAGATGATTTTACTCTACAGTGTTGTGAAAACTGCATGGTGACAAAATGGCTTCTGAAATAATCTCATTTTATGTAGTGTACAAAAATACAACCCTCTTTATGCATTACATGATTTAGAAAGCCCCTTACGATTTCAGAGTTCTGAAGTGTGAATAGGTGGTTGCCCCAACTGTAATTGAACTATTCCTTATATGCAAGAAAATATCTTTCTCCTTATTGTGCTTATTGTACTTCAGAGTGATGACAAATGGCTACAGCGTGAATGAGACAATGCACGGTTATCATGACTTCTTGTGGTACATTTTGAAGTGACTGAAAAATGTATAAAATGTATCTGTGAAGTTACTTTGTGAACAAATAGTCTTGTTTTGGTTTCTCGATTCCATGGAACAGCATATGCCAGTTTGACCCTCCACTTCGTACTGTACACACTCTCTCTCAACATGTGTCTTAGTACCTCATTCATTTATTTGTTTATATTGAAATGCACATAGTTCATTTAGATTTGTGGCATTACCTTATAATGTTTTCACCAATTCATGTGTAGCTTTTCAGTTGCTTTTATACTGTTCATTCAGATTGATGTAAATCCAAAATGTTACATAAGATTCTTGTTTTTTGTACTAAGATTCATTTAAATTTAAGAAAGACTGACTGTACATTGGTTACACATAAGTATGAGTTCAATAAGAATTTGTATAAATACCTGATGATTTACAAATGAGCATGAAATTTTGTTTTGTGATACTCAAAGTTTAAAGGACGACCCGATTCTTTCATATGATATGAAGAATTGAAGTGGTGCTTAGTCTTTTTAATAGAATATCATGCCCCATGTATGCATGTATCAAAGGGTAACTGTTCTCACTGATCCTCTTCCAAAAGGAGGGTAGAGATCAGGCTCCATTATGGGGATTTACATGTTTGAAGATTCAACATAGGTAAGTTTGTAGTTTCACTAGAAAGTGGCCAGTTCTGCTTTAGAAACCTAATACAAATGCTGTTGAATGACATACATACCATCATGAGCATCCAGTACTGATTTTGAAACAGCACAAGTCTAAACTTGAACAACATTAACAATTTTCGATGATGTCCCAAGATTGTTAGCTGCTAGGATGATGAAGCAATACTGTGTCCCAATCAGATCAGCCCTGGTTTGAATGTGCTTAGGACGTGTAACGTGTGATAGAGAGTCTAGAGAAAACATGACATTAACCACCTTTAGCCAGACAAATCTCACACACGTCAGTAATCAAAATGTGAGTTTGTCAGAGTCACAAACTGAAGTTTGTTTTCTTCAAAACATTGCTTGGTGTATAAAGTCAGTCTTCGTCTACACTTGATGTTCAAGAGTGTGATATAAAGCAGTAAGAATATTTAATGTTTCATTAATTCAAATAAATATTCAAAAAAAACTGTAGCAAATTTAGGCATATATTGACGCAGTGTTTCAACTGGAGATTTCTGAGTGGCAGCATGTTAGACTGAGATATTTATCACTGAGAAAAAGTCTGCCATAGATCTCAATAAGATGAGTTCATTGAATATTTTCATGAGAAAATATTTTGACATTTGATCTTGTATGTCAGTGTAAAGGTCCCAAGTTACATGAGCAAGTAGTTGTTATATTATAGTAATTTATTGCCAGCTTGCTGAGTGTTACTGATGGACTCTACAGGTTATGTGATACCCTGTGGTTTTCACCTATACAAAAAGCCCAGATAATACTGAATGTGGCCTGCTTGTCATAAGAGGCAACAAATGCGATCGGGTGGTCAGGCTCACTGACCTGGTTGACACATATCACTGTATCCCGATTGTATAGATTAATGCTAATGCTATTAATCACTAGACTGTCTGGTCCAGACTCAGTTATTTACATACCACTGCCATATAGATGGAATATAGCTGAATGCAGTATTAAAAAAACAACCAGCTGAATGTGAGTGTCTGGTTGTCCAGCCAGCTGAAGCCTGCAGCCTTATGTGCAGAGTTACATACTTACAGTATACCTGACCCATCTTGTCCTGAGTTCACATCCAGTTTGCCTTGAATGTGTAGCTTGGTTTGTCAGCACCAGTGCTGCGATTTTAATCAGTGGTAAAGTTGTGATCATACATTACCTAGGGCTATCTCCTGAGATAATGTCAGACCTTAACACTTTCGCACTTAGCTATAACGCTTTTCTTGGTGTTTATGGATGACACCTGCATTCTGAGACACCCACTTTCTACATGACACTGAAAAAAGGCAAAGTAAAATCATATTTTTCATAGACATAGAGAACATGAAAAGCGTCATTGCGACAGATGACTATAGCAAAAGACTGGTGAAAGTGGTGTTACAGACAGCTCATCGATAATTTTAGTTCTGAATGTAGTGGAAATCCCTTTGAGCAATCCCTGCATTATGTGTATATACATCGATCAAGAACACGTGGTAGGGAAAGCTAGGTTTTCGATTAGCTGAACGATGATAACTGCCAGTGTGACATCCTATGGGACATGTAACAGCTGTCATAGCTAAACCTCACTTACATGTGCAATTGTGACTAACCTTACCCAAGGTTTGTTGAGACTCTAACTCTGTATGTTTACTGGTATAGCCTAGTAGATTTTTTAACTTGCTGTACACATAGGGAAGGTATTTTCAGGAATAGTCATGAATTGTGAATACCACAATGCCATTTAGAATGTCATCAAATATAACATAGTTGAGTCCCATACAGGGAAGTCAAGGTGGCTTAACAGGTTAGGCATCTGACTTTGTGTACTGGTGATTAGGTGCCTGACTGAGGGTGTGGCAGCTCAACACAACAAAAGTACTGGAATCTGTACTTTACTAAGAAAGTGTAATCCCAAATATAACATATGTTACAGTCAGTAACACAGTTTCCTGTAGTCCATACATTCAGTATTTCTTGCTGTACAGGTTTCTTTCAATATTATAACTGAAAGGCAGATGGGGAAAATATGATTTTATGCTCTTCACATTACCTATTTTGATCATTCACAAGTCATTTGTGGTCACCAGAGAAGAATTCAGAGGAATGAAAGAAATGTTTTTCGATGTTAATTTTACCTTTGTTAGGTTTAGAGGGGTCTGTAAACTAATTTTGTTACAAAATTTTCGTTAGTTGTGAGCTTACACCATGAACCAACTTTCTCAGGTAGTCAGGCTCTCAGTTACAATAAGGATGGTGAACAATATCTCAGCTTGCTCAGCTTGACCTGAGCTTCTCTACATATGCATGACCTGATAGGTCATAAGGCACTATCAACAGGTTTACTAAACCGTTGCTAAATAGAGCATCAGAGACTTATTAATGTTGCATACATGCAGAGCATGGATACGTGGATTCATTACAAGACTTGTGTTGGAAAACAACACTTCTGCAAAACAATCATTTTCATGTTCTAATTGAATTGTTTATACAGTCACAAGCTATCTCTGTTGGCTTACTATCTTTGCAACATGCAGATGTCACGTATGTCACTGATCAGTTACTTTCACAATCCAGTTCAATCTCACTATCACTCTACACATAGTTGCTGCTGCCGCTCACTGCTTAAAAGCCCAAATCAGAAACACTAAACCATCTGTAGCTTCTTGTTTGAAGAAAGTTAGGACACTGATGATGATTCTCAACACTGATGTCAAACAGCGACCTTGTCTCAGCTGTTGGGACATGTTGACAATCAACTGACAAAGGTGCACCCCTTTACAATAATTGGCCCAACCAGTTGTGACACGGTCAGGCAATGCATTACTATTCACTTGATCAGGTCAAGCTGAACAAGCTGTATACATATAGAGATCTCTGTGTAGAGATCACTGCTTTTGTTTGATTCCCACCTTGACAGTATAGATGTAAATTACTGCATTTGGAATTACACCTTGGGTTATGTTACAGTGGATATTGGATGCTCCTATCTGGTGTTGCACTATTACATGATATGTATGTGATATCTGTGTGTATGTTGCAGGAAATGTACATAGCTCGATGTCTTTGCTTTCATTAGCAAATGATAAATATTAATATATTTGCCAATGATTTTATTGTACATTTCTTATGTCTTTCTTCTGTACAGATATGCCATGATACGACCATTTCTAAAGTGTATTCACTGAGGTACAAATAATGGACTTTCGGTTTGGCTAAGGAGCCAGAGATTTCCTTGCAGATTATCCCTTTGGATTTAGTATTATACTCACTGGAAAAATAAGAAGTTTATCTCCAGAGACAAGTGGTAATCCTTGTTCATTGATGCTATGAGTACCCATGTACTTACTTGAGTCATCCTACAGTTCACTTATATTTTGTCTGAAAGAGTTTTTCAAATAAAGGATTTTCAGAAAATGTTTTTGCTGCAGCATTGTACTGGCTGTGTTACAGACATATTTTAATTGTGGGTGATGTGTCTGTGTATACCTATGATATTCAGTGTAGGACAGCTAGTGATATCTGTGTTTGTGGGATGTATGGGCTATTTGGATGTTGCATTAAATGTGATACAGCATCTTGTTATTCCAGTGAGATTCAGTATGCTTTATACCTGCACAATTTAATCACTGAACATAGATGTACATGAACATTATATTTATCTGTTGCATATTGTTGTCTATTGTGTAAATACTATTGTCATATTTGGAATAAAACCTAGGTCTACTCAAAGCTATATCTGTTGTTGTAAACTTGCTTTGTGATTCAGACAGAAACTATTCACATTTCCGGATGGTGAGTGTATATGTTTGTACACATTGGGAGATAATCTACAAATTTGGAGACCCTTTGTTTTGCCTGACTTCCCATGTGCTGGATTTTTGTTTGATTTTTTTATATTTTTTTATTTTTTTTATTTTTTATTTTTTTTATTTTTTTTATTGTTTTACATTGTTACAGCTATGGTCAGTGAGTTTAGTTTTACATGACACTAAGCAATATTCCAGCCACATGGTGGCGATCTGTAATGAATCGAGTCTTGACCAGACAATCCAGTGATCAACAGCATGAGTATTGTGAATTTGCTGTATTTGCAGTAAGCATTGCATTTATGGAGATTGAGATTATTGTTTACTTTGGCTTTGAAAGTTTCAAGAGTTGGACGTACATTTGCTAGTTTACTGGAATATATGTTCCAATATATATATAAATTCCTCTGTTATGATAAATATTAAGTCCAGCTCGTTATGTTTTTTTCAGGAAAGCCCAAAGGACTTTTCGGATCCAGGTTTACAGTCTTGTCGGTTTTGTTTTCGATCCAAATTAAAAGGTCTTGGATATTTTGTAATAATGTGACAAATCATGTATTTTACTGATTTATAGGAATGGGATAAGGTGAAAAAGGAGACCACCAGTAGAAGGTAAATATAATGGATGCCAACTTCTTTACTGTATGTCACTACCTTTCTGGGCTAATCCTTGTTCCCTCGTCAGATGAACTGAAACAAATAATGTACATCAATGAGTATAAATACTAATTGTGTAAGAAGATAGCGCTACGTGTGTATATATATATAAAATGATGAAGAAATAGGAGATGAAAGAGGCGGATAATGGGTGTTTTGTTGACACAAGGGAAGAATGACTAGCAGATGTTGGTAGAAGACAGTAATGACCTAATTGACAGTACATGTGTTGTAATAAGAGTCAGATGTGAAACGGAGACTTTATCTGTTAGACTAAATTACGTTGTAGATATGGTTTCAACTGAGAATCAGAGAGATGCTTGGCTAACATGAAACACTCTCAAAGGGTCAAATGCATGCGCAGACTAAATGTTCTTGACTGCATAAATCGCCTGATTCTTTCCTAAAGACTCTAATGTACAATGGGCTTGAGAGATACTGTTCTGCAGGTGGAAGTTTTTAATAAATTAGCAACTATAACCATTTTTATTTTACTGAATTTGACAAATAGCTTGAGTGAGAAAGGTGCCATATTTTATGAATAACATCTTTATTTACAATATGGAGCGACGTTTGACGTTTCAGTATAGATTTTTATACCGTTGCCAAGCAGGAGTGATATAACATCATCAATTTGAGTTTGAATTTGGCTTCTGGCTGTAGCCAATGTGAACGACGGAGGGATCTAATACAGCACAGACCCGACTTGCATACATGCAACATCGATTAAAGTCATATGACGGTATGTGACAACGGGATTAAAAACAACATTGGATATTCTAACATGTCATATTTGGGATTACACTTTCTTAGTAAAGTGCAAATTCTAGTATTCTTTGGGTTGAGTCCCATCCGGGATTCGAACACGCACACTCAGCTCCACCCTTCACCCAGCAAACCAGACTCCAACTAACTCGAACTAGCATCCATCCGTATCTCTCCGTATTGTAATGTCACTGACTTTACAAAGTTGAAGGTCATACGAGCGGGTGTATTATTAGTGTATAATACGGATACTATTGACAAAGTGGCTGGACACTTAGTAACCAAACTTGACAACTCGTTTCTACGGTGGCCATGTGCCTAAGTTATGTTGAGGAAGTGAAGACGTGCCAGTGAGTGGAATGAGGTATGCTTCTACTGATGTGCCTCCAGACTTCATGACGTCACCAAGCTGCATCCGGGACCTGCGTCACATCATTCGTCGCTTGGAGAGATCAAAAGCAACTCAAAATAACCTTGACTCTACTTCAAACGCCTTGATTGACTGTATTCATACTTAAATGAGGGGTAAGCTTAAATGTAAGCTACAATTTATAAACTCTCAAAGAAACAATAACGGACGTGAGAATAAGAAGCCGTTATGGACTGACAATCTAGCGAAACTCTGAAATGAGATGTACGAGGCAGTGCGAAGATGGGAACGGAGGAGGTAGCTAATGCACTACCCGGTAATTACAAACGACTTTGTTCCGTTTAATGACAGATTCAATCTGTTTTGAGTTTCGATCCAAAGTCGACTCGGCTAACTCGGGCAAGGCACCAGGTATCGACGACATCCCGGCCATGTTACTGGAATTCGACTCTTTCATAAATACATTACATGATCTGTTTAACGTATGTTTTAGTACTGGACAGGTGCCTAATATATGATCCAAAGGAATCATAACGTCAGTCCCGAAGTGTTCTAATATGGACCGGAGAGATCCGTTTGCATATCGCGACATCACTCTGACAACCTCGATATGTGTGAAGTGCACTGTAGTGTTCTGAACAGGAGACTACAAGTATGGACTGAAATCAACAATGTGCTCCATGGATTTTTGAGAATGCGCTTCAGAGAAAAGAAATAGATCATAGAGCAGGTATAGGCTCTTTCGTCGAGTTTAGAAATACGGAAACTTGAAAAAAGTCTACATTTGTTGTCTTCATTGATTTTAGAAAGGGACATGACTGCATAGATAGAAACATTTAATGGACCAGAATTTATGGACCAGTGGAGTAGGAGGTAAAATGTTAACTGCTCTACAATCGTAGACCGCCTGGTTTGCAGTGAATCGTGGGATAAAACAAGGATGCCTCCCGTCTCCATTGTTATTTATTCTTTTCATTGATGATTTGGTGCATAGGCTCAATACCCTCGTATGCAGACGATATTGCTCTGTTAGCGGAACGCGAAGCCGATCTTGAATGATTGGTATGGTATTAATAAATCAGCAAATTAGAAAATCGAAGATTCTACATTTAAGAACCAGGTCCATTTCAAGGACGCAGCATGTATTTACAATTGGGAATAATGTTTTAGATATTGGTAGCAGTTATAACTATCTTGGTCTACTATTTACTGAATTTGTTAATTTTACTGCCATGGCCCGGGCAGCCGCTAAATCAGCTTTTAGGACTTAATTTCCGAAGTATAAAAGCGTTGGGAATATGCATTTTAGTACTTATTCAAAACTATATGACAGCATGGTTTGGTCTGTGTAAGCTATGATGAGGCTATCTGGGGCGCTTACGATGTGTCAGCAGTCAATGCAGGTCATCACAGGACCATTCGCTTTTTAGGGGGACTTGTATTTCCTGGCAGTTGTGTCGGGGTTTTTTTTGTTTGTTTTTGGGGTTTTTTTTTTTTGTGTGTGTGTGTGTGTTTTTTTTTTTGTTGTTTTTTTTTTGGATTTTCTGAAAATTGATCAAATAACGACGTGTTTGTATGGGCAGATACATGTGGGTTAACTGGTGTAAAGAACTGGAATTTTAGATTAAGGAAGAAGTTTACTTCACTTGATTTACGTCACATTTTAGATGTACACTTATTGAGGATTCGGTCATGAATGAGGAGGGCTGGTTTGAATAAGCCTAGGCTCTATAAACATTATAAGTGTAACTTTATTACAGAAAACTGCGTTGTTCATTATATGCCTAGACAGTATAGATCGGCTTTGTCAGAGTCTTGATGTGGAGTTGCTCCGATTAGAGATTAGACCGGCTATATGAAAATATTATATCTGAAAACAGAAAATGTTTCAGTTGCATTGATGATGTTGAAGATGAATAATTACATGTTATGCTTCACTGTTTGTTATATGATGATCTGAGAGATAACCAGTGTAATACTTTATGTCCAGATGTTTAAAGTAGATGTGGTATTGATAAGATGTGTTTTATATTCAACGATCCTTTCGTATGTCTTAATACAGCCAAAATCTGTTTCCTTATATGGCTAAAACTTGTTTTGTATTTTTATTTTATATTTACTGATTCTGTACACTTTTGTAATGAATTGTGTGTACACTTGCGTGCATATCCTAGCTTTGTTCAAAAGTGAGAGGTTGATATAACTTTGTCTGTCAGGCTGGCTTCCTCCTATTGTTCGTTCATTAGTACCTATACAATACCTATTGTTGCTGTTAATCGCTTTTATAGTACTTCTAGGGATGTTTATGGATCAGAATTGTACGTAACTCACCCTATGCCCAGCCCATACAGTTAATATTAAGTTAATATTAAGCTGGGTAGATGTAGAGGATATTGTGTGAGTGCCCATGTCATACTATGTTTAAGACTCAAGTGCCTAAATGTGGGTATATCCCGAGCGAGAGCGAGGGCACGAATATAATATTCATATTATCGAAGTCGTTAAATTGAGGAAAATAAATCCAAACTTACTTTCTAACACGGACTGGCTACCCACCGTCGTCGGGTGTGGAACGCAACTTCACAGAAGATCCGTGACGTCATGGCATTTTTCATGACGTCACGTAGCCATGACTAAGTGATATTTTTTGCCCTAGGGCATCGTATGAAAAATGTGAACCCCGATATGTTTGTCCCCGAAGGTAATAAATAATGATATCCCACTTAACGACAGAAAATGTTTTTACTGTAAATACTTTGTTGAAGAAGAAGTATATGTACATATTTTATTTAGCTGTCCGGTTTATAATGATAAATGTGTTAGTGTTTTAAATACTTGAGATGGTCTATGCCAGAATGCTAATAGTCGTATCGATGAAAAGCTGCTTTTATCCAGTCTAATAGCAATATCTGTTTTGTAGCTGTGACCTTTTTTATCAGGGACTTTAACGCTGTAGATTGTGCCTGCCTTTATAAACACCAACTATCAAGACATTGTTGGCTTGTGGATGGGTGCTGGGGGTTTCATGGTTTCTATCCTCTTAAGTCATGGTGTCAGACCGGTTAATTTGCACTGTGCATAACATTATGTAGGGAGATCAGAGGACGCGTGTTTGTAAAATGTCAACAACTGAAAAAAGGTTGTGATTAACCTCAGAATCAGTCGGTCATCTCCGACTTTTTCCGGAACTCATGACGTCACAATTAACGCCCACAACGAGTGTATTAGGATAGCTGCAGCGTTTCAACTCACTACAGAAACCCGGAAACAGATCGACACCAATAACATTCTTCGTAATAACGTAAGTATTATGTTGTCTCTCTTTCACTCAACATACAAACGCACGGGACCTACTGTTTGTTCTCTGGTTGTGACCATGCCCAACTGTATGTCGATGTTTGGAATCGGAACTTCATTGTACCACAGCACTTCCCATCACGCCATTCAGACATGCAAATGTCCTTGCTGACATTTTCAAAGACCTATATTTCAAATCATGTATAGCAGGGCGGTATCACTAATGAGGATACGTCATACGAACAGCGTGGCCGGTTGTGGCATGTGATCTGCCGTAATGCAGACAAATACACAGGATGGAAGCGCGGTCCACAAGTAATGTCTAGTTGTCCCCAAAGCAACTCCACTTCTTCGCTGGACAGTGAAAGAAGAACACGTGGCGCAAGAGTAAAGGTATGGTTTTCCTCTCATTTTCATTATTTTGCATGTACATCAGGTTTTGCCATTTGACAGATGGGTCTAGACAGATCTTTCTGTATTAGCTTTACACTCTCTTGATATATTGCAGTTGCACGTTAAACGAGGGCACCCTCCAACGGTCGAAACATGATAGCAGAAAGTGATCATTTCAGGCGACATGTCTTTATTTTAGCTGTCAGTTCTTAGATATACATGAAGTTATTTTAGGTCTTCATTCCCAACGTAGGCTTTATTGCGTCAGTAATTTTTCAGTTAACTCACACTGTACATTTCATATCGAGTTGCTCACACTGAGCAAACAGACTATCCACTGCATTGTGTTTTTACTCTCCCATGAATTGACAGTTTGTTGTTTTAATCGTCATCATTAAACGTTATTCTAGATTTATTTGTTGTGAAGAAGAATGTTTTGTTCGTGATTGTTGTAGTTTCTAAATAAATACTGATGGTAAAAGCCAAGAACCCCATAATTTTCAGACGTTATTGAACATGAAGTACAATTTTCACTGCAAACGCTCTATGACGTATATGTCTATCAACCAATACTAAGCATCATTACAAGACAAACTCCACTCATTATGGTGTACTTTTAATCTGCATAATGTTGAAATGGTAATGCTGTAGGCAAATAATGGTTTCAGGAAATGAATTTTGAAGTTGAACCAGTTGAGGAGTCGCATATATCCTTCAATACCTTCGTCTGTTGTCAAGCACATCAAACAAAGAAGAAACCGATACAGACTGTGTTCCGTCCTATTATCCGTCCAACTTAGTACAATAAACAATCCAGAAATTTGAGAACAACTCATTCAACTGGATATATGAATATTAGTCAGTAAAATTGATTCATCTAAATACTTGTACATGTATATTGCAACACTGTGCTCTTTCTATTCCGCCGTGCAGCAGTTGCCCTGCTGCACAGCGTGCTGGCGAAACCTATAAAATATAGAAATGCTGTTTTTTTAAGTTTAAAGTTAAAATTCATTTGTAAATACCATTTTCATATGAAACAAGGATTTGGAATTGTGTGTGTAACCATAGTATTTGTAGTGTCTCATTTCACATTCACATGAGAAAATTCGGATTGGTCTGAATTGGTTCATGAGACTTCCGTTTCGGTTGGACCTCTGTCACACAATGCGGGCAGTGGTTCAAGTCTTCATCTGGCCTCAGACTGCATGTTAGGGGGATCCACTACCGTTCCAATTGCCAAGTCTGAGGAAAAGGGTATCAGCAGCTGTGTGGTGTCGATAGTTAATGCTCTAATATCCAGGCACCTACATGGTCATTCAGCGTAAACTTTCTACGCAAACATTCAACGCAATGGACAGTTTAACCACAACTCCATATAAAATGTACAGTTTGATTTTTCGATTATAACTGAAAACGACTGACGCAATAAAGCCTAAACTGTGAATGAAGACCTAAAATAACTATATCGAAGATTTGAAAGCTAAGAAAAGGGCTTCTCGGCTGATGACGATGTCATATTTCTTGTTGAAACTATAATTTTCCACAATCTTGTTTCGACTCTCAGGAGGGTGTCAACCTATTGCAGACAGATCCTGTATACTTGCAAAATAATGAAAATGTGAGGAAAAACTTACCTTTACCTCTACGTGTTCTTCTTTCACTGTTAAGCGATGAAATGGAGTTGTCTTTGGGGAAACCCGACATTTCTTGTGGACAGCGCTTCCATCCTGTGAGATAGGCAACGCTCATTATTGAGTACGACAAAAAGTGCACGGTAGTCTCTGATTTGTGCATGTAGATGTAATGATTCAGAAGTCCTTATCGGAGGGACACCCGTGAATTGCTAATGCTTGTCGTAAGAGACGACTAACGGGATCGGGTGGTCAGGCTCGCAGACTTAGTTGACACATGGCATCGGTTCCCAATCGCGCAGATCGATGCTCATGCTGTTGATCACTGGATTGTCTGGTCCAGACTCGATTATTTACAGGTGGAATATTGCTGAGTGTGGCGTATGAAACTAAACTCACTCACTCACTCACTCTTATCGGAAGGCTCTGAGATGAGCTTCTCTTTCTGCCACCAGCTCAAACCAGATGAAAGACCAAACATCTTTATACGTCCTCTGTGACATTTGTGAAGGCGGTTATTACAGCTGTACACACCACACCACACCACACCACACCACACCACACCACATTACATCAAATCACATTACATCACATTATATTACATTATATTACATTACATCACATAATTTATCCGGGCCTCACCCTCTTGTTCCACGCATACAGAGCACTTATGACAGAGGCCATACAGGTTGGTCGTCGGAGGACAAGAAGTTTCTACGCTTGCATCCTAAAAGAAAAAGTAAGCATATTATCACTGTAGATATCAGATGCTACAGTGACATCTTTTCCACCTTCAAGTTAGGTATGACAACACTGCAACAGTGTTAACGCGTAGATTGAGTATTACTATTTCTCGATAATTCAACCACCCCAAAAGACAGGATCATCACTGAACCTGGCAATCCCGTTCAGATGATGCTATTGCAGTTTGGATTTTTATGTACCGTCAACTTGGCGTCAAGAGGTGTTTTTGAGTTGAAATCAGCATGGATCTTCAGAACGAAACATTCACATGCATTCAAGCTCTATTATTATTGTCACTGTTGTATATCGGTAACTGTCTTGAGCTGACGGTATAACGTACAAATGAACGAAGCGAAAACATCGATGTTTAGTCATTTTATGTACAGGTGTGCGAATAAACATTGGAACTGGCTCACCATTATAAAAGAAGGTACCATATATTTGAATAGTTTGCGCAGACCCTGGGACAAAACAACATGCATTCTCATGTTAACTTCGCATCCGTTTGGAGAAGACGTGTACCTTCCTTGCTGCAGGTGAACCTGTAGTGATGGGTGTATTTGTTACATGGTTATTTAAAGCTCCGTTTGAAGGAATAATTGATCTGTGTATTTTCTTTTTCAACAGGCAAACATGAGGGGATTTGCTTTCTTTGCACTGGTCATTGTGGCTGCGGCGTGCTTGGTGAGTGACGTCATGACCCAATCCACAATCCTACCAACACCCCAGTCCACAGCCATGCGAGAAATCAGCTGCTACGCCCGTTACAGTGCGCGAAGGTCGTGGTATTTCAGTTGCATGAGGCAACGCAAAAGCATAAACCTGTTTGGAGATGGCTCACCAGGAAACTGCTTCTGGGTATGCTACTAGATGCCTTCTCCAGAGAGTGGTCTTGCCTTGATGTGAGGATTATTCAGAACACCGGGTTCAATAAATAATGTGAAACGTATGTCGAGTGTCTGTGCCTGTTGCTTCACATCAATCAAATCTAGAATCCAATATTGCATGGGTAACTCGCTGACCCTCTCATCATATATCCTGGTTTTCATCCACTATTCCACGACGAGGAACAAACCTCGCAAGGTGTTTAACTGTTTTAGCGTTGTGAGTGGTACCAAATAGCTAATATGTATGTGCTGTTTATCCTTCATGAAAGTGAGTACGCTCGCAACATACTTTTTGCTTTCCATGAAAATACAGTTTATGTAATTACATGATGGAGATGTGGTCAACCATGGACCACTGATATAGACAGTTACAATCTCATGGGGGATGCTATTCCGCATGGTGATTGTCCTGAGAAGGAAACTTTGTAGAAACAGTTCTGATGTTCCGCTTAATTGTGCTATATTGTTGTTAGATGATCCCCTTATATGCACGTCGACTCCTTAAATATGGCTGCAAAGGTCAGACTCAATGATGTTGTTGATAATCTTATAGGAGAAAGCGGCCCTGGCTCTCAATATCTGAAGCGTTTCCCATCAAAGATGC
Organism: Haliotis asinina; assembly: GCF_037392515.1. Classification (NCBI taxonomy): domain Eukaryota; kingdom Metazoa; phylum Mollusca; class Gastropoda; order Lepetellida; family Haliotidae; genus Haliotis; species Haliotis asinina. The sequence continues at coordinate 22,716,277 of NC_090282.1, read as the reverse complement.
TGTAGCATGGCAGTGACGCACTTTGTTACGGTCAGTGCACTTATTACACGCAGATATGTGGTGTTGGTAGAGTTGTGTTGGTTTGGGTCGCAAACTGCAGAAGCTAAGGTGATACAGACGCGTTCCCTCACTGACTTGGAGCAAGCCCTGAGATTGTGCCTCAGGAAGCCTACAGTCCTGGTGGCTGCACTACAACGCGTGCATGTGTGTCGATTGGGAAACTAGAATTAAGACAATGCGTTGACAAAGACGAAGGCATAATGTCAGTTCAAACTACTTAAGATGACTATACAGCAGATGTTAAACAAATATACTTGAATGAGGGGAGCGGAGTTCCAGCTTAACCTCAGGACGTTTCATACGAGGGGCATTCTCCAGGATTCTTCACCTCACAGTAAGGTTTGCCCTAAAATCAAATAGATGAAACACCAAGACAGCTTATGCCACAAAAACACGAAACTTACAAACCAAGACAAAGTTTAGGCCACAAAACACGGAAAAAACAAACCAAGACAAAGTTTAGGCCACAAAAGACAAAGCTGACAAAATCAAGACACAGCCGAGGCCTACGAAACACTGGGACGGCAATCGAAGACACAGCCTAGGCCTACGAAACACTGGGACGGCAATCGAAGACACAGCCTAGGCCTACGAAACACTGGGACGGCAATCGAAGACACAGCCTAGGCCTACGAAACACTGGGACGGCAATCGAAGACACAGTCTAGGCCACAAAACGTGAACAAATCAAACTGCTAGTTTATCCGTGCATGCAATGTAAGAAGGGAAACGTTGATAGTGAACGATAAGATGAATCTGGGATTCAAACCTATGGTTGTTTGGCCCTACAGCAAAGGAAGTCTACAGAATTCATTCGACCGATCGCTCCGAATAACTCCTTCAGTGGGCAATAATTTGGTGCTTGACTCTCAGTCTTAGTCACCAACAACTGCTTAAGACGTTTGTATTTAACGAGCTATAGTGTCTCAATTTAGTTTTGGGGTTTGCTGAAAGGTGAGTGAAGGAGTTTAGTTTTTCGTTGCTTACAGCTATATCACCATGGGCTTAACACATTGCAGTCATGTGGGGAATCGAACCAGGGTCTCCGGCGTTACGAGCGAACATTTTAACCAGTAGGCTAACCCACCGTCTCCATTACTGAAAATACCACCAAACAATTTGAAACACTTTAGTGGAAGCCTTGGCTTGGTGGGTAAGACGGCTGACTTTGTGTGACGGCGATTTGGTGCTTGACCTTGTGCCTCCTAGCATCCCCTTTAAAAGCACAGGCAGGAGTTGTACAATTTATTAAATGAAGTATGTATATGGTAACTATGCCTCTATTATTATGGATATGCTTTGGATTTTTGTGGTGCATACACAATTTACTTGTCATGAATCATGTCTAGTGTTACTCAAACATAATGTTGCAAGATCTTTTGTAAAAATACGTTGGCAATTACCCACTGAAACTCTGCTTTTTTCGTCTTCGTTACAAAAAGAATTTGTTTGTATTAATCATCCCCATTTCTATTCCAGTGATATCATCAGTTTTCTAGCATTAAGAGGAGTTTACAATACACTTACGATGGTTTCATTTAACGGTTGTAAGTGGGCCGTACCGGCATTTTACTAAGTGCAAAGAGTGTTTCCCTGAAAACACACCCAGGGTGCCTTTGGACAAAGCGGTCGAAACTCCCATTGCTTATCATAGACTTAAGGCAGTCTACCTGCTAAGCCTGTTTTATACAACTGCACCATACGCCAGTAGAGCGAGCGAGCGAGTTTAGTTTTACGTCGCACTTAGCAATATTCCAGCTATATGGCGACGGTCTGTAAATAATCGAGTCTGGACCAGACAATCCAGTGATCAACAACATGAGCATCGATCTGCGCAATTGGGAACCGATGACATGTGTCAACCAAGCCAGCTAGTCTGACCACCCGATCCCGTTAGTCGCCTCTTACGACAAGCATAGTCACCTTTTATGGTACGCCAGTAGAGGCTAGTTTGATTGTTATTAGTTGTCCATCCGTTAACATTTGCGCCGTTTCCTGCCGTTCCAAGGTTTTTTACACCCGGTCACAGGTGGGCTCGATACCGACGCCTCAACCTCGCTGGATCACTAGCCAGGCTACAGATAGTATGACTCACAACTGCATACCTCGACACAAACCTGTATTCGGGTAATGTTGTGAGATATTAAAGGCATATGACATATTATATTTGAATGGTCTAAGGGCATGAGAGTTACTCCACTTTGTCGTGCAATGACTTTGGTCCCAAGATTTAATAACGGTTTCGCTAGCTGTGATTATGATCTGTGCATTTAATGGTGTTTGAGACTTGCATTATACCATATTCAAGTATAAAACCTCATGTTCCTTTAAAATTTAAAGTCAGCGGTGCAGAGATTGACAGTCTCGATTAGCATTTTCTGCTGGGCGTACAATGCAACAGAATGGCGAAGAAAATGGACTGGACTATACTTCCAGCGCTAATGAACAATTCAATTGTCATAACGGATGGCAATGTCCAATCGTCCAAACTGATCATACATTAAGGATGGTCTATGATCAGTAATTTCCCTCACTTCTAATACACAGTTCATTGAACTAAACTCGTATACGAAATAACCCGTGAAGATTCGAGTTAAAACTGATCTTCAGCAACACATGCTCGTCGTAACGGGAACGGATGGTCAGGCTCGCATTCATGGTTGATACATGTCATCTCGATGCTCATGCACTTGATCACTGGATTGTTGTCACATGTCACATGCATGGCGTATAAAACTAAACTCACTCACGCACTCACTGACGGACTGAGTGTTGAGTGTTCATACAGACGTATGTCAATACATGTGCAGTCTACACAAACATCATTGCTGATAGCCCGCAGGTTCGGGTCAAAGGCTATTGGGATTGTTCCAAGAGCGACACTTGTTTGCGATCGACGTTAACTGAGACGTACATGATTCATGCCAAGTTCGTGTCTTTGTTTAAATATTGCACCAAAACATATTATCATTATCAACAACCTGGAAAATTCAGACATGGGACAAAACACATAAGAAAAGAAGATGTCTAACGTCTGAAGCCCAACACTGTTTTCCGTTATCATCAAACTTTAACATGCGGTAACTACGACAGAGATAACCTCAGCTATCCATTTTAAGTAACTTTAACCTGTATTTGATAACTCTAACTTGGCTAGAAACAAACAATGAGTAACGTCCTGTTTCTCTTATGACAGGTTTTTAAGGATATTTTCCAATTCCTAGAAAAGTTTTAAAATACGTAAAATGAACTTTTTCAATAACTTTAAAATACTTAGCGACCCAAATTTCGGAACCATATAAGAAAATCGGTGATATTCTTTTACAATGAAATGTTGAACACGTTAACGAAAAAGCAACATATTTGTTTGGCCTGATTAATTTCAAAAGTGGTTTAACTGCATTAGAAGCCCGTGAGGCAAGACTTTTACAGGCTGCAGACCAACTTAATCTTGACGAGAACATCAGTCCAAGGTATTTCTAATAAAGTCTTCAAAAAGGAGCAACATAATGCCCAATTTCTATGTCTAATTATTATGCCACCATTTCTAAATACAAAAACATTAGTCATATCTAAGTTAACAACAAGACCACAAGACACTCAAGCACATTCAGTTGTTTTTGGAGACCGACAAGTGCGTACTCAAACAAAATATCATCTGCAAATGCAATAACATATTCTCTCCATTTCCATCAGACACAAAAATACCACATGCACAATCAACATGGATACAACTGGCTAATTCATTAATAAAGAAGATAAATTATACAGGACTAAGGAACACCGGTACTGGTACAAAACAAGACATTGTTTTAACACACGGTTTTACATCCATATTATACTTTTTAAAATATTGAAAAAATTATCATGAAAACATTCAACAAGTTGTTGATACGATATCTGTTGCCTATCCACAAAGCCAACGGTTTTTATAAATCTATGCATGAGCACTAAACGTGACATTTTGGTTTACACGGATATTTTGTACAAAGAGACTGGAGAATAAACATATTGTTTATTGTCAACTATTTTGGCCGGGAAACCTGCTTGTGCTTCAGTAATTAGTTGTTAAGATTTAACCATACTCGAAGTCTTCTTGCTATAAAGCCAATGAACAATTTCCCAGAAACATTTAAAAATGAAATAACTCTGTAGTCACTAGGTCCGAGGATGATCCCGTTTTAAATAAAGGTATAATCATTCCTAGATTCCAAGCGTCACGAAATATATGTGTACATTATTTTATCAAACAAATGTTTTAGGTACGGAATGATAACATCAGCAGAACGTAAGGACAATTGTGAAGGTAAAGCGTCCGATCCAGGAGCTTTTCCTCGCTCCAGATCATGTATTGCCTGCTTGATTTCCACACAACATATCCCATCTGATAGCAACCCATCAGCTATATCAATATAAGACCATTCTTCACAAAAACGTTTATAAAGCAAAGTCAGATGCGTGTAGGTATAAGTAATTTTCATTCACAAAAAAATTAGGATTTAATAAATTATTAAAACTCATTTCCAGAACTGAATCTCCCAACAGCACGTTTCACAGTTTTCCAGAAAGGTTTGCAGTTGTTCCTTTCAGTAGCTGAATCTATCTCCTTTGTTAACATGATGTCATATTGTTGCTTTTTCAATGCATAACACTTTTTATATTCTGCTTTTGATTGTATGCATCGGATTAAATTCCTTGTATCTTCTAAACTTATTAAGATACCCATACTTTTCAGTCTTAAGTTTCTGGCAGTCACCGTCCAACCATGGCGGTTGCATCTGTCGACGTTTCGGTGTTGCTGTACGGCACCGCATACCAACGTTAGGTCAGAATGTCTGTTAAATTCTTAACAATCAGATTGGTATCTTTTGTTTCAATAAGAGCCGTAAAATCACTCCACATCAGCTTAGTTTTATAACAGATCATCGACTGTAAAAAAATCAATCCTCAACTCGTCCGGTAAAATATATCTTGGTTGTAACGACAAAGGTAGGGCGGTAGATTCAACTGTTTCCGATTTCTGAGTAAATATATTTGAAAATGAGCACTATACTGGCACACAATTGGATTCCGTCTGAGGAACAACGGACATATCAACAACGTAAGGATAAAGCTAGATACTATAAAATGGTCAACAATACTGCAACCAGATGACACAAACGTGAAGATGCTTGGTATACCGGATTTCACCCTGCCGTTCATAAAGTGAACATTCAATAACCTGCACATTCCAAGTAGACATCTATCATTGTTATTTAAGAGAGTGTCACTGGGATGACGAGCAATATCAAAATTATCAGTTATATACTCACTCCCAACAGGCGGATAGTCTGGATTATCATCTAAAATGAAGTCTGGAGCGTTTGAAGTTCTTGAGTTGAAGTCACCACCCAAAATATATTGATTTTGCAGTTTTCACTAAATTCACATGGAAGATGTAAAAGTTTATTTTTAAGTGAATTACTACCATTGTCTTCATTTAATGAATATATCGGGGAGTTTTCAGGATGTACATAAACAAAGCATAAGAGTAATTGGTGAGATAAGTGTGTATTGACAGCTCTAAAGCATATCCCATCTTCCAAGTGGTAAAAATATCCTCTCACAATATAATGCTAACTCTCGTCTTATACAGCTAGACCGCCGGAATATCTACCACGGGCACCCAGTCTTGAAGCATCACGTGTATGGCACTTTTAGTCTTCAATCACAACATCTTTACTCAGAGTCTCGCTAAGGCAAAATATTATCATCGTGTTTACCACTAAAATAAAGTCCGTATTATATACATTCTGTTATAGCATATTGTAGAGAGGATTCAATTGAGCCACGGACATATTCCCATTTCCTAGCTGTCGATCCTGTATTCTCTGTAGGAGACGTCGCAGATTGGGAGTTGGGGATTGGTTTAGTTCCAGGTGAAGACGAGAGGGTGGTTGTAAAAGCTCGCCGAACCCAGTTACGGCGTCGACCGACCATGCGTATATCATCTTCATATTCATTACAGACGTAAACCTTACCCTCTGTTATCAGTTTATCGCAAATGAGAAAATCCATGACATTGTTATCACGGGCCGACTTCATAAAAGGAAATACACCCCTCGTTCACGTTAGGTGGAATCTTATGACAAGCGATACTCCACATGCTAGCGTACGTTACTTTTCACCGCTTCAAGAACAGAACATCTGTCTTTATAAAAAGTAAACTTCATAATAGTAGGTCTGTTAGTCGATTTCGAGTTAAGGCGATGAGCTCTCTCATTGACACTGAATCAGCTGTGGTTATATTGAGTGAATCCCTCATAAAAGTTCTCACCTTGCTCTCAGTTTCATCCCGCGTCTCGCCTCGTTTATCCTACAGGCCATGGTTATTATATACTGAGTCAAAAAAGAAACTTTACAAAATGCAGTTTGAAAAAAAAATGAATGATTTTTTCTCTGATGATACATCTATGTATCCAAAATGGGATCCCTATCTTTCGACTCTAGAAAAACGTTAGCAAAACCCACCCAAACCAATCAATTCGTCGTGCAAATGACGTTAGTGACAAATCAGGTTTTGCACGTGCAGTCGGTCACGTGATCTTCATATCGAAGTTTTCTTCATTTGCACGTGTTTGCAATGGCCGCAAGAATTGAAAGAAAAACACACTTTTAAACCATAGTTCTAACGGTACTTTAAATACCACGTTTGTCAAATGTGCAAAGTGAAAGGGCCGTTTGCATGCTGCAAGCGGGACGATCAGTTATTGAAGTCGCAAGAGCAATGGGATGCGGTCGTCGTACTGTGTATTGACTTGCGAGGTCGTCTGCAACAAACTGGCACCACTTCTGATTGCCCAAGGTCGGGTTGTCCACATGTGATGTCACGAGCAGAAGACCGTCAAATCGTCCTACGTCACCTACGTGACAGATTTCTACACGAACCAGGGCTGATATGTTTAGCGGTCGACTGTCCTGAGAGACCATTCGAAATCGGTTGCGCTGCCAATCTCCATTCTCGACGTCCATATCCTGGGCCAGTATTCACGCCGTTTCACCAACGTCAGCGTCTGATGTGGGCCCAGCGTCACCTCAGATGGACCCAGAGAGACTGGAATCGAGTCGTCTTTAGCGATGAATCCAGGTATATCCTCAGATTCACGGACGGCAGGCATAGAGTCTGGAGACGACGTCGTGAACGGTGTGCCCAATGTTGTGTATAGGAAGTCTACAGATTCAGGTGCGGAAGTTGCGTGGTGTTTGGTGCTTTCTGTGGAAACAACCGTTCTGGACTTCTGGTCATCCGTGGAAACCTCACAGCAGCTGCTTACCGCGACCAGGTGCTCACCCTTGAACTCGTTCCTTTCATGGCGGCTCATGCCCCAGGTCTACAGTTCCAGCATGATAATGCTCGGCCGCATACCGCGATGTTGACACGGAATTTCCTTCAAAATGCTGGAATCAACGTCATGGACTAGCCATCGAGGTCCCCTGACCTTTATCCAATAGAGCACGCTTGGGATGCACTTGAGAGAAGGCTTCGTGATCTTACGAACCAACCTCAGAGCTTGACGCTGCCTTGCAAGAGCAATGGCGCAGAATCACCAACCACGTGTTCAGAAGCATGAAGCAGTCGATGAGGAGACGGTATTTGGTAGTGGTGAATGTGCGGGGCCGCCATACACAATACTGAATTGAGGAATTTCGAATTTGTATTCTTGTGACTTGACCGTCTGTATACCCATGTTATGGAACTGATTGTGGCACTGTCAGTGTATCGAGTACATCACACAGATCTCAACAATGAAATAATAACAATTTATCTTACTATCTCTTGTTCTTTTATAGTGCCCTGAAGAAGGAAAGTGAAGTTTCTTTTTTTGACTCAGTATATTATTTCTTCGTGATTGTGCTTCCAAATTGTCTCTTTTTGTCTCTATGTTTAGTATTTTTTGTCTCAGGTCGTCGTTTTCTTACTTACGAGCTGCCAGATTTTATCATATTCTTGAATAAATGTAGAAAGTTTATCATTGACTTCAACAATTTGTACCTGTATATGTTTCAACATTGTAGCGAGACCATTTAGAATGGCCTGGTCATCACTGATTTCAGCAAGCAGACACTAGCCAGATACATTTTCGCAGATAATCTTGGGAAAGAGTTCCGCCGGTGTCCCCATCTTTTTACACAGTAAATTTTAGTCCTTCCCCACAGTAATATTCTAACACAGAAATGAGTAAATTGAGTGTTTTTCCTGTTCTAATGTATTGAATAATTATATATTTATGGTGATTTATGCATGTCAGTTTGTAATTTTGGCTTTTGATGGAGTGGGGGGTGGGGGGTGGGGGGTGGGGGGTGGGGGAGTATGGGCGGAACTGTTACTTAATCTTGTCTGTCTGCCCTCCTCTGCTCGTCGTCTGCCTGGTTTAGAAGGCCCAGGGTTGGACTCAACGTCAGCCCAACACGGATCCCACTTGACATCCTTATACCGGGGCATACCCGCCCATGCTTCTTATCTCGGGGACGAAACAGTCTAATTTCACACATAAAAGCTTCTATTCCTTTCCCCTTTGTTCCGCATTTAAACCCGGGATACCTTGGGAACACCCCTCCAAGAATTGCAACACTGCACGTACTTTTTTATGTCATGAAACGCACATTTGCTGCCCCCGTAAATAAACGACTGTCTTCTCGTCGACAGTCACGTGACTACCAAAATGCAAAATGCAACATACAACAATATGGATGACAACCCTTTGATTTATGTCACAGAGCGACGTTTCAATGCATCAATATCCTGCTAAAATACCGATCAAACAATCACCATATCTCGCCTTTGGGATCATTTCCTGTAGACCAATTAAGATCGCGCGAGATGTGGCCGTCCAAGAATTACCACCCATGCCCGCTACATCCGGGATGCTCACTTCAGTAATCGTCCGACTACAGCAGGGGTAATGGGGGAGAAGAACAATTCGATATGACACGAGTGCCACTTAAATGTTGAGTAAAATATATTTTACGTGACTTATTATTAAATATGAGAGTGGAAATCTGTGAGCAAAACCCGGTGAGGAAATGGGTATCTACTTATGATAGTGACGATGTTTTATTTTAGCATAAAATATTTCTTTGACTGGAATTCTAGAAGTTGGATAGATAAAGAGTAATGGCTATTTTTATGGATATATCACTTCCTTGTTCTACATAGGCGAAGTTTCGACCGTGATTTTTATGTCGTTAAGGAAGTGATGACAACAACTTTAGAATCTGTGTAGACCGGTTATCGGTTATCACTCACACCGAGGAAGACTGGTGATTTTTCTCACTGTTGCGCAACCTTATTCACTACAGTTTGCCTGTGGTTGACATATCATGAAATGTTGGCACTGTAGTACAAATCATGTCTTGTGATTATTCTGAAATCTTTTCTTATACATGGCCATGGTCTAGCTGAAGACGAGATACCTGTGCAATACTGTTGTGCACGTTTTCGACACTGGCTGTACACGTGGTATGGACTGTGATCATAACACTCATTTCTTCTTTTATCCAGGCCGGAAACGATTAGAGAATAACAAATGGTTTAGCTCACAAACAGATATAAACGACCGATGATAAACTATCGGTGATCTCAAGTCATGTTTCTTATCTGTACCGTATCTTACCACCACGTACACCATGCCCCATCTAGGGACAAAGCTTCTTCTCAGTCTTTTAATACCTGCATATGCTGTTATTTGTGCAACTGACACACACATCATTGTTGATACCAAGCAGGGGCGAGTGAAAGGTTACCAGATCACTTCCCAAAGCGGGTATTCTCTGCAGGTGTTTCTTGGAATTCCATATGCTGAACCTCCAGTTGGCGATCTACGCTTCTCGAGACCGATCCCAGCTGGTTCATGGCGAGGGATCCACGATGCTACTTTCTACAGACCAGTCTGTCCACAAAAACTACAATTTCTTCACACGTAAGTTCATGTTTACATCTACAAAGGTACCTAGATGTGCGTCTAATCACATCAAAAAGGTTTCCGAGTATTATTCAACAGAAACACATCTCCCTTTCTTCCTCCTCTTGGAGTCTTTAAATCCATGTTTAGTGATACTCTTTTGGTATTTGGCATATCCTTCATAATTTTATTCGAGCATTTCGCAAATTTCCTAAACATTTGGGAACAACCAGTTTCGTTATTACCTTTTTCTGACTCATCTGTTTCACGATTCTAATGCTATTTAATCATTTCCTGTTTCATGTGTTCATGTAATCTATTCAGTTTCAGCTTTGGGTACAACTTCAACAACACATACGAGGATTGCCTGTATCTTAATGTCTTCGCACCAACGGTAATTGAATTGGTCTGTCTGTTTGTTGTTGTACGCCGCACTCAGCAATATTCTAGCTATTTGACGGCGGTCTGTAAATGATAAAGTTTGGTCCAAACAATCCAGTGATCAACAGCAGGAGCATAAATCTACGCAATAGGGAAAAGAATTACATGTGATCGCCTTTCTTCCAAAGGCATGGGTTGCTGAAGATCAATTCTAACTCGGATTTTTATTTGGTATGTGATTTTAGTTCATTGAACTGTGTTTAAGAAGTGAGGGAAGTTTGTGATCATAAACATTTCGATCAGTTTACACGACTTGACAATGACACCCGTTATGACAATTAAATTGTTCATTACCGCTGGAAGTATAGAATGGTAATTCCATTTTGCAGAATGGCTCCAAGCTACCCGTGATGGTATGGATTCATGGTGGAGCATACACATATGGCTCAGCGTCTGAGTACGACGGTAGAATGTTAGCATCGCGTGGTATCGTCGTGGTGACTGTCGACTATAGGCTGGGCGTTATGGGTATGTTGTGTTAATTCATATTGCGTTTTTTTCTGAATATAAGACGTTCTGTGAGATGACAGTAAATAGTAGCGAAATCAGCACTGTCGTAATGAGTGACTGAGTGAGTTTAGTTTTATACCGCGCTCAGCAATATTCAACAATATGGCAGTGATCTGTACATAATCAAGGACCTGACAATCCAGTGATCAACATCATGACGATCATCATAACGGATCTAGCATTGTCGTAAGAATGTGATATAAATGTACACATTTCCCTGTTTACCTGCGGCATGTTTACCCTCTTTTCATGCTCCCATTTATGGCTAATGGGTATGATTTGCAATGATCTGAAATTCACTTTTAACGGGTGTCATCGTTAGGTCCAAACCTGAAACAATACGTCTCAAGTATGTACTGCTGCCATGTCACCTTCTTTTTCTCAAACAACACAGCGTGCTGGAACAGTGTATTATTTGGGGGTCTACTGTCATTTGTGAGAACTGCCAGTTGTGAGACAGTGGAGTAGATAATTAACAAAGAAATCCCACCATATTTCCTTATCTGATAGAATGGATTTACCTTAGCTTATCAGGGTTTAGCTATGTAACTAAACCTAGTGAACAGAACACATTTTATTCTAAAACAATCACATATAGTGACACAGAGAGTGAGTTTAGCTCTACGCCGCACTCAGCAATAGTGACACAAAGAACATACAACATATTGATAAATTTATTAAAATATTAGGATGTTTACAGAAATGTTGGGAAAGAAATTGATGCCTAATGGCATTTACTACTGGACAGCAAAATATAACTTGGAGTTTATCGTGTTTCGGGATTGGTGCTCTTTGTTTCAGGCTTTCTGTCTACGGACAGAGAGCCTATATGGAAGGGGAGAAGAAACTCCTCCTCGAAAAGCCGCTGAACGTATAACCAGTGTAGCCAATACGGTGGCAGCGTAGTATTTAAGATTGAGCCCGGTTTATTTTCAACAGCTGATTAAGTTCGCTGAGTGTTGTAACAACTGAAATCCTACATGTAGAAGATAGGTTAACTATTTTGTCACTTCAGTTTAAGTCAAATAATTGGTATTAGTGTCCGTATTAGGACAGTAGATTTGCAGTAAAGTTTCAAGTCGGTAAGTTATAGCTCACTGGCTTCTATTCTCGATTCACCGCGAAGATAGACTAAATTGTGCCGATAAAAACTTCTTCCACACATTCGTTTAATTTTTAGGAGAACATACCTTTAGTTGAAAGGTATTTGCAAGTAATAGTGACAGTTTTATGACTTAAAAATTGTTAGGGTGTAATTTAGGTGTGCCATTGAAATGCTATACGCCGTTGTTTGAGTATTCCTAGTTATTTACTCAAAATCATCTTTCACATACACCTTTAATTCATGTGAGGGGAATATACTATCGGTGATAGTTTCATAATCTAAAAAAGAATGTTAGGGTGTATTTGAGGTGTGTGAAAAATGTTACATATCGCCGATCTGCTCTGATCCGCCATTGAAATACGATATGCCGTTGTTTGAGTGTTTCCAGTTATTACTTCAAAATCATCTTTCACATACACCTTTAATTCTTATGAGGGGAATACACTATCAGGTGAAATGTGTTTGCAAGTAATAGCGATAGTTCCATAATCTAAAACAAAATGTTAGGGCGTATTTGAGGTGTGTGAAAAATATGAGATATTGCCGATCTGATCTGATTCGCCATGAATGCTTGAGGGTTATAGTTCCATAACTTCTTTCTTTCTTGTTGACCTTATTGTTTGACAAAACTGGAAAGGTGTTTTTGAACGCTTTGTGAGAGTTTTACACTTTATTTTTTAGGACAGTGTGACAGTATCAGTTAATACCTTGTTAATGTCCATTCCATTCCCCACATGCAATAAGATATCTGAATTAATTATTAATGTACACAAAAATGTTTCAAAGTAGATTTTTTAAAGGGACAGCTGATGTTAACACGTGTTCTCGCGATACTTTTGCGTTTTTAACATGTTTTGGGAGGGAAGGCCGCGGTGTATCATTTATTCTTTCATTCATTCACATATGTACTTCTTCCTTTTATTTTTTTCTTTATTTCTTTCATTCATTCACATAATTCTTGCTCTTAATTCTTAAGATACTTCATTCATTCATTCCGACTGATACAATACACTGACTGAAGTTCTGTTAAACCAGGGATAATCTACAACGTATATACTCTATGTAGTCTCCCTGGTTAAACACAACTGAAGCTGCACTGGGAACGAGCCAAGTCACAGTGTGCGTTGGAGCATGACGAGGCACACGTTAATTAGTACAAATGGTAAAGAAAGCAAGCGAGTGACCTATCCCTGTTGTAGAGTATCCCTGCTACGGAGAAAGTGTCAAGACTCGTGTTTCAGGATTGGTGCTCTTTGTTTCAGGCTATCTGTATATGGGGAGATATCAAGACTCGTGTTTCAGGATTGGTGCTTTTTCTTTCAGGCTTTCTGTGTACATGAGAGGTATCAAGACTCGTGTTTTAGGATCGGTACTTTTGTTTCAGGCTTTCTGTCTACTGGGAACAATGCTGCTCCCGGCAACTTCGGCCACCTGGACCAGCTGCAGGCCCTCCACTGGGTCAAGGACAACATTGGTCAGTTTGGAGGTGACCCCGACAAGGTTACCATATTTGGGCAAAGCTCAGGAGGAGCAGGTGTCTCCACCCATATGTTTTCTCCACTGGCTAAAGGTGACAATAATAATTTCATTTCCTGTTTTATGTGACAAACTAAGATATTTAATAGTATCTAGTCAAACGAAGTGTTGTCAAAATATACTTCAAACAATACAAACAATACAGAAAGAATAGCTAGAAATCTGCACAAACATTTAGTTTGATTTCTTCATCGACTGCTTGTGCAGCTGACCATATACCATAGCATCTTACTTGGCATTAAGTACTCTTTCAGCGTTCTTCAGGTGAATGGGTGAGTGGGTTTTACGCCAGAAGTCGGCTTCACACATTGTGCCCATGTGGGGAATCGAACCCGGGCATTCGGCATGACGAGGGAACACTTTGACCACTGGGCTACCCCATCGCCCGGGGAATGATTACTTACAATAAAAGAATTCCTATTTCAAACAAACACTAAAGTCCTTCCCAACATTTCATTTTGACGAAGTATTTATGTTTATTTATGAATTATCTTATGGTCACATATAATCTGCTTCCAATGTTTGAGTTAGTGTGAAGTCAAATATTTCCGATTGGATGTGGACATAATACCTACCAGATCACTTTGATTTTCCTGTTATTGTAAAATAACACTTTGACTTCATTGTTACAAACTGCAGGACAAAAGAGGGTGGCGGAGGGAGGAGGGGTGCGCATCCGTGCACCTCCTCTCTGGATCCGCCTAGGCTTTTCCTGATGGTACGTCGTGGCACGTATTGGGTAAAATATATTCGATACTTCCAAGAATATCAACAAATGATAACTTTCCTGTATGTAATATGCCGATGAACTTTGTTTGCTGCAGAACGTATTTTGACCTACGCATTTTTTTTTCAAGGTTTATTTCGAGGTGTTATCGCACAAAGCGGGATAAGCATTAGCCCTTTTGCTTTCTACCGTCCTCCATACAAGGCAAGCGACACCGCCCGCAATCTTGGAGAGATTGTTGGGTGCAACCAGTCGTCTTCGCAAGCCCTTGTTAGCTGCCTCAGAGGGAAATCCGTGGACGATCTCGTGAATGCTAGACCGCAGGTAATTGCCGTGATTATAATAGTGTGTTTATGTTGTTAAGATATCGTCATTTGATTACCCATTTCTTGACACGTGACACTACCCTAATCTAGACCTGTCGGTGCGTCATCTTTAATATATGGTATGATAGCGTCAGTAAGGTAGTAAGGCACTTTAGTGAGTGAGTTTAGTTTCACGCCACACTCAGCAATATTCCAGCTATATGGCGGCGGTCCGTAAATAATCGAGTGTGGACCAGACCATCCAGTGATCAACAGCATGAGCATCAACCTGCACAACTGGGAATCGATGACATGTGTTAACCATGTCAGCGATCCAGACCACCCGATCCCGTTTGTCGTCTCTTACGACAAGCATAGTCAGCTTTTATGGCAAGGATAGGTTGCTGAAGACCTATTCTACCCCGGATCTTCACGGGTCGTAAGGTTGGGAGTGGGTTGACTTAACGCCGCTTCTTGCAATTTTCCAGTAACTTCACCTCCCACTATGTGGCATCGAAACTATCACGCGAAATGAGCATCACGAGAAATGGTTACAGCTAAAACACTCTGAAAATTACTTCCTTATCTCGTACGAAAATATACATTTGTAAATGTTTGTTTCTATTCAGGATCTATTGGCTGCATGTGAACTAGTTAAATACCATTTCGTCTTGACCAACTTAGTTTATGAAGTACCATTTCAACAACATATTTATTGAATGTGTACTAAAGTCAGTGTCTTCAGTGTTATAGAGCACAAGCGGATTCAAATGAACCATACACATAATGTTATCCCTACGACTATCATAAAGGAGAAAAAACACATGATGATAGTACATCGTATGTTCTACATCAAAAAATGATGGTGCCGACCATGGTGGGCACCATCATTTTTTGATGTAGAACATACAATGTACTGTCATCAAACACAGAAAAAATGACATTTATAAAACTATAACCCCACCTTAAACTTAAACTCTACAAAAAGACGGATGTTAAAAGTGACCACCGATGTGTATCGACTGTACATGCAGGGTGCGCCGATGACGTCTAAATACGTTCCGGTGGTTGATGGTTATTATATCCTGGATTTCCCAGAGAACTTACTGGGTCAAGGTCGCGTCCTTCACCCAGCCTTGATGACTGGTACCGTTTTAAATGAAGGAGCTGATATGATTGGTGAGTGCAAATGTAAACCAAGGAGGACTTTGACCAAAAGGTGTAACTATATACGTGAGTAAGTGAGTTTATAAACTAGTTTTACGTCGCACTCAGCAACATTCCGACAATGTCTGCAAATAATAGAGTCTGGAACAGACAGTCCAGTGGTCTGTCAGTCGACTGTTGGCCTAAGTATGAGCTACTGAGATCAATTCTAACCCCGATCTTCTGGTGTCATGAAGCGAGACAGAGCGAGACACAGAGTGAGACTGACGCTAGCGACGTCTGTCGCTAGTGGATCACGTGACTGGTCACATGATTACACTTGAGTGAGTGTATGTATGTACAGGTGCACATATACAAAAAAAAAATTCAAACAATAATTCACACGAATTGCCACACTACATATTTCACATATATGTTCAGGGATGTGTAGATTCTGTGTTGCTAAACCAGGAGTTTATTTGTTTACATGCAGTGTTTATTTTTCGTGACAAACCAACGAAACATAAACAGTTGTTATAAAACTACCTTCACTGTCATTTAATATAGGGTCGTATAGATAGACCCTGTATGTTCGTGTTATATCTCCCTTCTAGATTATCTCAGAGGCGTGGAAAAGGGTGTCAGTGCCCAGACTGCCCAACAAGTTATTCATTCTTGGAGCAGGAGGTACCTGAATCAAACCGCCACAGCATACAAGGCAGCAGCATGTCATTACAACATCCACAGCGCTGATCCTGTGGTCAACAGACAGAATCTTATAGCTGTAAGTGATAAGTCATCGTTCTGGCGTTGAATTCCTGTTAATCTGCCTGAACTGTTTGTTTGTTGTGTTACTCAGCATGATGGCGGTCTGTAAATAATCGAGTGGAACAATCCAGTGATCACTGATCAATATTATGAACATCGATCTACGCAACTGGGATACGATGACATGTGTCAGCCAAGTCAGCAAGCCTGACCACCCGATCACATTAATCGCCTCTTATAAGCATAGGTTGCTAAAGACCAATTCTAACCCGGTTCGGTAGTGCCCATTGATGTCCTTTGATGTCCACTGATGTCCCTGCAGCGAGCGTCTGACTGTTCCAGTTCTGGTCCGATTACGACTATGTCACCCCTAATATCAAGATGGTTGACATGTATCACAAGATTCAACCCAACACCTACATGTACAGCTTCGAATACAGATCCGTCAACCAGCCAGATCCGCAGTGGGAAGGTCAGTGCAATGTTGCAGTCAAGCTCCCACACTTACCATGATTGACAAACTCGTGTGAGTTTAGTTTTACGCCGCACTTAGCAATATTCCAGTTGTATGGTGGCAATCAGTAAATAGTCGAGTCAGGACTAGGCGATTCGGTGATCAACAGCATGATCCATGCAACATCAATCTATGCAAATAGGAAACGATGACATGTGTCAACCTAATCAGCGACCCTGACCACCCGATCCCGTTAATCGCCACTTACGACAAGCACGGGTTGCTGAAGATCAATTCTAACGCGGATCTTCACGGGCCCAAAGGGGTGTGTATCCCAATGTCATCTCACGTACACATACAACACCATCTTCATGTAGATATAGCATCTTTCACGAAGTGATATGATTGCGATTTGAAATAACAGAGCCTCGGTCAGACTATCTAATGACTGACATTATAAACATAGATCAACGCAGTTTAGATACGATGACATCCATCAATCAAATCAGCGAGCTGACAACCATTCAAAGAAACAAAATGTATTCAATGATGAATTTTGAATTATTTGTATTATTAATACCGCTCATACAATTTTACTCATTTATGTTTGCAAACTGTACAATACATGCTCATCTTACCGATTAATGTACTATAATCAGAACAATCATGACTGTTAAACCTTGTGTGTTTATCTTTTACTGCATCATACGTTGTCATGCCTGCCTTGTTGATGTCAAGCTTTAAGCTAATCAAAGCCATACGCCTTATTGATGTCAAACTTTAAGCTAATTTATGCTTTGCGTCTTCGTGCCTGGTTGATGTCTAACTTTAAGCTAATTTAGGCGTTGCGTCTTCACGCCTGGTTGATGCCAAACTTTATGCCTTTCAGAATCACGAAATCCTGAGAGTAGCTGTGTAATTTTCCAGGTGTACTCCATGCCACAGAACTTTACTACGTGTTTGGATGTCCCTTCTCTAACACAATGCCCTGCCCTTGGGAGGGATGTAACACGACATGGTGCTCTGGATGGGGAGTATCTCCTCTAGACAAGAAGATCAGCAACGAAATGATGACAATGTGGACAAACTTTGCTAAGAGTCTGTGAGTAGATGGGTATCTTGTATGGTGACTGTGTGGTATATTTAAATATAAACTCGCATGCATTGTGACAAGGAACTGTTCAGTTAGTGCGTTCGTTCAGTGTTATAGCATGGAATGGACTATGTCCGAAATTAGACAGAAAAATACAGTGTGCTATGCACCCATTTTCTGCTTTCATATATCTCCATGGAGAGACCTCATTATGTGTACCAGATCAAAGTTCTGAATTAATGCAAACAGCACAAATGACAATGCTTTCTTACATCTCAACTGTAAGTTGTTTAAAGAAACGTATGACTTCAAACGTTTACGGAAAAAAGCCTAAGAAAGACAGAGAAATGGGTGAAAACACTGGAACTATCGCTCAACAAAACAGTAACTAAGAATATGCATTTATGGTGACACCAAATACAACTTCATGCCATGATTGTTTTTGTTTGTTAATAATGCCACAATTGGGTATATTCTAGCTATATGGTGGTGGCTGGTAACTGATCGTGCCCTCATCAGATAATCCACTGATCAACAGCATGAGCATTCATCTACGCAATTGGGACATGTAGACATATGTCGAATATATCATCAAGCCTGACCACCCGATTCTAGTTAGTCGTCTCTTAGGACAAGCATGGGTTGCCGAAGACAATACTAACCTGGAGGTAACCAACCAACCAATCAAAGTCTTGGGTCACCTCTTCATAATGTCCATTAACTGTCTGTGTTACTTTCACAGTGATCCTAACTCTGCAGGCAACATTCGTCTGTGGCCTCACTACTCTGTATCTGCACACCGACCATACCTTCAAATCAGAGACACATCGAATGTCCAGCATGGTCTCAGGCCATCTGCAGCCAACTTCTGGAACCGATACTTCCCAAACCTCCTTGCAGGAAAGGCGGGGCTGCACGAATGTCATGGCGGAGTCATAACTGGTTGAAAATAGCACAGGCACAAATGCAGTATGCCTTTCAGCTACTAGTATTTTGTATAAAACATGATACCCAATACTCAAAGCTGTTTATTTCATATAAAGTTAATTACATTTGTATTAGTTTGGCAAAGTTGAAAAAATATGTCACATTTCCCTGATATCATATCTCCTTGACGAGAAGACATTTATTTATTCTTAAAACATCTCAGAGACAAAACTACAATAAATGAAAGACCATTATTGCTTATTGCTGGGTGAATTGAGGTGACACTGGGTTTTATGTCACACCTGGGAAAATTTCGCTCATATGAGGAAGCTTGCGTGTGTGGCTGCTTGTACTAGCCCACAAGGCTTGTTTATTAGTGCTAATTCACTCGGATACCATGCTGCAGTTAAGCAGGAATATCCTACCCAAAACTCCTAACTAACTCAGAGCCTACCAGTCCTTGTTTCCTAGTTGTACCCACTTATGCTGAGCGCCAGGCAGGGACCAACAAGTACCATATTTTATACCATTTTGGTATGACGTAGATGGAGACTGAACGCACAACCTTCTGCTCTGAACACAACACAATGGAGGTGGTCACATATTGCTGGGATTAACAGAAACCCACTGCTCTTATGCAGAGAGAGAACTTGGGCAACCCAGATGCTGGTTGAAAAAGATATTTGATCCAACAATTCGTGAACATTTATATCATCATGAACACAAATCAAATAATACTGTGAATTTGAACTGTACTTTTGAATCTGTAACATACATATTGTTACTTTCATTTACATCAACAAATATTCAAAACTTAACAAGCAGATATGAGAAAATAATCTTAAGATTTATCACAGCAATGACTTTCCCTGGTCATCATATAGTTGCCAGGAGACAGCAATCACAATCACTGAGAGAAACATTAACAAACCTGTCTATGTCATGATGTGACATGTCTAAACCCTTGTTGTGGGAATTCATCTTTCAACACAGAACATAATATATAGAATTAACTAAAGGAACGATGGCCCCAATAATGGAATGGTTATATAATAAGTGACTGAGTTCCCAGAGAAATCAGCTATATCACAGTCAGGATGATATGACAAGAATGTACCGACTGCTGATGTCTTTGAGATTATATATACACAATATCACTAAGAAACTGATCAAATTACCATGCTGTATCAGGGTGTATACTCTCACCGTAAAGTACAGATTCTAGTATTCGTGTGTTTAAGGACCGTTCATACTAAGAAATTAATCACACTGGTAAAACTGATGAATGCTGGCACAATGCTGACAACAGGAACGCCAATGGTTAACACGACTAATCATTGCCACACATAAGTGACAGGAAAATCATGACACTGAACCTGTTGACAGTCAGGACTTCAGTATCTGACTTCTCTTAACATTTAGAAGGAATATGTCTGCAAACGATCTGCTGTCAAGATAAATTATTGGTGTTAGATGTTTTAAAATATGTAGATCTAAAAAATGAAATTCTAGGCACTACCTTGCCATTTATATTTTTAAAAAAATTGAGTGCCTTACTCTTTACTATAATAACAAACAAGCCCAGCTCACATTACCTCTCTTCCCACTGTAGGACAAGGGAATAAATTTGAGACAATGAAATAAATTTTTAATGTAATCCATAAATGGCAAAAGTATTATCTAACATGTATATGAAGTTTGGTGGAGTCAAGTGATGCAGGTGTTGTGAGCTGTTGATCCTTTTCGCATTATTATATATATAATGTGACAAGGAAAAAATACAATTCTGATAAACTTCAAAATATCAAAAGGCACATCTATGGGTAATGACTATGAAAGTCTATATGAGGTGAATAGATCAAATTATCATGAATGTAACTTACACACATCACCTACATCCAATACAATTAGGTAATATGACTAGTATTGAGTAATTGATTTTCAGTTGATATTAATAGTGATCCAAAAATCATTGCTATTTAAGAAATAACTGAACTAATTTCTTTGGCATCTGGTGACCTTGAACTTACAAGGGAGTCATGAAACCTTCATGTAAAAGAGAAACTATCTGAGAGTTCATGTAAGGTTTGTTCACCTTCAACCATTATGCTCAAGCTACCTTTACAGAAGCACAAGTGATGTTACAAATAGAATGTCTTCTTGTCATACCACTTATACTCTCTGATGTATACAATATACAATTATTTGATGGGTGAATGACCATCCAGCATCAACATTTCACACATAACCAGTTTTGGGGTATGTATTGACAGTCATGAGTAATTAGATTCATTTTTTAGAAAAAAATCAAAATTTGAACCCTCCAATCTACGTTTTTGGACTCCAGTGATCTTGAACATGCATGGAGGTCAGCAAGGATTTGACACGATGAAGACGCAATCATGGAAACTGACCCAGGGTCTCCCAGAACTCTTATAAAAATCTATACATTCTATACCTATTCATGGCGACAGACCCATACTTTGGGTCTTTTGGAGCTCTCATAAAATTCTATAAATGAAATTCAAATTATCCTGAACACAGTTTTTTTTATTCATAATTTGTACTTGACCTTGACTGTTCAAGGTTATTCAATCATCTTCAGTAATAAAGAGACCAAGCGTATAGAAGGCACATCAAATACAGAGTCTCCATCACCAGTCATTTGCATGGTTGAGATAACCATCTGCAGTAGCAGCAGATCACGGAGAGGAGAGCTAAAATATAGTCAATTTTATTAGTTTTTTATGTTGAACAAAAACTTGCTCAAGTATATTTACAGGCCCTCTTTGAGTATATAATTATACTTAGGAATGTCCAATAGCTGTCAAGAATCCCATCAACAGTAAAATATTGAACAAAGTCAACTAATGTAAAGAAAATGTAACTTACATAAACACTAAACAACTGGATATTGGCAAATATGGCAATATGATCTGATTAAAATACACAACATTTGAGACAATTTATAAAAAAATAGGGTCATAGTGAAAAATGTGTTGAATGAAATATTTGATTTATGAAAAAGAATGAATAATGTTAATGTTAAACAAAAATTTATTAATAATGTACTGTCACCATCACAATTAAATGGTTCTGTTTATGGTGCGTGACTAATCACAACTCCTTATGGATAAATGTTGCCAAGCACAGAAAATACACTAAAAGAGAAAAGATTGTCTCCAACTTTGAATTATATCACCATGAATCTTGTATCAGGGACTTGTAAACCCAAAACATACATACTACATAACCATATCAGTCAACGAATCAAAACTACATACTATAAGCTGCATCCGAAGCCAAACTCAAGCACAATGACTGAAATCCATACCCTTGGTTGCTTTTCACATATCAACCTTTTTTGCTTTATAAGAATATCACACTTGGACATCTAATATATAAATATCAAAACATTCACAAAATAAAAGAAGAAAACCCCACACCCCAAAAAATCAATAACAGGTCACATATATAATCTTTCAATAACATTCAACAAATAATAATTTTTACAGCATACACAATATTCACCTGAATTTGAATGACAACAAAACAACTTCAGACTATGCATCAAAGGTAACATCAAAGTGAAATATAAACATTGATAATCTGGAATACTGTTGATGGATGGAATCTGTTACAATTATTGATATGAAAATTGTGTATAGTATCTTAAACAAACTATTGCAATGAAATAAAGTTTGTGTCCAGCTGGAAAATCCATACTAGATTCATATACAGACTCTTCTTTTCTTGTTAGGAGCACAAATATACATATTTATTCATGCACCACTTCTAAATTATGTCCACGAAATTGTTTTTTTAGTTAGAGGTGGACACGAATTTGTCACCACTCACCAGTACATTCTAGAAATATTTCAGCAGTATCACAGCAGGGGACACCAGAAATGGGCTTGACACGTTGTAGGGAATCAAACTCGGATCCTTGATGCATCAAATGAAGCTTTAACCAATAGACTACACCACTGCCCAGTTATGGGATGAGGGATACCAACAAAGAAAACCTGTGATGTATTTGCAAGTGCCATTAGATTCCTTGGTCAGCCCAACATCTGAACTCTTCCAACCATGAATGAAAACTAGTGGAACAAGTGAGTGTTATATGCTCACAAAAAGGTAAGAACATACACAAAACCAATGTGTGAAGTAAATTTAAAGACTATCAACAGAGAGAAGACAACCTCCTTAAACTGCCAGAAAGTACATAACACTTCCATGGTAATGATATGTACATGACAGTCCAGTGTAGCTGATGTATTACATATATATCACCTCCAGTTATCTGGAATTGTCCTTAAAATCTGTGTCGGCTTTGCTTAATAATTGACTTGGAATGATTTGTTTGTTTGATATTTAAATCAGTATTCAGCAATATTCCAGCCATACAAAAATGTCAATAATCCATAAATAAGACTTGGAATGACATAATTTATACTGAATTTGTGCTAAAATGATAAATTGTGCACAACTTAACTGGATTTCCAAATGATGTCATTGTATAGGTATTGTATAGGTCACACACTTGAAAAGACCATTAGGACTGAACTTACAATGTGTGTAATGGATTTCCAAATGATGTCATTGTATAGGTCACATGCTGGAAAAGACTGCTATGACTGAACTTACAATGTGTGAAATAGTCCAAATGGTAATTAACAATCTCATTATGGATAGCAAATCATAATAGTGTGCAATGTTTAGACAAATTTCTTTAGAGTCGACCATGAAAATATTTTCATGACAGACAATGATCACAGGACATGGAGGGATGATGTGTCAGAACAAGCTATGTCAGACATCTTAACGGTGCATAATGATATAAGCTCCATATGATGGAGTACAGTGTCTGAACATTACACCTGGAATAATTGCATCTGATATTGTGTATTAGAGCCATCTCCATTCCCTTTCATTCAATAGTTTCACACCATTTCTAAGGTAAGTGTAGATCTATGTCCACCACAGAGCTAACAACATAATTCAGACACCTGGTGAACAAATAGAATCACAACTATATATATTCACTTCAGGCTGCAGGAGAGTTCAGCTGTCCTCAGTAGCAATAACTATGTAATGGCCTCATTGATTCATTCACAGAATCAACTGCATACTGTGTCGCAAATGTCTCAATATCTGGGAATGAGATCAATAACTTACTGAAACTGATGTCGTTGTTGCTGGAACTGTTGGAATTGTTGGTGTCTTGGTGGAGCATTTGGAAACACATAATGTCCCCTGCCTCTACCCTCACCAGCAGGACCTCCACCTCCACGACCTCTTCCATAACCTCTGCGAAAACCCCCTGCTCCACGTTGGTTATAACCTCTTCCATAGTATTCATTTTGTCCTCTGTTCCCCTGACCACCTCTATAATACACTCCTGGACCTCCCCTGTGTCCTTGTTGTCCAAACCCTCTGCCAAAATCTCCTTGCCCCGGTTGATAACAACCTCTTCCATAGTCTTTACTTGGACCTCTGTTCCCCTGACCACCTCTAGAGTACGCTCCAGGACCTCCCCTGTGTCCTGGTTGTCCTCGGGTGTTTTCATTATGTCCATCATAATATCTCCCATGATTTCCATGACCACGTCTGTTCCTGCCATCTTCTCTTCCATACTGTTGTGAGGCTCCTCCTTGGCCATATCCTGCTCCTCTGTTGTCAACACTCGGGACCATGGGATTGCCATACCCTTGGTGTACTTCATCTCTATTCTGTCTTCTGTCTCCTTCAGCATTTGCTGGTTCCACTCTGGGACTGGCCTCATAAACAACTTCCAATAGTTCGTCCCTGACATGATCTACCCCAACAGGTTGTCTTGTTATGTCTGGGATGGAACTCATGTCTCCTGATGCTACCTGTGGCTGTTGGTCTACTTGCACCTAAAATTGAAACACAAATTTGGTATGCAGTTTTTAACTGGTGCACTATCGTTTTAACCACTAGGCTACCCCGCTGCTAACGTTAATAGTCTGACACTTATGGAACTGGAAAGGATATACTAATGCTTCATATCCAAGCTTAAGTGAACTATGATTTTAAGGGTGATTCAGAAGATCTATTTACCCAAGATGGGAATCAGAACTGCATGATATCTCACCATTGATTGTTTTTTCATCATATCCAGTTCTTTGGAGACTTTGTCATGGTACATGCACAATGGAAAAACCTTGGTCTTCAGCTTAAATACCAGGTCCCACTTGCATTCATAAAAAATACCTTCATATAGCACTTGTACCTCACGCATCATATATTCCAAGCGTGCATGATGAACAGCTGCCATATTCATGAGTATTTCACCTTTTCTCATTCTTTCCATGAATGTCTGAATTTTAAACATTTTGGATACGAAGTATTCTTTGTACAGTTTCTTAAAAAGATTGCAATTCATCATATTCATCATGTGAATCGGTGATGACAAATGTTCCTCCATCATTTTCTGTGATGTCTTCTGCTGGTCCATGAGATGCTCAAAAACTTCAGGCTGAGTGCCTTCTTCTTTCTGTATCATTTCAACTGTTGTTCCCGTTTGGTTCATATCAGATTCAAAGGATGGTTTGTCAGTTATTTCTGTTTTGAAAGACACCCTACAAACTCCACACTGGTCCTCTGTAATGTCACAGAATGAGAATATTTCCTTGAGTTCTTGATGTTGACATCTTGCTCTGATGTTTCCTCTTTCAATTTTCTCTGTGAAAGCTAACCTTCTGAAGAAGCGCTGCAGGACCCTCGCTGATTTGTCTTCTTGTTCTTCTCGAAGAAACTTATTGAACTCGTCCTTCTCTCTTTGAACTTCCTCTGCACTGATACTAATTTCTTCCTCATTTGTTGCATAATCTGCTTGTGGGACATGTCCTTCAAAGTGAAACTGCTTTTCTTTCAACATTTGCTGTTCACATCTCTGCTTCAGATTCCCTATTTCTATGTATCCTCTGAGAGTCAGTTTTCTGAAGAAGCGCTGCAGCACCCTTGCTGATCTGTCTTCTTGTTTTTCTGGAAGATATTTCTTGGATTCATTCTTCTCTCTTTTATCTTCTCCTGCACTGCTGCTAATTTTGTTCTCATTTGTTGCACTCCATGCATCCAGAATATAACCATCAGAGTGATAATGGTGCTCTTTCAACATTTGCTGTTCAAATCTTTGCCTCAGATTCCCCATTTCTATGTGTCGTCTGAGAGTGAGGTTCCTGTAGAAACACTGAATCACTCTAGCTGCATGGTTTTCTTTCTCATATTCTGCATATGGCACAGCTTGTACAAACTTTACAAAAACTGATGGGAATATATCAATAGACTTCAACTGCTGGTGCTGTATACCTTCATTTCTATGAGGATTCCACTTCCACACACACAGAAGCAGATATTCATCTTCCCTTTCTTTCAGCATCCTCTTAAGAACATCCACAAGATCTGCTATTCCATGAGAGTTCTTTATGGAGTGAAGACCATTCTTAAGTCTTGTTGGAGCATCTTCTGGGAGTTCAAGTCTCATCAGAGCTTCCATCAGTGGCACCTCAACTAGTGGATCCAGTAAAAGTCCCACATTAGCAAGGACTACCAGAGCCAGAATGAGGCACCTTTCTGCCTGTAGGTAATTAAAATCTTTCCTTGGGTGGAATAAGTATGAAAGTAGATTCATTCCTGTCTTATTCCCACACAAGACCCCAGCTAAGCGTTGAATGTGATCCTGAAAGGTTTTGATGCTACCTTTGTCTCTAGTGACAGAATTGATTAACCACTGAATTGATCTTGATCTTTGTGGCAACATGGCACTGACAAATGGCAGGGTTGCAAGATAGGTTGCTGGTAAAACAAATCTTCCTGTCTCGGATGAAAGCTTTGCAAATGATGCAAGTGCAACAGTGATAAAGACTTCATGCCAAAACAGAAAAAGAGGCATTTTGGGGAACAGCATTGGTATGTTACGATCTCCAAGGATTTTGACAAATTTTGAATATGCAAACACTGATGATACTGGATCTTCTTTCATTGCATCAAAGGCTTCATAGAATAGACCTCCAAGGTGAATAATCACACTGCCTCTTTCAAATGAAATAAAAGCATACCTTGTCTCTTCTTTAAGAAGATGTGAACCTTGTAGTTGTCTTTTTATGTTAAAGTACACCTTTTTCAAGTCAATGTGTTGGATCTTAAATAAAGAAACAAGAGTGGTTGCTCTTACAAACCAATCTGAACTCTTGCATTGTTCTTGTAAGGGGTTATCACACCAGCAGTTCACCATTTCCTGAACTAAACTTTTCAAGTTCACACTGTCCAAAGTGTCACTAAACATTCTCATGACAACTACATTTTCTGTCAAGTTTCTCAAGTGATGGCTTTCTGGAACGACAAAATGCTGCATTAACTTTTCGAATGCTGCAGTTGTATCATCCTTCAATGCAGTGAGTTCTTCTTTCAGGGTGTCCTTCTTGGTTTGGCCATTCAAAACTGCAACCTTCAGTGATTCCACTCCAAAATGTAAGACATATTCTAATTTGACCTTCAACAACAGTGTCTTTAAACCTTTGAGGGCACTTTCTCTTGTGAAGGGCTCGTGCACATGATGACAGTTATTGTTGTCACAAGATCTGTTTCCTGCACATCTTCCTTCCTGATAAGATCTGCACTGTACGTTCCGTGACACATGATGGCCAAGCCAGTTTCTGCACTTATTTATCCATTCTTTCAAAACACCAACAAGGTATAATGAAAGCTGAAAGGAAATGACCTGCTTGTCAAGGTGCACAGTCCGTTTGTCCTTCCATCTGAAGATTTCGGGCAAGACATCAGCACAAAGGTTCTTTTGTCTAGGATAAGTGATCAGCTGATTTGGATCCTCATCATCTTGGTGAAGGCCATAAAGCTTCAAGTATAGAGTGAATCTGCTATGCTTTTCTCTACTATCTGGTTTCAAGAAAGTGTTGATTACAGTCAGCAAAGTCTCAACAGCAGTTACAAGCAAGTCGCAGTCTGAAAGTTGCCCAGTTGAAACAGACCGAACAAATATTTTCATGGCCTCAACCATGCCTGCCTCATTGGCAAATGGTGAGACTCTTCTAAAGAATTCAAATGCTCTTTTCGCATCTCCTGTTCTATTCTGTATCATAGCGATGACCAAAAATGCCATTCCTGCACTATTGTTGTTCTCTGTTTCCTCAAATGCAGTGGCTGCCTTTTGAAAATGACTAACAATTTCCTTTTTCCTTGAGTCCATGTGGAACTCCTCATGCTGAGATTTTTCTTCCATATCTAAGTACAGCTCCAGTGCTAAGGTGTGATGGCATTTCCCTCGGACATCCACATCACGTCCTTTTTCAGCATGGTAAAGAGCATCTCTGGTGGCCCCATGTCGCAGAAGCATCTGAGCAACATCCGAATGAGAACTTTTACCTGTAAAACCAAGTACCTATGACATAAATTACTGCAGAAAGGAGACCTTTAAAGTCAACATTAGTCAAATACATCCCAGCACCCTATTCAGTGATACTGACATAAGAGTTTCACATTTGTTCATTTTTGACACAGTATCTCAAAGCTTGTGAAAACTGGATGCAACCCCAACACAGGTATGAAACCATGATTCAGGCATTTCATCCTTCCTCATTACTTCAAGACCTTGACCTTAAACAACACAAGTTCCTAGGGTGAACAAAACACCAATTTTACAACCTAAAGACATCTTTTTTTGAGTTGTAGGGTCCATCATAATTCATCTACATGCCTTATCTCAGAGAGAGATGACCCTGTTCCTCAAAAATATGTGTTTGATGATGACCTTGACCTTTGATGCCATTAACTAAAACCTATGTAAAGCATGCCTTCCTCATGAGTAAAAGAGTGTAATTCGAGACCAACCAGTGGGAAATTTTTCAACAGATAGATATAGGCTCTCACAGGCCCCCTGAGTAATTGAAGGAATTACAGCAAATTTGAAGGAATTGCATCTCAAATGTAAACAAGTCCAGCCAACTTGCAAAACAATTGCAGTGATATCGGTAGTTTAACGGTAATAACATAAACAACGCCCCTATTGGAAGCAATGTCGGTAATACTTGAAACAAGCTCGGCCATCATCAGACATTTCTCAGTTCCTTTCCGTAATTTGTTGGTCTCGTCCTGAAACTCACACATCTAAACATGGCATCCCTGGAAGGATCACCTGTCTCGGCAACTTTTGTTTTTAGTTTCTACTGTTCCATTTTTATAATATCCATCTTTGAACACCTGTGTTGAATGTATTTATGAGTGAGGTGTTGTCGGAGCTTTAGATTATTTTTTTTAGGAAAAGATCGTCATTGCAAAAGAGTGTTATAAGTCATTCCCTGGAGGCTTCCGATGTTCAGACGTAGACATTTGAGATGCAATTCCTTCAGATTTGCTGTAATTCCTTCAAATACTTAGGGGGGGCCTGTCTTAGAAGAGATAAAAACATTTTTGCAACTTTCGGTAACTGGCAGCCTGACGGACAAGAAACTAGATGGACTTAACTTTCACTGAAACAATTTTTTATCAACGGGCAGAAAACCAAAAAATCGTTATCACAGAGAATGTGTGACTTAAAGTCACAAGCACAATCAGATAATTAATGTGTCACACTCAAGGTCTAGAATACACTGCACTCAGTCAAACTTGTCTAATTTTTTTTTTTCTTTCGACATTAATACCTGTTTCATTTAATGTCTGTGCCATTAGTTCATCACTAAATATTGTTTATACTTTTCAATGGTCTATTATTTAAAAAAAATCCCCAACTTTCCGTTGACTGATATATTTCTATATATCTATGTATATATTTCTATTCCGTACCTATGACATCTCACCCTACCCATTCCAACATGCCTGACAGCTGAGTGGAGATGTACCACAACCGAACCTCCCCACCCCACCCACCCACCCTCGTCTTGCAGCCAAGAATAAGAATTGGTACCATATAGAGCCCATACTACATTAATTTATCATCATTTAAGTTTAACCACAGGTACAGATACGCAGTGTATTTTCATAAAATATTGCAAATATTTATGTGAAAACTCAATACCTATTCCTAATATACAGATCAGCAAAAAAGTTTAGAAAAAAATGAAATCTAAAAAAAGTAAGTGCTTATGTTGTCCATTTTAAAACTTGACAAAGTTGTGTTTATATTGACATTCACCATGTGAATAACAAACAGTAACATTTAACCTTTTGGATAGTAATGGAAAATGGCAAAATACCATATGAGCTTGAGTGAGGTGAGTACAATTTATTTGGTTAATCAAAAGAAAATTAGGATATCCAAATGAGATAAACACACCACTCAAAGACCTAAAAAGTTATCTATAGCTCTCTCTAACTGTGCACATCTCTTCAATTTGAAAGTATGGGACAGTTTACCATGAAACTGATTACTACCTGCATTCAGCAGATGGTTCTCCTTTAGAAGCTGTAGAATGTTAGGAACCGTTCATAATTTCTGGTTTAGTGGGGTGAGGGTGGAGATGATAAGGTCACCCACTTTGTTCTGGGAGGGCTTTGTCCATAACAATATTTACTTTGCACATAAATTTTAGGGGGGTCAGTCACATTGTACCTGCTTCTCCACTACAATCATCATCAACCCCTCAGTCATGAATCATGAACCGTCCCTTGCTAACATGATTTGAAAAGAAGATGTTATGTTTTTGAATATGAAAATCTCGATAAGCAAGGGACAGCCATGCATGTTTCTTCATTTATTGAGTATGGACTAATGATATTTGATTATGCATACTAATATCTTTATTTATAAAACCATGCCAACAATATTTGACATGATCCAAGTTTCAGTAATATTTTCTTATAAAGAATATATACATGAGACAGCCACACATATTACTTCATTTATTGACTATGGACTAATGATATTTCTATTATGTATACTAATATCTTCATTTATTCATAAAACAATGACAACAATATTTGACATGATCCAAGTTTCAGTAATATTTTCTAATAAAGAATGCTTTCTATAAATTCAAGTTGAAAAGTGAAAGAATTACTTGTTTTATTGAAAGATCTAAAAAACTTCTTCCCAAAATTTACTCACATCCTGTACACAGACTCGTAAACAGTGAGGGACACAATGCATGCTGACGTCTATATATGGTAAGCTTGTCACTGTCTAGACACACACATCTTGTCTGTGCAATTGGAACAAAATATACTGTGTACGTGTTGATAAATATGGGTCATAAATCATGACTTAGTTGTAAGCAAAAGGAATGTAGTTATTAAATAATGTGAACAGTTTTTGAGAAATGCAGATGAATATGTTCCCGTGAATATCCGGGATAGAACTGGTCTTCAGTAATCTACACTAGTTATAAGAGGCAACTAACAGGATCGCCTCTCTCAGATTCGCTGACTTAGTTGATGTACGTCATTTTATCCCAATTGGATAAATATATGCTCATGCTACTGATCACTGGATTGTCTGGTCCCGACTTCATTATTTATTAAAGACTGCCCCATATAGGAGGAATATTGCTTAGTGCAGCGTCACACAACAAATCAGTCATCCAACCATCATGAACATGTACCACTCCCTTAGAAAATGATGCTAACCTCCTTTCAACATGAGTTCAACAGCTTCCTTGAGGTACTGGTGCTTCTCAAGGAACTCCAGCTGGTCATCGTAGGGCAGATTTTCTAACGCTGCTAACATCTTGGGCTTGTTTCTATGTTTATGGTTGAATCTGACCAATTTGAAGTAGAGGTTTTCAAGAGTAAATTGAGCGCCTGGCTTGTTACTCTCCAGCACCTTCAACATTTCCCTGTTTGTTCCTCTCATCTCCTAAAATGCATATCGGGAGTAAATATATATTTTGTTAGCACTTTATAACTGCCCAGAACATCATGAAATCACAGAAGATCTTGCACAAAATGAAACAATGAGATATCAAAGTTATTTCAGCAGTTTTATGAATAGCTTAGAAAAGTTCATGGAATATACCTAATTGGAGAGTATGATAATTCAGAAACATTAAAAACATTTCCAAAATATGTTCTCAAAAGAGAAATAGCACAGACATGCCTGCATATTTTTGTGTTCCTTTATTCTTGTCTATAAATATTTACAGACCAGCGCTATACAGCAGGAATATTGCTGGCTGAGGCGTTTAACATGAAACCAACCAACTGAACAAGGGTAAAATAAAATAAAAAATAATCACCAGTATTTTGGTTTGGTACCTCTTCAAGCAATCAATGGCAAGTTCATGCAGTTCCTCTTTGTGTAGCAACTCTACTGCTCTGTTGTACAATCCAAGCTCCTCATAGCATTCACTGGCATCAGCATGTTTCCCAGATCTCTGGTACAGCCTGGCTGCCTCTTGGAACTTCTTCATTCTCTGAAACAACTTTGCTGCCAGCTCAAATTCACGAGCATTCTGCAGACATGTTGCAGCTTTCATGACTTCCCCGCAGTGCAGGAACTTATGAGCGGCACACACAAACTCTTCCCTCATTTTCCGGGGGTTGTCTTTCAGTTTCAGCGCCCCTTGTGCCTGACAGTGGGCAATGGCTATCTGTTCCTTGTTCTCATCCTCACCCATACGATAACAGTTGACAGCGACCTCGTACAGGGACTGGTTCATCATCTCATCTCCTCTCTTCACCCAGTCCTCAGGGGAAGACTTCATAGCAAACACCATGTGGGTAAATTCTGTCAAACAAAGCCCAATGTGAATTTCAAGGTACTAAAATGCATTGTATCGTATATTTGGGCTTACATTATCTCAGTTATGTACAGATTCTGTTGCTTGTTTGGTGGGTTAAGTCCCATCTGGGATTCAAACCCACACTCTTCAAGTAAGGCTTATAATTACCAGCAATCAAAGTTGGCCATCTAACCCATGCAGTCACTGCGGCGTCCAGTTTCGAGCAACAGAATATCTACTGACAGATGGTACTTATAAGAAAGCTCTTCTATTCCAACACTCACTGACATTCATTTCAGATGCTGATATGAACAAATGGAGATTGCAAATGTAGACAAGATATTAACTGTGGAACAGGTTATGTTGCATTATATTTAACAGAGTTTCATCAGTTTATTAGAAAATCATCAAATTAACTCCTCTTATACGTTTCTTCCACAGCTGTCCATAACCTTCTCTTAGAAAACAGTAACATTAGTGCTCAAGATATGCGCACAATGGGAAGCGTCACTCACCAGAATACCCATCCTCAGTTTGGGAGATACATCTAACTAGCTGCCTTGCCTTGAAGTATTCAAACATCGGAGCCCGCTTCTCTTCATCCTCATCAAATATCCACACATTCACCCGTGCTCTTGTCAAGGCTGTGTACAGGTACTTCAGTTCAGAGTTCAGAATTTTATGCTCATTAGCTTCAAATGCAAGTGCTCTTGGTCGATTGGGCTGACTCAGCATTTCTGAAATGGAAGTTCCTCAAATATGTTATTCTACTAACTGTCCCATGTAAACTATGTCGAAGAATTTACCTTTAAACAGAAAAAAATAAAGATATGACAGGTGATTAATGCATTTTTTCATTCTATGAATGTATACTTGTCAAATGGTTCACAAAGTCAAGAGTGCACTTTCAGAGAATTTAGATGCATGCTTAAGTGCAAATGTCTAATCTCGAGTTGCATATAATCAATGCCCACTTCTAACTAACTAATGAGGAATTGACAAACTGACAAATCATCATATCTACATAACACTTGAAGATATAAAAACATTTTTGAAATTACCATTAATGAATATACCTAAACAACTTGGAAGAACACTTTAGAAAATTATCCCGAAAAAGTTTTGAAGGACATATTTAAAATATCCCTTAAAAAGTGTTCAACAGATATCAGACCTCAGGTAGGTAATACAAAATGTCATTACCTGCATCAATAATATGAAGATTTTCTGCTTGCTCTTCACAGTGTGGTTGTGCAGCAAGTGACTCCAGGAATGTGGTGACAACTCGCCATTCTTTTGTGGCCTACAACATTAATATCAGATATTGTATAAAAATGGCTGATGCAGAACCCTGCTCCCTAAAACTAAATGGTTATGGTTTCAATACTGGCTGAAAGTATGAAATGACTGCAAATGACAACCTGTAAAACTAAAATTTAAACACATATAATAGTAGTGTATTTGATAAACTAAAGTAGTAAAGTAATAAATGAAAGGCTGTCTCCAAATTTGAAAACACTGGGTACAGTTCATGAGATACAGTCAATTCTTGTCTATCCAACACTCAATTATCTGCATTGATAATGATAGTGATAATTACTCTTGTTAATCAGACATTTCACATTCCGACTCTGACATACCAATCTAACAAGTGATTATTGTAAATACATAGTAAAATCATTCGGTCAACACAGCTGGTCAGATAATCCGACTGTAAACAATCACACATGGGTGGTAATTAATGTGTGCCTTAATGACTGCTTGACAACAACGTCGTGAACATCACACTTGTTAATTACAAACACAAGATAATTAATTGAGACGATTTAATCAAGAAATAACATTACAGCAAACTGTACAAAATGCTTACACCCGACCTGAGTTTTCATCATGACAAGATGTCTGTCGTGAGTACACCACCTGCTAAGCGAGCCCGAGTAGAAATTACCCAATTGATCAAGAAAGAAATCTGCCCCAGACAACACAATAAGTCATCACTGGCTGCTGATGTGTGGAAACAAACGTGAATTCTGTGCCAATGTAGTAATGACATTTATGTGCATGTAGATATGAACCTGATTGGTTATATGATTTTATATGTATGTTATGCCTTCTATGAATGTTAATAAATGATAACACGAATGTATTGTTATTGGTTTTAATTACTGTGAATACTTTATCATATGATGAAGACAACTGGATGTAGTGCAACAGAATGACGATCATGACCTTTAGTAAACATTGACATTATTACAAAATACATTAATCAGACATTCTCTTTAATCTGACATATTTCTTTGCACCCACAAGTGTTGGATAAACGAGAGCTGAGAGCTGTATTGTGTTTACAACAATACGGACATTCGTCCGAAGGTCTGTACATAAGGAATAAACGCTTCTGAATACACAGTCCCATTCTACGTTGCAGTAGAGACAATAATATCTTAGGATATTACAATGTTTCTGAGCAGTTTACTTGTAGAGGCTAAGAATTGGAATAAGGTGGGTTTAATACCTGCGAATCTGTGAAGAAGTTGTAGAGCAGTATGTCATCAAACTCCAGCCCCTTCGACTCGTAGATTGTGAGGACAATACTGTGCCTGGACAGCATGTCAGGCATCTTCTCCTTGGCGTCATCATTCACCACAAGGATGGCCTGGTGAGCCCCAAACTCAATGTGGGAGGCTTTTCTGTTGTTTCCCTGAAGCCCCATAAATATTTCACCAATAACAGAATAGTTACACATTTTCTTGCCAGCTATGACTTTGATATCTCATGGTATGATTATATGATTACGACTTTTTGTGACATTTTTCATAGCTAAATTTTCAAATCATGCCAGTCATCTTCATAGTATTACGGATTGCATATGTCTGTCCAGATGGTGATGTCTGTTCAAGACTTGGACAGTTTGCTCTGATGTTTTCAGCAAACTTCATCTTTCACAAAATACCTCAAATATATTATTCCGTTTATGATTTCCTGAATATATTGAATAATGTAACAACTGCTGACTTATTATTGTACTCAATATCCATCAATTTTCCCTTCCCAATATTCATATGTTTCATAATCATCCCATTGCGGATTTATTGCAGCCAGGATTTCTTCCAACACTATGATGATGGAACAACCTTCAAAGAGACTGACCTGAAGCAGAATTGCTAGATCCTGTGGGCTGCAAGACTCCATCAGCAATGGTAGAGGTCCATCAAGCAGACCTTGGTCCTTTTTCAGTTTGTCAAACGATTCTGGGAAGAATTCCACCATCAGGTCCAGGACTGCTGAGGCAAGGGCAAGGATCCCACCATGAGATCTGTAGCTGTGTGTCAGCTGGTACACTTGCTTTGGTTCATTCAGCATTTTCCGTTTATCACCCACCAGTGATTTTTTGGCATGAAAGAAGAGAGATTTGAGATCACAAAACCTGAAAGATATGCCCCTCATAATCCCCTGAGCTGTGTCCCCTGTCAAGAACATGTCATTAGGATGCTGTGTGATTCGGAGGAGGACACTTAGTTCTGCCTGAGTGAAATCCTGTGTTTCATCAACATACAGTTGGTGCACTATCCACGGTATTTCATCCATGCTTTCCAAGCGCTTAAATATGTCTGACACAAGATCTGCCTCATCAAACATCAAGTTTTGCTTTTTGAAATGATCATATCTCTCAAACAGTTGATAAACTGTTTCCCTCACTCCTGAAAAGTTTGGAGCTTTCTTTCTGCCAACTTCAATATAATCTTCCTCTGAAAGATGTCCGTCTAATTTAGTCAATGCTTCCCAGGATCCTTTGATGAAAGACATGATTTCAGTCCAAACTAAAGATGGATGATACTTAGCTTTCTTCTTAATCTTTGGCCAAATGGTTGAAGCGAATACCTCATAAGTGACCTCCTTTCTTGGATCAAGTTTACGTTGTCTTAATCCAGCTGCTGCTTCTTGTTGCAGAACATCTTCATCATAATCATTGTTCATTCCCATGAAGTCTTCATCATCAGAGTCTTGGTCCATAAGTGAGATACCCAAGACGTCCCCTTGTTCCTCCCATCCTCGCACAGTGACTCCCAGACTACCATCTTTGTTCCTTTCAAAGAAATAAGGTTCACCAAGTGAGCCATCCAGCATCATTAACAGTTGCTTAGATGTAAGGAAAAGTGGGTAACTGAGATCCTCAACATCTTGTAGTCTAGGAGGGATCTCCTGGTGTTCAGTTTCTACATGATCTGCTGTTTCATCACAAGCACGGCAAAGTTCATAGAAATTCTTATGAACTTCTGTGCACAGCACTGGATTCTTTGTTACAAAGATCTGATGAAGATGGTCATATTCTCCATAGTCTCGATCCTCCTCCTCATCCTGTCTCTCAAAGGATGGTTGGACATCATCTGCTTCAGGAGTAGCTGCTTGTTCATCATCTTCAGGATTTCCACCTTCATTGTCTTCAGCTGGAACCATACCATTCAAAACAACAGATGATTCTTTAATTGGCTGAATCTTAAATGCATGTTCAAAGCTGATAATTTATATGCTCATGAAAGGGGTTTCGTCACCAAAAGTTTGAAAAACATGTCAGGGAAACCTGAAAAGAACGAAGATAGTTGTCGCATTACTTTCATCAGGAATGAATGGTAACAAGATCTATTTAATTCAAGAAATGAATCTCCTAAAATGTGATGTGCACTTAAATGTCTGTACACCTTACCTAGTGCTGCAAAGATCCACTCCAGCCTTGGAATAAAGGGGACACCTGTCTCTTGAAATAACCTCCAGTAGGCGATGAAGTTTGTCCAGAGTCTGTACAGACAACTCGTGGTCTTGCCTGTCCCACTTCTTCCCAATAGTAGGATGGGGGCTTCACCACTGAGGTGGATGATGGCATGCTCTTTGTCAGTCACCTTGAAAGGCAGATCAGCTTTCTTGATCATATTGGAGAGCACAATGTTGACTAAGGCAGATGTAAAAGCATAGAACTTGAGGATATGATATTCCCTTGGATCTGGACTTGCTGGGGGAAAGAACATGCAAGTGATTGGTTCTTGTACTCTCATATCTTGTTCTTGAAAGAGT
Organism: Haliotis asinina; assembly: GCF_037392515.1. Taxonomy (NCBI): domain Eukaryota; kingdom Metazoa; phylum Mollusca; class Gastropoda; order Lepetellida; family Haliotidae; genus Haliotis; species Haliotis asinina. The sequence goes on along the minus strand of NC_090282.1, from coordinate 22,678,497 downwards.
AATGGAAGCTGTTTCTGTTTTTCTGAACGACTAGGTCTCTCTACTAAACCTTGCAAGTTTCTTTTCAACAATGATGCCTTTCCTCTCTTATATGATGTTCCTATTGAACCCAACAGTTTCTGAATCTCATCATCACTGGAGACAATATCCCACACTCTAATGATCTGTGTGTAAATACGGCCACCTTTAACAGCAAAGCTTCCACCATCCTCATCCTGCATTCTTTTACTGGGAGAATCGCTGCATCGTCCTGAAAATGCAACAGCTTTCTCCCATATTAGTGAAGTGCTTTTGGACAGTTCTGATTTAAAAATATTTCTATTGCTGACAGGTTTGTAAAAGTCTGACCTCCAGTTTCCATTTGCTAGTTCTGTGATAATCTTTATAGCCCTTTGCTTAAGTCTCATTTGTACACTCTTGCTTCTGAGGTGTTTCCAAGCATCAGCGGTGAACTCTACTTCCCATGGTAAGTCATCAAAGAGTTCTGGTTTAAATTCCATATCCTCATCATCCTCACTATCATGTAGAATTCCCATAGCATCCCCTCCCCTCTCCTCTCCTGCAGTTTCCTCCTCATCCTCCTCTCTAGATTCTGCATTTTCAGCCGGTCCATAGCTTGCAGCTGCACTGATGCTCTCCAAAATGGAACGGCTGGAATTTTGAATCATTTCCAAAATATCTAACTTGCATTCTGAAACTGTCAAGGTTGTTTTTTCTGATAAAGATTTCACCATTTGCATTTTTTCCTCTTTGAGTGTTTTAGAAATAACTGTTTTATGTCTGTCAACATTTTCGTTGGTTACATTCATTTCATGGCCATCATTTTCTTGTGTTGCTTCAGATGTTTGCTTTTCAGTGACCATCGTCTTCTTCTTTTGCTTCTTTCGTTTCTTTTTCGTTTTTTTTTTGCTTCCTTTGGTTGGCTCTTGGGATGGAACATCTGTCTTTTCAGGAATTCTTTCTTCAAATTTGGCAATTGCATTGCTTTCACATACATCACTGGAAAAAACATCTGTTTCGCTTTTGCCTTTTATAGTGTTTTTGCTTGTGGACTTGTCATCAGCCTTCATACTGACTGAGCTCACTACATGTTTTTTTTCATTACTGGTGTCGCTATGAACAATGCAATCTGTACATTCTGGCATGTCTATGTGATCAGCCTGCTTCAAGGTTTGTTCCTTACACTTGTTCGCATGGTCAGTAGAAGTAGATGATCTACCAGAATCAAGAACAGGATCAGAAGAATGACTATCATACTGTGTACAAACAAGTTTATCCTTTTGCTTGGCTTCATCAACAGCAGCATTTTCCTTTTCTAAGGAATAGTTCTCTTCCTTACTGGTACTTGGAGACAGACCGCTCTGCAAACTATCCACATTCAAATCTGCTGGAACATCTTCGGAGTGAATAACACATGACACTGTCGTATCCTTGGTACATTCTTCTATAGCCTCACCTGCCTTAGAAGTGTCATTATCTGTGTCTGTTCTCAGGCACTTTGGCTGACATTTATCACAGGTTTGTAGCCATGTCTCTACTTTCACACATGTGGATGGTGAATCCGGCTTTCTTGATATTACAGTGACATTAGAAGCATCAGACCCAGTTATAGTATTAGATCCTGAACTGGATGACAACTCATTTGTGTCCTCAGTTTCTTCATCAGTAGTTTCATTCACTGATAAAGAGCCTCTCATTTCCTTTTCTGTACAATCTATCAGTTGCCTTGGACCTAATTCTAAAGGAAATCCTGGTGTTGTACTGAGTGAACTTTTACATTGAGATATCTCACAAATGTCGCTATCTTCCTTTAAAACATCTTCAGCCTTTGGCAGCATCTGGAGACTGTGTGCTGGCTTTTCTGTTCTGGCAGATTCCATTTTGTTACCAGTGGTAGAAGGATCATTCTTTTCTGGTTTTGCTGGAATTTCAATCTTCTGATTTATTTTGGGTTTACAACCAGACACCTCAGATTGTGACACCTTGTAAATGGTCCCATCATTGCTCAGTTGACTTACATTTGAATGTGTATTGGCTGGAATAACTTCATGACTGCATCTTCCCTCAGGCTGCATGTCACTAAATTCTTCACACGGTTTTACTTCTTCTCTCCTGGGTTTCAGGAATACTACAGCATTGCACTCTTCTTCATCTTGTTCTTTGCTGACCTGTTCCTGCTTAAGAAATACTTTGCCCTCTGCTGTGCCAAAATTTGTTTCCATGGACTCATCTGCAGGTTTTTCATTTACTTGGTGACCTTTGATCTTGTTCTTCTCTGGCATATCTGAACAGCTTACTCCTCCTTCCTCTCTATGAGTAATACATTTTCGCTGATGTGCTTCTTTGATCGCAGTGCTTGTGGAACCAAAATATGTACGACTTGCCCTATCACCAAGGTTTTTGTTGAACAGACTCTGGTTATCTACTTTTCCGGGACCTTGTGTCTTGCTTGCTGTAAGTGCCCTTTCATCCCCACACTGCCCTGATGTATCAGAAGAAGTATTGGTTGGTCCATCACTCTGTCCATGGTTCAAGTCATCTTCACAATCAGACTGTACAGATGTATCAGGAGAAGTATTGGTTGGTCCATCACCTTGTCCTTGGTTCAAGTCATCTTTATAATCCAGTTGTACAGCTGTATCTGGAGAAGTATTGGTTGGTCCATCACCTTGTCCTTGGTTCATGTCATCTTTATAATCCAGCTGTACAGCTGTATCTGGAGAGGAAGTGGTTGGTCCATCACCCTGTCCATGGTTCAAGTCATCTTCATAATCCAGCTGTACAGCTGTATCTGGAGAAGTAGCAGTTGGTCCATCACCTTGTCCTTGGTTCAAATCATCTTTATAATCCAGCTGTACAGCTGTATCTGGAGAGGAAGTGGTTGGTCCATCACTCTGTCCATGGTTCAAGTCATCATCACAATCAGATTGTAAAGTTGTATCTGGAGAGGAAGTGGTTGGTCCATCACCTTGGCTCATATCATCTTCATAATCCAGCTGTACAGTTGTATCAGAAGAAGTATTGGTTGGTCCATCACCTTGTCCTTGGTTCAAGTCATCTTCATAATCCAGTTGTACAGTTGTATCAGGAGAAGTATTGATTGGTCCATCACCTTGTCCTTGGTTCAAGTCATCTTCATAATCCAGCTGTACAGTTATATCAGGAGAAGTATTGGTTGGTCCATCACCTTGTCCTTGGTTCAAGTCATCTTCATAATCCAGTTGGACAGTTGTATCAAGAGAAGTATTGGTTGGTCCATCACCTTGTCCTTGGTTCAAGTCATCTTCATAATCCAACTGTACAGTTATATCAGGAGAAGTATTGGTTGGTCCATCACCTTGTCCTTGGTTCATGTCATCTTCATAATCATTTTGTACTGGTGTTTTATAATTAGATAATAAGGATAGAAGCTGGGTCTTTTTCCTTTGTAGTTCTTCCATGTTCTGCAAAATTCCATTGTACGGGCATTATATTGAAATATAGTATGCAAAATTATATTGCATATATTATTGTTAACAGTTTGCATGAAAATGACTGACACCTGTTCATACCGAACTGACCCTCTCTTAGACAATGACAACACATTTGCTAGAAAAACTTGTCAAATTTCAACAAATTTGCAACATAGTATTCAGATAACATAGGAACTGTATTAGACAATTACACAATATCAACATTGACTGAGATTTACACTACTCTTTATAATATTCAAGCAATATCATGGAGAGGAATACCTGAAATGGGCTTCACACACTGTATCCATGTCCCCATGAGTGAAATTGAATCCAGGTCTTTCGTGTGGCAAGCGAAAAACTCAATGATTATGCTACACTACCACCAATATCGGCAGTGAAAATGTGAAACATATTTTTCCAGCGACCTGCACTGTCATGTTGGTCTTGGAACCTAGTTCACACACAACCTTTTGCTGACAGTCAGTCACAAAAGACCTGAAACCTACTTTCATTCACTTCAGGAGGTCCTGCCTGAGCAATCCTCATACCATCAAGTTTGCAGTGTTATGACCTAACTGGGGCAGTGAGGTTGCCCCAAGTTAAAGAAACAACATGAATCTGCGTGGGGCGGTGAGGTAGCCATGTGGTTCAAGCGTCAATCATCACGCCAAAGACGTGTTCAATCTCTCCATTGGTACAATATGTAAAGCCTATTTCTAGTGTTCCCTCTCATGATACTGCTGGAATGTTGCTAAAAGCCAGGTAAAACTAACTCACTGGCTCAAGTAACTGATCAAGGTGTTCAAAACGTATGCCATGCTTATAGAAGATATGCATCCCATGACACCTTTGGGATGTCAGAGAACTGTCAAGCAGTCAATACCAGGCAGCAGCAAGGCTGATTAAGCTGTGGCTAAACCTTACACAGTCCCAATTTAAACACTTCTCAGCTCCCCTTGAAAACATACTCTGCAAGAAGCATAACTGTTCTCTTCATCCTCATCTTCCATGATAGCCAAGTTAACAAAGACAACAGAGCAAGAACTGTGAAGAAGTGCAAGATCCAGTTTAAGGTTGGGGACACTCTCAGCAAGGACCATAGCTTCTCTGTACCACTTTAGAGCTTCCCTATACTCATCCTGCTTGAAACAGCTGTCTCCCAAAGCTTTCAGGCGACTCATTCTTTTCTTCAGACCTTCACCTATGGGAATTTCATCAAGAAATCATAAGCGTTTAAAACTCTAACTCTAAACTGAATGAATTCTAAATGAATGAAAAGTAATTCCAAGCAATTACAAACAGCTATGGAAGTCCATGATAAATTATAACTGAACTGTGAACAACTAATAACCTTCATCCACAAATGGAGCAATGGTATCACTACAGCATTTGCAGAAGCAGTGTAAATACACAGAGGATACTAACGACCTTTCGTGCAATGCCATTCTTATTAAATGAGTTAATGGTTTGGTATCAAATGAGCGAAAGCGAGTTTAATAAAAATGGTATTTTATGGAAGCGTGTTTAGTATTCTGTTTATTACTTGCCAACATAAATTGACAGAAACTGCGGCGAAATTGCCTACAGTGTGAGGATTCTCGGCTTTCAGCGAGTCAAGCAAGGTCTTGTAAAATTGTGACAGCGACATTGGGGAAAATAATGCAGTTAGGGGACTGTGAGACAGAAGATACCTGCATATCGTGATGCCTGTTCCAGCAGCTGATGGCATGGATCCTCAGCCTCAAGATACTGAACAGCAGTCTTCCCTCGATTATCACGGACACTGACACAGCATCCCAGCCCCAGCAGCAGCTCGAGCAGATCACGTCTGTGGGTGACACTCAGGGACGGACTCTTCACACACAGGTGAAGTGGGGAGTCCCCACGACTGTCAGGCTGGTCAATCTGCAGACTGAGGTCCGGCTGCCTCTCCAGGACATACTTCAACAGGTCAGGATTACCTGCAACATGCTTGAAGCATGAGGAGCAATGGACATTGTTTACTTAAACCTCCTAATTTCTCATATATCCTCCTTGTTGTTTCGATTACCTAAACACCTAAAACATTCCCCTGGCATTTATCAGGGAACCATTGGCCTCATAACCCAGATGGAATGTCAGAGAGAATGATACAAAGGGCATTGTAGCTTCCCTGGTCTTGGATGGGCATAAATCTATAAATCTAAACTTACCCACTCACTCCCTCTATGGGTGTGGAGCCAACAGTTTAAAGTTTCAACGACCACTTTTGAAATAATTATATCATCCCTTACATTACAGTTCTTGCATAGATACTTTGGACAAAAGTATGAGATGAAGTGAGAGATGGTCTCAGGAGTTTACTCAGTGACAGGTACTATTAAACCTAAAAACAAAATGACCCGTGAAGGTCCCGGGGTAGAACAGGCCTTCAGCAACCCATGCTTGCCACAAAAGGCGGCTGTGCTTGTCGTAAGAGGCGACGAATAGGATCGGGTAGTCAGGCTCGGAAGTGGTTGTGGTTGACACATGTCATTAGTTCCCAATTGTGAAGATTGATGCTCATGCTGTTGATCACTAGATTGTCTGGTCCAGACTCAATTATTTACAGACCGCAGCCATATAGCTGGAATATTGCTGAATGCGGCATAAAACTAAACTCACTCACTCACTAAAAACAAACCTGAAGCAAACCTGGAACCCAAAATCATAGGTTTCTGGCTTGCCTGAGTGACATAAACAGAACAGTAAAAGAAACGCAAGTATCAGAAAAATAATATCTCATAAATTTGAGTAAGCATTCATGTTATTTTATTTAAAAACTGGACAAAAATACAGAGTTGTGTTTCTTTTGCTGTTCAGCATAGACTTGAACAGTGAATTATGGTATTATGGTGCCTTAGATAACATGCCATAGTGTTTTAACTAACCTATTTTTTGCACCATCACTGACATCTTTAGCCAGTAAAACTAAGCGCTACACATCAGTACGGGTTACAGTCAACAGTGAGTTATGAGTGGATTTCACATGGAGAAAACATAAAACAATCAAGAAGATAACAAATACCTGTTTGGCAGATCAGGTGAAGCTTAGGTGAAAAATATCTCACAGCACAAAACCACCCTAAAATACTATAAACAGCACCGACACCATAATCACAGCATGTACCGAAGTAATAACAGAGCTAGGAGTGAAAAGCAACAAGAGAAGATAAATATTTCACTTGATTTAGGCAGAGCAATGTGTCATGAGGCTGAGTTAGATAAAACATAAATAAAAAGAACATGCATACAAAGGGAGGGAAGGTGATTAACTATTTACAAAAGGATGAGGGAAAATGCCACACATGCAATGCTAGACAGATTCTTAAGGACTTAAGGAGACAGATGAATTAGTGGTCGTGAACAAAACAGAAATTCTGGTTCTTCTGCAGACAACTGGACGTCATGACACACGATCCTACCATTGACCAACTGACCTGATTTAGTGGCCGATCTGACCGCTGCTATCATCAGCGGTTCCTCATCTTCATCCACAATACTCTCAAGAGGTGTGCCCTTCTCCAGGAGAGTGATGGCAAGTCTGATGCCAAAGTCACTCAAGTCCACATCACTCAAGGATCTAAGAATGTTGGATATACGTATGTCTGCTGTTGGCAGGGTTGCTGCTCGGCCGTCAAGTGGCGACCTGGGTCCATTCCTTGTCTGGACAAGGAGATCCACACCCAGCCATTCATTCTGTTTGATAAGGAGGTCCAACACGCGGGTCCAGAACTGTGGATAGTCTGGGATGTCGATGCCATCACAATGTGAGCAGTCTGAAGAACCAACACATATGCTCTCTTTCAGTTTGGTCTCCCATTAAGTAAATCTACCAAATCTTGCTTATTGTAACAAATCAAGAAAAGAAAAGATATTACAAATTATTGTTCAAAAAACAATGAATTTTCAGTCAGGGCTTACTAGAAAAGAATTACTGAATAAAGATGAGTGAGACATTTTTGCATGTTGCCTCAGTTACTCAGTTATGTGACCATTTTGGATAGGCACTATTCAAAATTAAATTTAACAAGTTTGATGTTAACACTATCAATGCTGGCATTCAGATCAAACTGACAGAGTGAATTAAGTTTTATGCCACATGGACTGATAATTCAGTTGGCATGAAAAATAATCTCTTCAGGGCTACACAACGAGAGGTCAAAATTATGGTTCAGGGGTCTTGAAGTGAAATGCAACGAGACTTTTAAACAGAGCCTCGAAAAAGTAGGTGGGATGATGTAAATGAAGTTCATCCTTGAAATGCAACCCATCACTTTGGTCATGATCATAATTAAAAGAGAATGAACATGAACACTGAAGACGCTTTTGCCTGTTGATGAACCTTCTATATGTTCTTTCCTCATGTATCTTCCTATATTCTGAGATCATAAAATTGTGCTGTGACTGGAAAATTTCTTTCCAAAAAATATATCTCAAGATGTCACTAAAACGTGGTCATTATATATTTATACTTGAAATAGACTCATTGCTGGCATTATATATATAACAAGATGTATTTAATAAAAATTTTATAAGCCAATTTTACACCTCAAATGCTTAGTATGTATTTCTGAAATCAGCATCTCAACTCATTACTTGTAAACACCCCCAACACTTCCCTTTTAATTTTGGAATTAACACCTCCAACATCTAGCTAATAATCTTGGACTTAACACCACCAGGGCTTAACCTGTAATGACATATTTAACATCTCCAGGGGTTACCTTGTATTCTTGGACTTGACACCTCCAAGGGTTACCTTGGAAACTTAGAACTAAATACACCAACATTCAACTTGTATTCTTGGAATGAACATCTCAAACGCTTACCTTGTAATCTTGGAATGACTGTTGCCAGTTTTGCAAAACAGCACACCCTGTCATCATCTAATTTCCTGAGATCATCTATCAGAGTATGGTAGATAGAAGTATGACCTTCTTGGCCAATGGAACACATCTAGAGGAAGAGAATACACAAACACAGTGGGATGGTGTGCAGCTTACAGTTACACTTAAAACATCAAGATGACCGGATGCATGGAACAACTCAGTTAAAGGGGTCTGTATCCCATGCGGAACACACCTTCAGGACAGGATACATGCCAAAATACACAGTCAGAGGGGTCTGTAGCCCACACAGAACACATTTAGAGGACAGTGTGTATGCCACAATTCAGTCAGAGGGGTCTGTAGCCTACACAGAACACATCTTGAGGACAGTATATATTGCCACAATACAGTCAAAAGGGTCTGTACATTACAGAACACATTTAGAGGACAGTATGTATGCCAAAATACAGTCAAAGGGGTCTGTAGACTACACCGAACTCATCTTGAGGAGAGTGTATATTCCAAAATACACAGTCAGAAGGGTCTGTAACTTAAACAGAACACATCAAGAGGACAGGAAACATGCCGCAATACAGTCAATGGGGTCTGTACCCTACACAGAACACATCTTGAGAACAGTATATATGCCATAATACAGTCAAAGGGGTCTGTAGTTTACACAGAAGTCATCTTGAGGACAGTATATAATGCTACAATACAGTCAATGGGGTCTGTAGCCTACACAGAACACATTTAGAAGACAGTATATAAGCTACAATCCTGTCAGAGGGGTCTGTAGCCTACACAGAACACATCTTGAGGACAGTACATGTTACAATACAGTCAGAGGGGTCTGTAGCCTACACAGAACACATCTTGAGGACAGTATATATGCCAAAATACAGTCAGAGGGGTCTGTAGTTTACACAGAAGTCATCTTGAGGACAGTATATAATGCTACAATACAGTCAAAGGGGTCTGTAGCCTACACAGAACACATTTAGAAGACAGTATATAAGCTACAATCCTGTCAGAGGGGTCTGAAGCCTACACAGAAAACATCAAACGGACAGGATACATGCCACAATACACTCAGAGATGTCTGTAGCCCACACAGAACACATCTTAAGGACAGTATATATGCTACAACACAGTCCTTGGGGTCTGTAGCCTACACGAACACATCTTGAGGACAGTATATATCCTACAACACAGTCAATGGGGTCTGTAGCCTCCACAGAACACTTCAAGAGAACAGGAAACATGCCACAATACAGTCAATGGGGTCTGTAGCCTACACAGCACACATTTTGAGGATAGTATATAATGCCACAATACAGTCAATGGGGTCTGTAGCCTATACAGAACACATCTTGAGGACAGTATATATGCTACAACACAGTCAATGGGGTTTGAAGCCTACACAGAACACATCTTAAGGACAGTATATATGCTACAACACAGTCAATGGAGTCTGTAGCCTATACAGAACACATCTTGAGGACAGTATATATGCTACAACACAGTCAATGGGGTCTGTAGCCTATACAGAACACTTCAAGAGAACAGGAAACATGCCACAATACAGTCAAAGGGGTCTGTAGCCTACACAGAACACATCTTGAGGACAGTATATATGCTACAACACAGTCAATGGGGACTGTAGCCTACACAAAACACATTTAGAGAACAGTTTATATGTCACAATACTGTCAGAGGGGTCTGTAGTCTACACAGAACACATATTTAAGACATATTTACCAGACAAACAAATAATGCATATAATTTCTTTAACTAAACTGAGACAAACTAAACTATTATCTCAGATGAATGGACGGAAATGGAGGGTGGACGGGCGGACACGAAGGGTAACCCTATAAATGGCTGGGGGCATAAACACTAGATGAAACTACATTTCCTACAGATCACACACCAAAGAATGGTGGTATTATTGAAGGATACAAGCACATGTGTAAATTCAGCTTCACTCAACTTTCCTCATAACATACTTCAAGAGTTTCAGTCAGATTTTGTTTCACTCTCTTCCTATCACTTTCTGTTTTCCACACCAAGTCTTACTCTGTACATTCAAATCTGTGAATGTAACCTCTTAAATTTTTCCCCACTCTTTGTTCGGGACGAAGACTAATTTTTCAGTTTTAGATGTAGTGATTAAAATGAGAAGCAATGCATCATTAATATGCGAGATGTAAATAATTACCCATATATAAAATATCAATAATGTGACATAAGATATTTCTTATATGGCCAAATGATCTACAAACTTCACTAGCTATTCCACACTGCATATTAACCTACGATCATAAGCAATACTTGACACTTTGCCTGGTGACACATGATGTGTCTCCATGCCCTAAGCCTATCAACGTGTATCTGGTGTACTGATACAAGTTGGTCTATTTTAAATAATGACGACACCAACATCAGTCCATCCACATACAGCTATCAGAGTGTGTGTAATCATTATAACAGTTCAGATAAAGTTTGATAGGTGAGACTGACTGGTAACCTGGGGTTGATCTGTGATTAAAAACAAGGGCCTCTTGCAGGCAAATGGTTTTAATTCTCTTTAGCTAGTTCAAATTGATGACCAAATTATTTTGTTCTTGTTTCCCAAAATTGAAAATACTTTAACGCGGAATTCAAATGAGTGATGAAAACATAGACATGAAAACCTTTCCTCCTTATCAGATAACAAATTATGAAACACATTACAATCATTTTTACATGTCTTTTCAGCATACTAGAACTATTGGTAACAGCATAATACATAAAACAAAATATAACTATAGGTAGTAAAATTTACAAACATATCAGTAAAAACATAAAACAGTATATTCAGGTGAAAAGACAGAACAGATTATTACTCGAATCAGAACAGATTTTACTCTGATCAATGTGCTTCTAGTTATAATGCACAGACCCATTACTATTTGTTTTAACTCTGTGTACTGTATACGATACCATATATTTTACTACTTCCCAATATAGCCTTAACTAATTATGTCATTCATAAATAACTATTATCATTCTGGGAAATATCAGCTCATACTCAACAAACCAATGCCTAGATTGTCGAAGCTCTCTTAGCACTAAGATAGTTGTAAGTACCATACATTAACATTAACTATGACTATCTTAGCGCTAAGAGAACTTTGAAAATCTAGGCCCTGATGTTCAAGAGAAATGGGCTCTTTATACTTTATAGTACCAGTGAATACCTGGGCCTAGACTTTCGAAGCTCTCTTAGCGCTAAGATAGTTGTAAGTGCCATACATTAACATTAACTACGACTATCTTAGCGCTAAGAGAACTTTGAAAATCTAGATCCACAAGTACCAACTTGCCAACCCCAAAGTGAACTTCAAGAATATCACCTCCAATAAGACCATAAACATTTACATGAGTTTCCCCATGCTTGTATGTTTATTACACATTTTGTACAGGAAGTATCGATGCTGGCTGTATAAATACTGAAGGGAAATATACTACTACTGAAATGATTTCAGCCTCATGAGCATCGAAATTAAGTTTGCTCATTCCGTTTTTCAAAAGAAACTTAACATAAGTATGATGATATGAAGTGTCAGCTGTCCTATTTCCACGGCACCTTTCACAAAAATATACTGCTTATTTTCTTTATTCCAAAGTTTAAGGGTAAAATTAAGATAGATAGTTAACAGTGACTGTATTAATAAGAGAGATGAGCTCAGCTGTCTGCATTACTTACAACTGAGTCACTCTTCAAGTAGTCATGCTGATCTGATCTAAACATGGACTTGTCCATCCACACATGCAGCCCCTTCCAACCCACTTAAGGGGCTGGTATGTTCACCTTCTGCAATTTCAACATCATCTGAAATAAAATCCGATAAGATTCTCAGGTTCTATACTGTTTGAAGTGTCTGAAGGGACACAAACTAATTCCATTTATTTATCTACTAGCAACTATGGCAGGATATTTGAAACACAGAATGCCTAGTAGCCTTTATGATGACATATCTCAGCAGGGTTCAGCATCATTTTTACATGCTCTAAACACTTAAACTGGTAAATAAAAAAATATATATTAAACCAATGAACATTTCAAAAATATATCAGGAAAATAGCAGATTTAACAGAGAAAAAACACACCCACATAAACGTATTGCATGGCAGATGTAGGTCAATTATTAAAAAAAACCAAACTTCTTTTAACCTTTAAATATATATATAAACAATGTCATTTAAAAAGTGATCAAATGTCAAACATTATGGATTACGCTTTCTTCGTAAAGTGCAGATTCTAATACTTTAGTTAAGATTCGAACCCACACCCTATAAGTGTCAGGCAACATTAAGTCTTGCCTTCCACTACAATGACTCGATCTGAACAGGGATAACCTACACAAGTATGTAGTCTCCCTGATCTGAATGAGTTACAACTGAGCTGGAGACAGTAGGGGAAATGTGGTGTAAGTTGTAGAGTACCCACCTACCACATACACGTACCTGGCTGAAATGAACACATCTACAATGTAATCGCATCTGTCAAATTCTCTGAAACTGTCACTTCTATTTTCTGTTTCGGTTACGGGAATATACAATGCCACTAGCGAGCTAAGAGAAACGAAAGTAGAGACTATCTCTAAAGGGAGATAATTCAGATAATCGTTAAACACACCCGCTAATTGTTGTTATTTTTCAAAGGTGGAGTCGGATTTTATACTTTCTGTTAAGAGATAGGTAGTGAGAAAAAGGGGCGCGTTTTTAAGAGGTATATGACAGAAGAGCCCTTGCGGGAAAGGGAATGGATCCATATCGATCAATTAGTAACATAACATACGCTTACAAGTACATAAAATAACGCAAGTCTCATTGACCAGATACGCATAGTGAGAGTATTCATGGTGTGTAAAAAGCAATATTAGAGGTGTGGATGAAAAACTGAGGAGCTTGTCTGTCCATTGTATAATTACGTATTTCCTCTTTTAGGTAACCCTGGGGAATACAGATTGTAGATTATACAGCCACCTCACCTGGCTTCTTGTTGAGATCCAACTTTCATTGCTTCATCTAATGTTTGTTTCAAGCAAGGTGAATGATGTATTTAATATGCTAAGGTACCGAACCCGGCGACTATTATAGACCTACTTCCTGTAGTTTCGGTTTGGTCATTTACACGGCGTTTATTTCAGGCCGACAGTAATTGATCTTGTTCATTTCTGAGAAGCCACACCAGTCATTGAAATCTGATAAGGTACAAGAAGTGGAGTCTCTGTTTACTGGAAGTGCACCTGCGGCAATAACACACGTCTTATTTTGTACTTTCGCTTTAATTAAAGGGTCATCGCCGAGAATTGGGTACATCTTGTGGAAGACGTAAGACCTAAGCTTAAGGTGATACTGCTGGGGTGAGGGTTGGAGGTAGCGATTGAGGTTTATGTAAAAACAATACGACCGACAGTTGGAGGTGGTGAACTAACTTACAAACCGACATATTTTTAGGCTCAAACAAAAATTAATCCAACATGCTGTATGTATTTGAAACGTTCTTGAGTTGGTATCAGCATAGCCCATTCCTGTCATTTCTATGAACAGGACATTGTATAAAAGCAGTTTCAGGCCATTTTGATCGCAATAGTGGTTGTACTGGGCGGACGTACTCATGTATGAATGAACTAGAAGTAATTCTTCGGTTAATGAGTACCTAGCAAAGCGATATGTTTGCGTGTAATTCTCAGTTTACACCCTATGCATACCCGGATTCGCACCACTAACGAAAGATACTGAAGGCAGTGCTTAAATTGTACGATGGACATGCATACGCCTGTGGAGAGCTTAAATGCGAACAGTTGTGCATACCTCCATAGGTGCCTTCATCGCTGTGAAGAGTTATGGACCCAATTACTTAGCTTCAGCAGCGCAAATCAGCGACGCACATCGCTTTGCTCTTCCTTGGCACATGACTGATCAATGCGAAATTTCCCAAGGTTAGAACTGATCTTCCAGTAACCCATGCTTGTCGTAAAAGGCAGCTGAAGGGATCGGGGTGGTCAGGCTGTTGACTTAATGGCTACATGTCCTCGTATCCCAGTTGCGCAGATTCATGATGGTCCAAACTTAATTATTTACAGACCGCCATCACATAACATTAATACATTAATGGTACTAGTAACTTTAGTAACTTTATACTGGTAGTTGTATGGTGGTGTAGCGTGCTATCCTACTGATGTACCGTGTCGTAGTCTGAACTGATCACACTAGTCAGACGGAGTGTACCGAACACGAGTTCAGTTTCAGCGTAGCCTCAGCCATCCTCGATATCTCCAGGGCATACGTTCCGGTAAGTCTCCACTATACCCTGGATGCATCTACGGCTCGGCCCGAAAATTTTATTACCTCCCTTTGCTGGCTGCGCATTCTCACAGTAGGCAATCAGCTAAGCCGCCGTTACAACTGATCTTGCCAGTGTCAACAAAGATAACGGTCGCAGCTGCGATTGTTTGACTCTGATTTAGGGAAATCATACAGATACATTGATAAGTCCTAAAATTAAAAAAAAAAACCCACATGCCTCTTTCAGAGACCCTGTGCATGGTTTGCGTTGGTTTAATCGGTTAGATAATTGGGAAAAGCGAAAGTGAGTTGTGATTGGTTCGCTCAACTTCCCAGCGTATACACTTGATTGGATAAAAAGCCATCCAAGGGAGGTAATAAATTCATCGGGTTGAACCGCAGTTACATTCAGGGTATAGTGGACAATTATCGGAACGTATGCCATGGAGATATCAAGGATGAGCCTCAGCCAGATGACCAACAATTACTCCTTATACAATCTTTGATATGACTCGGCCGGGAATCGACCACTAACCTTCAGCTCTCCTGCAAACGCTCTATCCACTTGGCCACCGAGGCGGTCATAAGGTTCTGAAACGATGTCAGGCTTCTTGATTCACTCACTTTGAACACAGAACTACAGAAACATTCCTGATCCAACTAAAATCATTCAACCATCTTCCCTCATCGTTCATGTTACCGTCCATATTTTCTCTTTACCGTTTGTCATTAAAGCACGGTCAGTTTTATGCCAGTTTTGAGGGCTACTTCAAGTCTATTAGAGCCCACCATCTCATCATGTTGTTCATGATGACGATTTAACATTCATGTCCAAAACGAAAATACTAAAGGCCACGTTGTCTATTAGTCCCACTTCACTTGTCTGGAACTGTTGACTTTGCAGGATATGGCGTTCCTCTATGTAAAATCCATGTCTTTTTAAAAATCTTCACAACTGTCACAGTCTGTGAATATGATGATGATGTAAAAATGACAGATAATATAGAGTCTGTATGCTTACGTAATATTTATTTAGTTTCATTTTCAGCACCCTACGACATCGTCTTGTTACAGCCACTTTGACATGCCGGTGAGAAATCCACGAGTTGACAGAAACTGACTTCACACGTGACGTAGATGTTGTCATGGTGACGGGGCACATCGAAGACATCGAAGTAAAACCGTGTGAAGGAATCGACATGGCCGAGAATGTGGGTGAAATGGTTCGCCGCACATCTGAGAGAGAAGGATATGTCATGTTTTAATGCCATTATCATATTTAAGTGTTAGGGTACGGGGTAGCCTAATGGTTAGGGCTGCGCAGTATAACCGGTGTACCGGTATGTACCCCGTTCAGACATGAAAACGATACCTATAGTACGATACGTGGGCAGAAAATCGTTAGTTTGTCATGAATTAGGAAAACTTTGTAACTCTCCGAAATCTTAGGATGCGTCCCTTTTTAATGTTTGTTCAAGTGTTTCACAATCTTTGTGATCTGATTGTTTTACATGTTTCCTGATAAATGACCAGTTATCTCTGATATGTCCTGAACAGGTTAATTTTAAGCCGGTGTTTAAAATCCCAGGACTTTTTTTAGAGTGGGGTCAAACTAGACCAAACCAGTAACTTTACTGTGTTGATGTTAACCTGTTCTTTTCCTTGTATTATTTGTGCCAGATATCATTTATTTATCCAATATTTTATTGATTTATTTATTTTGTCAAGATGGAAAGCTTTTTATTAAAGCTAAATCAAATTGTTGTGTCTTTGCTTAACAAATGAATCATTAACTCTATTATAGTAGGGTTTTTATTACAAAATATTTTTAAAAATATTTTGCAATACTTATCGCAATATATGCTTTCGCATCGCAATATGAAAATTCTCAGAAACACCCACCCTTACTAACGATCAAAGCGTTTGCTTGTCACGCCGAAAACCGGGTTTGATTCTCAACATGGGTGCAATATGTGAAGCTATTTCTGGGGTCATAATAACTCATTAATGTTGTTTTTCTTTTGTTTTTTTTTAAACAGAAAAAAATCCTTTAGAGGCATGCTTTGTTTATGTTAACGACTACATCCTTATGTGCAGGGTGATACGACTTATACCAGACCAGAAGAGTGAAACGTGAGTGAGTGAGTGAGTTTGGTTTTACGCCGCTTTTAGCAATATTCCAGCGATATCACGGCGGGGGACACCAGAAAATGGGCCTCACACATTGTACGCATGTGGGGAATCGAACCCGGGTCTCCGGCGTGACGAGCGAACACTTTAACCACTAGGCTACCCCACCGCCCCAGAGTGAAACGTGATTTGGTGACAACTGACAAGGGTGCACGAATTATCATTTGAAACGATACCCGGAAATCCCTTAATTGTAACGTACCTATCCCGAATGAGAGCAGCTCGAGTAGAGTTGTCGCCTTTGATATGTTCGCTGACGTAGCAGTTATCCACAAACAGTTTGGCCTGGGCTGAACCCTTCATTGAAACTTGAACGTACACGCGTGACCCAAGGTTCACCTTCAGAGGATTTCCGTTCATTTGATTTTGGAAGGCGTCGTCGCTGTAAAACGTAAGTTCTGCCTCATTTCCTGATAGGGTATTGGTTATTTCCACCGTCGTCACGTCTGTGTTGACAGGATTGAAACTGATCGCAGCAGTTTCTCGTTTGGGAAGGTCACATTCGAGGTTGTAGCGCCATCTTGCACCAACAACAATATTGGTTTGTGGATCTGTTTCATATTCAATGAGGTAATTGGTGAATTTCATCGACGTATTGTCTTCCTGAAACATTGAGTAGGTAAAACAGGACGTACAGATTAAATCTGCGACCGACTGTATACGCTCACAAGAAACATTTTGTTCATCGTACACAAACAGCCATATGGGGCTTGTTTTGCTGAAAATAGTACGCCCTTAGTAAGGTCCATCACTCGTTGCAGGTGGGTGTCAGTGAACGAGTGTATGACGCCGCACTCAGAAATATTCTAGCTAAGTCATATGGTCAGTTACTGACTCTGGACAAGACAATCCAGTGACCAACAACATGAACATCGATAATCGCAATTAGGATACAATGGCGTGTCAACCAGTGAACCAGTTCCGCGTACCTATCTACCCGAACCCGTTAGTCGACTCTTACGACAAGTATTGGTTGCTGAAGATCAATTCTATCCCGCATCTTCAAGGGTTTCATACGTCAGAACCACAAGCAGAGATCGATACAGTACTGGACAGGTGATTTCCTACCGTCGTTTTCGTGTTGCAGTCGTCGTAGGAGGAATTGAAAACAATGACATCCCCGTCAAGGAACCCGGGACAAAATCTGTTGGACATGTAGATGTTCTGGCTGACAGAGTTAGGATACGCATCATGCAGTTGTTGGATGTCCACCTTCACCTGCCAAGTCTCGGGTGAGCAAGTAAGGTTTACCGTGTCTATGAGGCCTGGAAACGACATATCAAACGATATTCATGTTAGAATTATAAGTATCAATGTATTAGTTCAACATACATTCTTGCAACTCGGCCTGGTTATCACCGACATCGATAATTGTTAAAGTAATCTCAATCGATTATCGATGGATACTGGAGAAGTAATTTTGAGCGAAAAAGCCTAAAAGTCCAGAAAGTCATATTTCACGTCACGGCGAGTGGCGAGATGTCCTCACAGGACGTAGGAACAAAACAGGCTCCTGAATTTGATTTAGAGTGAGTGAGTGAGTTTGGTTTTACGCCGCTTTTAGCAATATTCCAGCGATATCACGGCGGGGGACACCAGAAAATGGGCCTCACACATTGTGGGGACATGAACCCGGGTCTTCGGCGTGACGAGCGAACGCTTAAGCCACTAGGCTACCCCACCGCCCCGAATTTGATTTAGAAGAGACGACAGATGCAGACGCAACTTGTGGACTAAGAGTAAATTAACACCAAATTTCATCACAAATGTTTGTCTACGATATCGTCGATGATACAGTTTTCATATTTAGAATACTATAACGATACCTTAATGATAGAAATACATAAAGGCGAGGATTTATGGACTTTTTGAGGGACCCTACATTTCGGAGTATAATCTTACTCAGGTGACACTTCTAAACGCCTTTCAAAGACTCGATTGAAAATACAGTTCAAATACAGTGGAAGCTGCCTAACCCGGTAGTCATTGGTACTGAAGAAATAATCCTGTTTAGTCAACGTACCGGATTGTAGAGCTCATGATAATTGTACAAGCCACAGATTGCACTGAGATTTTATGCCAGTGTTGACAACATGCCGGATTGGACAGATACCGCTGTTGACAGTTTCCACTATATTTGATAACTGATGCGCAAGATCCGTAGTTCGTTTATGTAGTCAGGTTTTCAGACCTTAATAACACAACCCACCTTCTTCTGGAAACTTGGGTCGACTTACGAAGAACCCGACTGACTCCATGTAAGCTTCACCACTGACCCGCACAGCAAATGGACAGGCCGAAGAGTTGCTTCTTATGGAGGTGACATTGTACGAATCGTTAAAGCTAACGAAAGCGAGTTTGAGAGAAGTGTTCGACTGTGTCGTCCATCGTGCGTCCACTTTGATGTTAGACATGCAGTCAGCTCTGGTGAAGATTATGACTCGACGTGGGTATTTCTTGTCATCAGTTTTAAGGTCTGGTATCAGATATTCTGTAGCGTAGTCTTCCATAGCTGGGACAATACCTCCTGCTTTTTCAAATATTTGACGGACAAGTATCGGCTTTGTGCTGTGTATGTACACTGCCTCCGACCCTATCTTGGTTGCTTCGTCATAGAATTCTGTTTCATTAAGATCAATTGTCTTGACCCCAGTTGGCAGTTCTCTGGTTACTGTCGTGTTATCATAAGCGGCCAAGATTCTTACTCTTAGCATATCTGATAGTAGTGGCGGTGGTACAATAAACTGCATCCCCCAAGATGTCACCGGGGGTACCTGATTCATGATAGTCTTGCTGATATAGTGTTCATAGTAAACGCCGGGAGACCCCGAGAACACTGCTACAGGTGCACTACTTTCAATAACTGATCCTCCAAGATCACAATATTCCAACTGAGTTAAAATACGCCCAGCTATCTGAAACACGTCTCTTCTATTCAATACTCGTGTAAGCTTGCTACCGCGACCCACATAGTTCCTGTCGACATAGTAAGTGCATTTAAAGTCCCTTCTAAAATGGAAGGTTACTGTTGTATTGTCAAGTAGTGCAGCGATTCCCACAAGCGGGTTGTTGGGCACTGATGCTATGATGTACCTATTGGACAGGGATTCTACAGGAAGTACGGGGTATGCAAAAGCGCCTACATTGACGTGTCGTCTTAGGAAAATATAGAAGGAAACATCTGTTGTACACTCAAGTTCTATAGCACGTTTGTCAACAAATATTCCTAAATATAATTCTTTTATGTCAGGTAGACTAAATTGTGTGAAGGTGTTATTTCCCCGAAGTTGGATGTCCGTCCTGTTGCCGTCGCTGTTTGTTAGCGTGCATCTTCCTTCATGGGTATGGCCGATGGACACGAACGGAACGTCTCGGTCCGGACCATTTGGGTACACTGAGAAAAGGGATGCGATGAATCGCTTTCCAGTGTGCTGGGTCCTACCTATTTAAGAGAGTACATAAAAAATAGTTATCACATTCATAGATTTAAGTATGCTCGTATTTCTCTTAGGACGACCCTTCCCTAAGGGTCGCGTTTACTTAAGGTTACCGCCCCGATTACTCCACCCTCTGAGTTCCGTGTCAATGAAAATTGTTCCACCGTCCAGAGTTCGTTTCATTTTGGACTACCAGACCCTCAAATCCCCATTTTATTTAGGATTGCCCTGCCTTAAGGTTGCCGTTTCAGTTAGGACTACCTTACCCCAAGGGTCCCATTTTAATTATGACTACCCTACCTGCATGATCCCGTTTCAAGTAGGTCTATCCTACCATCAGGGTCCCGTTTCAGTGAGGAATGCCCTACCCTCAGGGTCCCGTTTCCATGGTTTAATTGATGACTACCCTACCCTCAGGATCCCGTTTCATGTGGGAGTACGCTACTGTCAAAGTCCCGTTTCATTTGAGGGTACACTACCGTCAGGGTTCCGTTTTAGTTACGGTTACCCCACACTTCATAGTAACGTTTCATTTAACAGTACCCTCATTCCTAAAGAGATCGTTATACAGCCAAGCAAATGAGTTACGATAATCATAGCTCTACGGCACCTATGTGAAACAGTTCCGGGAATTTTTACTGCACAAACACATGTTTGAAAACTGTTTCGTTGCACGAAATGAGTGAGTGAGTGGGTTAATTTTTACGCCGCATTCAGCAATATTCCAGCTACGTGGTGGCAGTCTGCAAATAATCTGTAGACAATCTAGTGATCAACAGCATGAGCATCGATCTGCACAATTACGTGTAAACCATGTCAGCAAGCTTGACCGCTCGATCCTGTCAGTCGCCTCTAACGACCAGCATGGTCGCATTTCATGGCAAGCATGGGTTGCTAAAGGCCTGTTCTACCCCGGACCTTCGCGGGTCTGCACGGAATGATGAATTTATATTTCACGAAACAAATGTTGAAAAAATCCTTCCCTATTATTTACTTGAGTAGGATAACTTGTTTCATTCCATCATCTTAATTCACTTATTCCAGAATCAACGTTGCTGTATAAAATACACTTAAGTGTGTTCCTCACCTGTTGTCAGACCCACAGCAGAGAGCAGCAGTAGTAAGCATTTCACTTCCATGACAACCTTCGTCACTTGGGGATAGCAGTGGTTTGAAATATCTGGGAAGTTTCACAGATGGCCATTATTGCCACATACGGTGCTTAAGTTAACGAAACTGGATCAGAGATAAGGCGGTCTAGTAGCAGGTAAACATGATAAGAAAAGACACGGTGAGTTTCAACATAAAGGGTGTTAATGTGTCGCGTTATACTTCCCCATGTCAGCTTGTAACCTCCACTCATTCACCCTACTATAGGTATTGGCTATCTCTGGTCACGATCCAGTTTGTGACCCTTATCACACACCTGTAATGTTCGTGTTTCCGAAAAAATGCCCACAGTTAAAACGGCCTAAGACTTGACTTGGTTGTGCAATACTTCTCCCAAAGAAAGTTGATTTCGGTGATCCCTCTCCATGCCTATTACGGTGTTTTACGGCCATGTGCAAACATACTGTACCTGTAAACATATTAGGGCCGGTGGGGTAGCCTGGTGATTAAAACGTTCGCTCGTCACGGCGAAGACCCGGGTTCGATTCCCCACATGCGTACAATGTGTGAAGCCCTTTTCTGGTGTCCCCCGCCGTGATATTGCTGGAATATTGCTAAAAGTGGCGTAAAACTGTATTCATCCACTCACTGACTCTAATCATATTATTCAAGTGATACTGGGTGGCAAGGTGGAATTGATGGTATACAACATTATCTTTGAAGAAGCAAACATTTACCATTGTAACCTGTCAATCTTTTGCATAAACAGAATAGTGTATAATATTGTCCCTCACGAATGGGTTTTGATTTCACTGGAATGTGTTGACCTGCTCACGTGAATACGTGTCTTTAATGAATTGCTGCATGGCCATCTTGAGATCTTTTATCAGTTGCAGGTACATATATCATTACCTATTTCCTTTTTAAATGGACTGTTTCAGTGCGAATCTTTGATCCCTTTGTTTTTCTGTTTGTCATTAAAAATTAAACTCTGAACAAACACGAAGTATATCATCACAGCTCAGATACTCAACACTTCTTACTCACCTACCTTCGTGGAAGACTTTGAACTCATTGCCAAAGGGGATAGAAAACAACAGAAAAAAACTGTTTGTCTAGTCCGTTTCCAGTGACATTGATACAATGTTTGGGCTCGACAAATACAACATTCTTCATCTAACAAGTGGCATGATGGATGGAAAACAATCTGTTGTGGTAGGAGTTATTGACCATACAGTGGAAGTTCAGTTCTATACGTACTGAAGCGTCGTGGGTGAACTGTCCACATCGGCAAACTAGTGATTCACCAAGCTTGAGGTGTCGGGATTGAGCCCACTCGTGACCGTGTGTATAAAACTTGGCGTCATCTTTGTGTGCAGATTCTTTTAGTGTTGTCACAGCCCCTTGTGTACACTATTCAACTCTGTGCACTTAAAAGGACCTACGAATCCGTTGGTACATGACCAGATGGTGGCCACATGAATACATGCAAGCACCTAGTTGCGTATACAGCAACATCCAGTAAATTAAGTACTGTGACTATGTGTCTCAGTCCCACCAGCTGTGAATGGGTACCTCGTAAGGATGGGAAAGTCACATTAATTTGCTGCATTTGGTGTATGAGCCGTTTTAGACAGTTTAGACTGACATCCAATAATCCAGGACAAAGCGCCTGTGAGCAACCTAGCCGGGGCGATGTAAGTAGATTTTAACGGAATAAGGTGATACAGGATACAGACAGTCTCCAGATTGCCCATATAAATGGGAAAATACAGATAAAGACTCGAAACTGGACCCCAACCCCTAACCCCCTCCCAGACTGTCCAAAGTACCTTATATTCCTGCGAAGGATACTGGTCACGATCCTACTTGTTGATTTTGTTGATGTTTTGGTACTGATGAAAGGTGTGTGGGTGGACAGACACGAGTGTCGAGTGAGATATCAAATCAATACGGGTTCAGGATTTTGCCGTTCAGTCTCTCCCAACGTCTGCGTTAGGAATGTGTGTCCAGTGTGTTGAAAAGAAGAGCAAATCCAAGAGTCCTTCACACGGGTAAAGATGGCTGGATTGAATCAAGTTTTCTGTTTGCTGCTCAAGATCAGTCACGTTCCACCCGTAACCATCAATGTGTGATTGTGCATACAAATGATAAATGATTATGTATGGATTGTCCACAGGCCTTGTCAGTGGAAACCCATCTCTATCACAACATATCTTAAACTCTTTATATTTTAGTCTAGTTTTGCTTGAAGTTTTAACTCTCGAGTCCATTCATGGTACGACCCATGATGAGAGGAGAACGTTATGGAAAGGCATAATTTATAAAATGTTTTCGGTATATACTCGCATAAGGCATCAAACGAATTCTGGGAAACTGTTAACATGATTGGATTCAATGTCCTTTTGACTGTAAGCGAATGACAGTATCAACAATCTGGTAAATATGAGGACAGCCCCTTAATTACTTCTGCAATGTCACGGTTGTAGGCCAATTACAAAGTTGTTCGATTCTCCATTGTCCTTGGTGTCCTAGGCTTTGTTACCTGCCAATCTCTCCCAAAAAACACTGCAAGAGTGCGGGATGTGCTGCCAGGCTGCGGTGCTGCTATTACATGTGTCCACTTGAATTCAATTATTATCTCATCTTGCAAGGTGACTGTTCACTGCTGGATGAACAGACGCACTTACATATCTGTGTAAAGAGAGTATCTTTGTCAAAGCTTCCATTTAATTTGACTGATGAATGACTAAGGGTATATTTCGAAATGTGGTGTTCCTGCAGCTGATGCTCCAGAAGTTTCCATCTTGTGTGCATTACTTCTATTTGCCATTCAAAAGTTCCAACAATGAAGTCACCATAATGTAAAGACGAATACAGAAGACGCAAATATACCGAACAATTAAACATTGACATCAGATGGTACCGAGCACCTGTACAGTGTGACGCTGTCAGCATAGACTTTCCGATGTGATTCACATGAAAGTCTGCACGACTGGTCACAATACAGTTGCCGTCACTTGATCGTTTTATGCGTCTTGGTAACAAACTACATATGATATCTCATGTTGTGGCTAATGTTTATTTTAACTGATGCAATATCCTACTGGGACGTCTTCTGACATCCACTTTGACATCTCGGAGAAAAGTCTGTGACTGAGCAGAACGTGACGCCACAAGTGACGTGGATGTTATTGTGGTTGATTGGGAGTTGATAAGGTTCGAAAAAGAATCGAGTGAACCTATCGACGTGGCCAAGTACATGGGTGACGGCATTGGCAGCACATCTAATGGAAGAGAAAACAATACATTATAGCATATGAACCATATATGAATGTATATATGGTCACTGACTTATTCTTAGCCCTTTATCAGAAGGTACGTTAGTCCCGTGCGATTCAAAGTAAATTTAAACTTGACATATTTTTATAACGTATTATTTTTGTCATTTTAAATTATGGCTAAAGTTACCTACAATCACCAGAGCCTCGAGGGACGATATAAATCCAGCTAGGGTCCATACAGGTAGCATTGGCTGGTACGTTCCCATAGTCTCACTGTCTCTGAAGCACATTATTCTCGACTGCCTAGCTCTCTCTCCAGTGCTAGAGCCCCAAATGAAGCAAGTCTAGATTTCCTTATGTTCAGTCCTCCTTGGCCTCATTTTCAATTTAATTTTTTTGTACAATCCAAAATATATATTCAGAGACTAAGATTTAATCTACCGTTCCCATTGTAAGGCGATCTACCTTCATTTGCTGGCAATTTATAGAGCTGCTAGTTTTTACGTTGTATCGCCTTCGTTCATTAGCTAAATGTTTTCGATTTACACTCTAGTTTTATATCTAAATCTGTGATCTTCTAGTCATTTTTACCCTCCTTCGTCATCATTAAACTCTGTATTTATTATGTACTTTGAAGTTGTTTTCGTCATGATATAGCTGAAATATTTGCTGATCTAACTTGAAATATTAACTCACTCACCCATTTACCATTGAATAAAACAAGATTTTTCGGTTGCGATATATTCACATACTACATCTTAACGTATTTGGCCGCCACAAGATAGCTGGAATGTTGCCGAGTGCGGCGTTAAAGGATGAACAAAACAAATGATAGGAGAAGCTTTGACTTACCTGTTTTGAATAAGTGGCAGAGCTGTGGAGTTGTTGTCACTGATGTAGCAGTTGTCCACCAGCAACTTTGCTTCAGAAACGTCCCTCATCTCAACCTGAACATAAACGCTTGAACCAAGGTCCACCTTCAAAGGGGTTCCCATAATTTCCTTTGTATATGCACCGTCACTGTAGAAACTGATGACTGCTTCGTGGTCTTTGACGCTGCCAGATGTTTCTCCTTTCGGAACAGCTGGATTCACGAGGACTAAATTCATGACATTGGTTTCCCTCCTGGGAAGATCACATTCGATGTTGTAGCGCCACCTTTCACTAATCAGAAGATTTGTTTCCGGGTCTCTTTCATATTCAGTCAGGTAGTTGCTGAACGTCATCGATGTATTGCTTGCCTTAAATAGTGAGCGAGACACTGATTGAGTGTGATTCCAGCAATGCGTGTTATTTAGGTCAACTATTTCAAACATGGTACAGATCATGAACAGATTCTTGATCACATGCATGTAATACGTTTACTCGGCAAAAGATTATTTATGTATGAAATCTGCAACTTGAAATGTGCACGAAATATGCTGACCGTGTGTTCAAGAAAAAAAAACAACTCCGTGACGCTTTTACAAAATACTTTGTGTGGTAATATGCCTGATATGAGCAATATCAAGCATGCTGTGTCCTACGGGGTTTGATATCTCTGCGATCATTTTACCCAGAGCCCCTTGATTCTTACCATTAGATTTGAAACATTTATTATGAATATGCACGTACGTGCTGTGCCCTAGTGTGTGAGATAACGGAAAACGCGTTTAAATTTGGTGGGAGAAGCTAAAGTGTCTTCAGCAGTAGCTAATTCAACAAGTCTTTGTGATATCAGGTGCGGGATAAAAAAATGTCACGGGATGATAACAGGGATGGATGCATGTGTCTGCAATTTCGGCACAAAGCTTCAAAGTTGCTGCCAACCGTACCTTGCCCAACGTATTGCAGTCGTTATAGGAGAAGTTGAAGACGAGGACGTCTCCATAGAGGACTCCTGGACAATATGTGTTCGCCATGTAGATGTTCTTACTAACAGCGACTGGGTAGGCTGATGATAGTTTGTGTAAGTCGATGGTCACGTACCAGGCCCCTACTGAACATGTCAGCTCAACAGCGTCGGGCAGCGCTGTGAACAGAACACAACATCACATTCCAAATATCGCTGCGTGAAAACACTATTGCCAGAGGAATCCTCAATGTGTCTATACAAGTCAGTACTTTGTTGAATAACCACAATCGAATGTATTCATTTTGTATAATGTCAGAAGGCCTTCACATTTAGCAGGTATATCACAATAAATCCCACAAAGTCATGTTTCTAAACATTGTACGAATCAAGTTCATTAAAAGAGTCGTGAAAGATCTGTGATCAACTTCAAGGAATTACGTATTGTGGTACACATCTATGACATTAACAAATACGTACGTCATAAGTGAATCGCTTCTTGAACAGAAAAAAAGAATAAATAAGGGAAGACACCGTATAACCACGCCAAGTAATGTATACAAACCTTCGACCTGAGACATGGTTCTTGTGGTGTAGAATCCAAACATTTCCTGATTTCCCATACCCGTAACGTGCACACCAAACGGACATTTCAGAGAGTCGCTCCGTATGACCGTCAGGTTATGAGGGGCCCAGATAGTGGTTAGTTCAATTGTGTGTTTTGTCGTTAACTGTGACTCCCATTGTGCTTCAACGTCGATGTGTGACGAACAATTGGAACTGGTAGTGATGACCATACGGCGGACAAATCCGTTCAAATCCGCTGCTTGAATGTCAGGTATGATATATTCAACTCCATAATGATCAGTGGGGGTTACGATGGAGCTGAAAACGCTATATCTTCTATATTCACCATATATTTGTAGGATAAGTATTGGCTTTGTGCTGTTGATATACTGGGCACTATCGGACGGATAGCAATCTAAATCGTACCACCTTCCTTCATCAATGACTCGTGTTCTCTCGTAGTACGATATATAGCGTTGAAACATTGTTTGGTTGTAAAATGCAAACACCCTTATCAAACATCTTTCCTTCGTTGTTGTGGGGGTGACGATGAAACTTGTTCCCCACAGTTCGACCGGAGGTACTTGACTCATAACAGGATCTGAAGTACTATCCTCTTCTAGGTTAGCGGCAAAAGAGCCAGTGAACACGGCAACTCGATTGTTGCTCTGCACAACTGATCCGGTGAAATCACAATCCATGAGTGGATGAAGAATCGGAGAAGCTATTTGGAGAACGTCTCCCTTCCCTAAAACCGCAGTAAACTCGCTGCCATGCTTGTATGTTGTGCCATTGAATGTGTAGGTGCAGTCCCTTATAGACTTTAGCTGAATGGTAATATTTGTATTGTCTGAGACGGCGACCACGCCTAGAAGAGGATTATGTGGTACAGTAGGCACCAGGTACCTCACAGACAGCGAGTCTACCGGTAGAACAGGATATGCTTCAGAACCTCTTCTTGTATGTCGTCGGTTGAAAATGTATAGGTTGACGTACACTGTGCATTCAAGTTCTATAGCACGTTTCTGGACATAGCCTCCTAGTATTAGTTCCGTCATGAGGGGCAGATCGAAGTGTGTTACCGTGACGTTGGGAGGAAGTTGTATGTTATATGTCTTGCCGTCGCCGTTGATGACAGTGCAGTTTCCTTGCACTCTGTGGGCGATGTAGAGACTACCAGCATCTGTATCCGTATATCCAGTCTTGAAAACTGGGAATAATGATGCAACAAATCTTTTTCCTGAGTACATGGGTTTACCTGGAGTAAAACAAAGACATGTTAAATTGTGCCTCTCTGCCGTCCCATTTTATTTTATTGTGTATTTCGTGTGCTTGACCCAGACAGTACTCCAGATATATGACGATTGTTTATGAAAAAAAAACATCGAGTCTGAACCAGACAACCTAGTGATCGATGTTATGAAACTTGGATAGTTATCGAGCTTGACCACCCGACCCCTTTTTATTTTACGCTTATCCTTCTTTGCTAACCACCGGCTTCTACTGATGTGAAGACTGAACCGGCAATGAAGCTTGACTTCTCAAAATTTCTAGGACTTCAGTCCTGCCCACAACGATGTGCGGGTAAATCAGGTGATCTTAGTCAAGTGCATTTGTTCAACATTGCCTCTGTTCACTCAGCAGAAAATGGGTACCCGATGGGATAAATCAGGAGACGATGACCTTATAGCATCTAACAGGCAACTTGAGTTATCCGAAGTAATAATAATCAAAATTTGAGCGTGCCCCTCCGTGGTGCGAAATTCAGTGCATTACAAATGCCCTCATTATTAATTACAAAGCAAATGGATTTAATATGCAAGCATTTTAGTAAAGTGGTTTTATCATTAATGTCATGTAATATCTTTTCTACTGTATAAAACTATGGTCTTACCTGCAACCGTTGCAAAGGAGGCCAGTAATAGTAACGCTTTTAGAGCCATGGCTATCTTGAACAGGAGAGAGGCCATTTTGTGAATCTTCGTACCTGAAGGTGTGAGAAGTACAGCAGATGGTCCCTTGATTACAACTTGTAGGGTTTCAGATTAGTGCTGAATAGATAAGAGTAAAGAGTTTTTGGACTGTGGCCTTAACGCGTGTTAATACGCACTGATGAGTGTGAAAGGGTTGAGTTGAGCTTGGTTTTGCGTCACATCGGCATTATTCTATAGTAACGAGAACAAGTTGGCATTCATGATCATTTTTAGTACAAAGTCCAAATGAGTTTCATTTTAAGAACATATATTTGTATTACATTATTATTTAAAAAGAGAAAATGTCTTAGCACTAACGTCCAAAGCAAGCACTTCGTTATTCTTATTACATAGTGACAATTTATGACAAAGGTCAACTTTCCTGAAAGAGGAGATGCACGCTCACGCGGAAAAATAGATCTTTCAGATTTCTCGCATCGTAATGTGAGTCTCTTGCTGTCGGAAAGTCCACACAGTCAAGCAGAACATGCTTGATGGCGAACATTTCATCGCAAGAGACGCACAGGAGGTCTATCTACATCCGTTTTCAGCAGATAGTCGTGAGTAAACAAACTGACTCTCTCCAATACGACATCGTCGTAACCTAGTCTTTGTGAAAGGGTAATAAGTTAAGGGAGAGGCTGTGGGATAAATTTCTTGAAGGCAACCCCTCAGTGAGACAGGTTGTCATACCGGAAATTCGAACGTTAAAAACACAAGTGGCACAGTAACATCAATCTATTACATCATTTGGCAAAGAACCTATAGAAAACCAATTGTGTGTTACTATTAATAGAAGTAAACACAAAATAAATGGGTAAGATAGTAAAGCAATGAGGTTTGTCAGTGAACTGTAAACAACTGCTATTAGAATGCCCAACTGTGATTACTGTTTAATGAATGAGGATTATCAGTTTTTGAGTGAAACGACAGTTAGTCTGAGAGGTAAGAAAAAACTCGTGAACACCCGGGTTGGTTGGTTTTTAGAAACCCGAGCTTGTCGTAGGAAGATACATGTGGAATTGGATGATCATTTTCGATGACCTGGTTGACACATGTCATCGATCGATGCTTAATAATATGATGTCAGTTCTTGACCTAAGAAAACTACGGAAGCGTATTAGGGCCACGGTGAAGAATGCTGTTAGTCTCATTATCTCCTACGTTGGACATACAAGTCCTACGTAGAGGCCTCCCTAAGTGACTGAAGGAATTACAGCAAAGTTGAAGGAACTGCAACTCAAATGTAAACAAGAGCAGCCCTCTCTCGAAATAATTGCAGCGATATAGGTAGTTTAGCGATAATAACATAAACACAACGCCCCTATCGGAAGCAATGTCGGTAATACTTGAAACACGCGTGGCCATCTTCGGAGATTTCTCGGTTCCTTTCCGTGATTTGTCGCTCCTGTCCTGAAACTCACACATCAAAACATGGCGTCCCTGGAGGGAGCACTCGTCTCGGTGAATTTTGTGTTAGTTTCTACTGTTTCATTTTTATAATTATTCACCTTTGATCACCCATGTTGAATGCGTTTATGTATGAGGTGATTTCTATTCGCCTACGTTTCCAGTCGCCAACAAAATCAAAGCTGACTAATTAGGATGAAAAAATGCAAGCCTACTCTTATATGAAACCGCCTGACCAGGGCTGTAGTGATCTTGATTGACTGTTGTTATAAGAATATTTAGTGTAGTAGGAAGATAAGTCTATCCAATATGAATTCCATTATTTATTAAGATGTAAAGCATTGGCAAATGAACGTTGCGTTTTTATTGGTGCTTATATTTATCAGTGGCATAATATGTCAAAATATAAGGAACTTTTTTTTCAAGTTTTTACTACCAAGAGATTCATGTTAACTTGGTCGCCGTGTGCAAAGGCAATACTTTTACATGATTTGTAATATAATTTTATCTCACTTTTGATCTGGTGAAAGTTTTAAGGTTTAACTCCTTTTCTGCTCGCAGTGTAAATATTCTACTTTACTGTCAGGCAGAGAATGTTTGGAGGGTTGTTATTTTCCCCCTTAAAACCAAATGATATATTTTCTAATGTTAATTCAGTTTGTTCCTCGCCCAGTATCCCTAGCTATGAGGACAGTTCGACCCACAGACCCTTTGCAAAACTACACTCACTCAAGCAGTAGCTGCCATACAAACTTTCATGCCTGTTTACAAAGTGGGCATGATGGTGATTCTCTAATTCCAGTCTCCAATACGTATTAGTTTATAAAATATTCTCAGTAATCTTGCATTGTAAATATTTCCAATTTGCACTCTGTGTACATCTATTGGACATTAAATGTATATATGTTGTGGAGAAATCGTCTTCCTAATATTTTTCCCCATTAAAACATTAAATGTCACTTAACATCCATAAATAAAGTCACTTTATACCTCTGTACACCTCTTTTTCTTCTTTCAAATAGAAGAGTCCAGTTCAGATGGTTTGATCATAGGGGTGATGCTCGTTTATCATTGCGTAATCTGTGGGCAACAGACCATGACAGCCATCCCAAGATTTGCGGACGACACAAGAAAAACTGATTTAGAGTTATCTCCCCTCCATCGATTTCCATTCGCAAAACATCGGTAATTTCCGGGAATCATGCGTTGTTTGATGTTATTCGAGATAAAAAAAAGTAACCACCTACCGAATGTACCGAATGAGTTGCTGTTGGCAGCAGGGTGTATTGCAATGGACCTCGCTTGTACACGGGGTACATTGAAAATGATAAAAGGGCATCAGACAATCAGACAGCAACATTTATGTGTGAGGTAAGATAAAATTAAATGGTGACGTGACTCCAGACTTCGCACGACTATATTCATTTATTGTTCCAGGTGTCTTCTTACAGGGTTGACTTCTGACAGATGTTTTGACATTTGCGCGAGAAATCCATTAGCGAACAATAACTGACGTCACATGTGACGTAGACACTGTCATAGTGATGGGGCACATCGAAGGCATCAAAGTAAAACCGGGTGAAGACCTCTGTATGACCTATGATGTGGGTGAAATGGTTCGCCTCGCATCTGAAAATAAGAGAATGTTGTTCATGACGGTAGCAGTATGTGTGTGTACATTGCTGTCAGTGTGTGTGTGTGTGTGTGTGTGTGTGTGTGTGTGTGTGTGTGTGTGTGTCTGTGTCTGTGTCTGAGTGTGTGTGTTCTATACTGTTTCTGATATTATGTTCATTTTACGAATCAATATGTTTATTAAGGTAAAAAAAACACCGTATTAATAAAAAATAATACATACAGCTTTGTGTGTGCGTTATATTTAACTCTTCTAAATATACGCAGACGTATCCTACTGGTATTAAGGTTCATAACCAGTATTAACCTTTTTGCAAACCAGTATTAACCTCTTTGCAATTGATGAACCAATTTTGATAATGAGGGAGGGAGTACGGTTTTAGCAATTTTCCATCAACATCACGACGGGGAAACCACAAATGAGCTCGTACAAGAGTAGGGAATCGATCCCGGGTCTTCGGCGTGAAGAACACTTGAACCACTAGGCTACCCCACCGCCCCAGTTGTGATAGATGTAATATCTGAGGCAATGTTTTTTCAAAAAGCAAGCAACAACCTGTTCTGAATAAGTGGCAAAGAGGTAGCCGCCTCGGGTTTGATCTTTTCACTAACGAAGCAGTTATCCACCAACAGTTTGGTGTCAGGAGATCCAACCATCCCAACTTGAACATATACTCGACTTCCAATGTTGATCTCCAATGGGTTTCCTCGGGTTTCATTTTCATATAAGCTGTCACTGTAGAACGTTATGGCGGCTTCATGTCCGTCCATACTGCCAGATTTGTGGGCTGTGGCGGTGTTGTTGTTGACTGGAACCAGACTGGTAGAATCTGTTTCATTTGGGAGAAAATCACATTGCAGGTCATAGCGCCATTTTGCTCCGGTGACGACATGAGTTTGAAGATCGACGGCATATTCTATTAGGTAATTGCTGTATTTCAGCGACATGTTATTCGTCTGAAAATGAAATCATGACTATAGTAATACTGAGGATTTTATATGTAAATGTAAATACTGAGAAGATTATTTGCCAAGAGTTTTGAACGCAGTTGGATGTGTGAACATAATACAGCACGTCCATTCTACACTTAGACTATCAAATCAAGCATTACTTTTACTGTTAATTACCATTAATTATACTGTGAATTTCTTTATGTGAATATATGGCATCAAGGTGACACTTTCATACTTTCAGCTGTGTGTTGCAGTCATCAAAGGATGTGTTGAAGATCAGGTGATTTCCTTGTCGGGCTCCAGCACAAAATACGTTCGACAGGTAGATGTTTTCAGAGACGGAGTTGGGGTAAATAGACGCTAGCTTCTGAATGTCCACTGTGACATGCCACGTCTCGTGTGTGCATGTTAGATTCACCACGTCTTGCATGACTGCAGGGCAAATGCAACAATGAACGGTCATCAATTATGTTGAGTAGTGCATCAGTTAGAGGTGGGTTGTTAACTGTGAGCAGACAGACTGGTAAGGATGTTCACAAATACAACAGTCGGGGCTCCAGATATTTCAGAGTACGAAATGAAATTTTATGGAGTGTGACTACGACAAGTCGAACGCCAGGAAAAAGCCCATTTATTATTCATAAAGCAATTTGACACCTTGATTGTTTGCAAGTCGTCGAGGAATTGTCTTGCAATTTGTTTCCGTGCCGCCATGTTTGCACACACGTCCGCAATTTTGACCAATCAGATTTAACCGAGATGATTAGCTGCGGTACCAGGTTTCCTTAGCAACCAGGATTCCCAGACCACAAATCATAGCCCAGTGTGTCGCTATCACGTAAAATAAAAGATGGGACACTGCTTGAAATCGGATTGATATGTTTTAGGTAAATATGATAAGTGATATATGAAACACATACTGATGAAACATTGTGAAGTACAAACACCACAAAACAATCTCAACGAAAATGCATTGCTTATCTCTGTTCTTGGCGTGGGAATTCACCACAGGAGTGTCCTTGTGATCGCCGAGGAAATACGCACACTAACATACAGTTATGAATACAATGTGGCAACGAAGCAATGCATCTCGCACATTTTCATAGCGTGGTCAACTCTGATATGCATACTTCCATATATCAGTTGTTTCATGACAGTGTTATGTGTTATATTAGTTAATATGCATGCTAAACTGTCTCAATTCCTTTTTTTTCATTAAAAGGATAAAGATAGCATAAACAAACTGTAAATTTGAGATCAAACAAATAAGTAAAATCCTATGTCTGTCTCACCTGTGGTTGCCCCAACAGTAGAGAACAACAGCAGTAAATGTGTCATATCCATGACTGGTCTGTACAGACAATTAGAGTGTGTCAACTTATCTGTTGGACATCAAGTGGGAAGTACTGCACGTGGTGCTCGAGGAGAAAGGAAACAGCGAACTTGTTGATACGCTAGGTACAACGGTGCTATCTGAATTATACAACCCTCTTTTGTGTGAAAGTATGATACTATGTTTATTCACTTTAAGTTTGATTACCACAAACATAAAAATATACAATGTTCGGTTGTCTCATTCATTTCAGATGAAGAATATATACTAACTAATATAAGACGAGGAAATTATCTTACGTGTTTGATTTGTGTATGTCTTCTTTTTTCATTATTCACGGTGAAATTACATCAAAATATTATGTTAGTTTATGACTATGTATTTGAGTATTCGTCTTTGTGATAAGTCATGGCGACACATTAACTCAAGGATTTTGACCACCCAGCGTTGGCTTTACTCATTATCAACTCCAAATTTGAATGTGAATTCTGTCGAACCTGTAATCATTTTCTACACCTGAGTGAGTGAGTACAGTTTTCTTCCGACGCACTCAACAAAGACAAGTGGTCTACCAAGTCAGTGAGCCTGACCACCCAATCCCATTAGTCACCTCTTACCACAAGCACACTGGTTCTAACTAGGATGTTCGGTCTATAAATTGGAATACCCATGCGAGTTGTACTTCAGCAAAGGCTGTTTAACCCTTAATCACTTTCTACACTAGACATCCAAGGTGAACGTATATAAATTTTCACTGATGCTTTAGAAGAAGTTAGTATATAATGTCCTAGGTGGCATCTTGATAACCGATGAGGTCACAGTCAATCCCATCATAGTCAGAACACGTGGCATGTCCCATGCGAACAATATATAGAATGGGGTGACCCCAGTTTGGCCCATGTGTGTGGAAGTGTACATCTGGGATATGTTTTCCACTGATTCACGTTGTCTGACCTCTACATGGAAGTTTACATAAGCGTTACTTGCTAACTATTCTTTATAAAATTAAAATTGCTACCAAATACAGCTGTGCGTAGTTACACAACTTTTTATGTAGATTGTGAAAATAATGGAGTCTGGACCAAACAATCCAGTGATCAACAACACGAGCATCGATCTACGCAATTAGGATACGATGACATGTGTCAACCAAATCAGTGAGCCTGACCACCCGATCGTGTTAGTCTCCTCAAATAATAAGCACGGGGTAACAGTCAGTATAGCTATTCTCGAAACATTCGAATTCTTAGGGCTACGAACATTGCGAGAATAAGGGCCCAGGTAGTCAGGTTCGGTGACTAGGATAGAGAAGTGATCATGTTTACATGTTTACACCCGAAGAGGAACACGTTTTGTGGTGTGATTTCTTTAGTACCATGCAGTCGACGTTTCGGTGTGCATGCTAACACCGCGATCTTGCAAGTAAAACACAACATTATGCACAGGGAGTATACTATTTATATTAAATATAAATGGATTTATATAGTTTAGAAGACTGATGTTCAGTGTGATGACATTGTTGTTAGGTACTGTCTCTATTAGGTATGCAATACATCTGGGCTAGAATACGTCATCAGTAACTCATGCGGAATTGAGTGGTCAAGATCGTTGACTTGGTCGACACATGTCATCGTTTCCAAGTTGATGCTCATGCTGTTGATCACTGCATTTTCTGGTCCAGACTTATTTATTTACACACCTCCGCCATATAGCTGGAATATTCCTGAATGTGGCTTAAAACTAAATTTACTCACATTCCAATCTTTTGTCAGATCCAGATAGCATTTCAGAAACGAACTTGGTCCTAAGACGATGGTCTTCGGTTGCATGGTAACGTGATGAATGCAATGAGTAGTTTGTCTATTAGTGATGCATTAAAATACTTTATTCTGTAATTTAAACCATCAGTGAGTGAGTGAGTTAATATTTAGCGTCACATCGGCAATATCTCAGCCATGTCGTGGCGAGAACATTAAACTATGAAAAAGAACATATATACATTATAAAAACCCGTCAGCGAAGGACAGTAAAACAACTAGAACATCACAATTTCAATTAAAACTAGCATGGAAAGTTAAAACTAATATCACTATTAAGACAATACAATATAAAAACAGACTATAGATCGCCAACAACAGAAGGTACACTCATGTGCCATAATAGAGTTCACAAAATGGTTGCTGTATTGCGTCATGGAGTATACCTCTTGATTCAAAATAAGATTTCTTAACTCATAGGCAAAAGTGGGGGATCAAATTTCACAGGGTGCATGTCTTGGTGTTCACCTGTCAGGAAATGTAAACAAAGGGGAATAACTCTCACTGTCACAGGAAGTCGTCTGCTCAGAACAAGATGGGGGCCAGAGGCAAATGTTTGACAGAGTATCAGAAAGAATTGATATTAAGACTATCCAAAGAAGGAAAAAGTGGCTGCAAAATAGGACAGATAACAGGGATAAACAGGTTCACCATCTGTAAATATTTGAGGAAAGTGAGACAAGGAGAAGATAAGGAAAATCCTAAAAGAAGAGGAAGGAAGAGAAAGTCAACAGAAAGGCATGAGCGCTCACTGATGAGGATTGTGAAAATTAACAGAAGGAAATCTTTAAGTGACATTTCAGCATTTTTTAATGAAAATGCCACTGTTCAGCTATCCAAGAGAACAATACAGCGTCGTTTACATGAAAATGGATATTTTAGGAGGGTTGTAAAGAAGAAAACAACAGTGTCTGCAGTAAACAGGTTTAAAAGACGAGCTTTTGCACGTTCTCATCTGCACTGGAAAGTGAATCAAGACTGGTGGAAAGTAATTTTTTCAGATGAAACACAAGTCATTATAGGTAAGGACCGAAAGGTTTTTGTCTGGCGCACTAATCAGGAAAAATGGAAACCTAGGTGTCTTGGAATCTACAATGACAGGAAACCCCCTCAGATTAGTGTGATGTTTTGGGGGTGCATTTGTTTTGACGGTGTAGGGACACTGGTGCCAGTTGATGGTCACATAAACTCTACAAAATATATAGAAATATTAGACAGTAATCTTTGGCCAGTTATTGCAAAAGTACCACAAGAGAGAGGTTATATTTTTCAAGAGGACAATTGCCCAGTCCATGTGTCAAAGCAGACAACAAATTGGAAGCAGGGAAATGGTATCAATACCATGAGTTGGCCACCACAATCACCAGACTGTAATATTATAGAAAACGTTTGGAGAACAATCAAAGTCAAACTTCAGAAAGACTTGCATCTCATCAAAACAAAGCAAGATTTAATTGACTGTGTGTTGAACATTTGGACCTCCCTGACACCAGCCTACATACAGTCACTGTATAACAGTCTACCAAAGAGAATGAGGCATGTTATGCAAGCTAATGGATGCATTACCAAATACTGAGACAATATAAGGTAAGCCAGTTTGTATTTTTTTCACAAAAAATGATTCAAAATGTTGTGCAAGATACAGGTTAGAAATGGTGTGGCGGCCATCTTGTGAACTTTATTTTGGCACCTGAGTGTAGATCACCACACTAGGAACCATGGGGACTTACAGTACCTTTGCTACCTACATGGACCCTGGTTGGATTTACACCATCCCTTCATCTGCTGGCGATTGTACGAAAAGTTAACCGAAATTATAATCACATGAATACTACAATTAAAATCCTGGTAGACTTAAATTTACTGTGAATGCTTTTGGACTTACGTACCCTCTCAGGAGGACAATAATTTTACAATACTTCAACCCCCTTTGAGGGTACAGCCACCACCAAGTTACTAATCCAAACTACCAAAAAATCAACTTCTTTTTAAAAAACAATAATTAAATGTGAATTAACGCTGGTAAAAAGATCCTTCATTGTTTTAACTGTGAAATACTTACCCCTTGTGATGGAGAAGCAGAATACGTTTGACAGTGACCCTCTCATCACTAGGGATACAAAACGGAGGATCCTCACCTTTTAACAGGTGCACATGAGTATATCTAGTATGGCCAATACGACATCGTCGTAAAACAACCTCTTCAAATCTGGACTGACAGCCCAAGTAGGTGTAATCAATATACGGTTTTATTTCATGTAATGTATTTATACCTACTTGGGTGTCCTACTTCTTCTGCATCAGATCACGGATGTAAGTTCTAATGCTAGCTTTATAATCAGAGTATGGAATAAGAAGTGGTGTCACAGATTTGTTGAGTGCTGCCTTTGCAGCAAGATCGGCCATTGCGTTACCGGAAATGCCTACATGGCTGGGTAACCAAGAAAAGACGATGTCGTATTGACCAGTGGCAAGATTATTATACAATTCAATAATTTCAATTAAAAGTGGATGTTTACAAGAGATATTTTTAATAGCCCGAAGACAAGAAAGAGAGTCGGAATAGATTACATATTGTTCACGTTTAGGGTGTCTTTGAATATATTTAAGAGCTGTTAATATTGCGTTAGCTTCTGCTGTAAAAATAGAACTGTTATCTGGTAATCTAGAAGATATTGTTCTGGATCCAATGACAGTGGCACAAGCCACAGCGCCACCGTCCTTGGACCCATCTGTAAATAAGGACTTATAATTGCTTTATTTATGTTTCAGTTGACTGTATTCTTGTTTATACTGTAATTGATTCGTTTCTAATTTTTTAAATGTCGTTAATGTTAGGTCAACTAGTGGCCTAATCAACTGCCAAGGAGGAGAAGAAAGAAGACGGAAAGGAGCTATGTTTTCCAGCTCAATGCTGGCCACAGAAATAAGTGGTTTTATTCTTAAACCAAGAGGCGGAACAAGAGAAGATTTCTCATTGTATAAATCCTCATACAGATGATTGAAAACACAGTTATATGCAAGGTTTGACTCATTTGAATATAGTTTTGTTACATACTGTAAAGCTAATTTTATACGTCACTGCACAACAGATGGTTCATCAGTCTCGACATACAGACTGTCAACAGGTGAAGTTCTAAAGGAGCCAAGACAAAGTCTTAGACCTTGATGATGGACTGTATCTAATAGTTTTAAGTAGCTTTAGCAGGCTCCACCATAGACGATGGAGCCATAATCAAGTTTAGAACGCACGGGAGATCGATCTAGATGGAGAAGGGTACCTTGATCCCCTGCCCATTTAGAATTTGAAACTACTTTCAACAGGTCAAGAGCTTTCAGGCGTCTAGTTTTAAGTGATTTAATATGTGGTAAAAACGTTAAATGTGAATCAAAGATTAGACCTAAGAACTTGGCTTTCTTCACAACTTTAATGGGCGTCCCATCTAGAGACAGTTCAGGGTCTTTATATGGTTTGTATTTACGACAAAAATGTATGCAGTTAGTTTTAGAGTGACAGACAAAATACTGCCTTGTGGAACACCCTGATCCTGATTGTAATGATCAGACAGGGTAGAACCCACGCGGACCTGGAATTGTCTGCCATTTAAAAAGTTGGCAATAAATTCAGGCAAACGACCTCGCAAGCCAAAGTCATGTAAATCTCTCAAAATGCCAAATTTCCAGGTTGTGTCATATGCTTTGTCAAGATAAAAAAAGATAGACACAGCGTGTTGTTTATTAGTTAGTGCGTTTTTAACAAATGATTCCAGTCGCACTAAGTGGTCGACAGTACCTCTGTTTTTACGGAAACCACACTGTATATCTGTTATGAGATTATTTGTTTCCAAGTACCAAAGTCGATTATTTATCATGCGTTCCATGGTCTTGCAAACACAGCTAGTTAATGAAATCGGACGATAATTGGATGGATCCGTATGATCACGTCCAGGTTTAGGTATTGGTACTACTATGGCGTCACGCCATGAAGGGGGAAAGTTACCCGATGTCCAAATATCATCAAAATACTTAGGAGAGTTTCCAGACAGGATTCCGGTAAGTGTTTCAGGAGTTGATAATGTATGTTATCAGCTCCTGTAGCAGTATCATAAGCTTGATCAAGAGCAGTATGGAGCTCATGAATAGAAAATGTTTCATTATAATCCTCCCCATTATCTCAGTTGAAATTAAGAGTTCTCTTTTCTTGTTGTTTTTTATATTGCTGAAATTTAGGCATATAATTCGAAGAGGAAGAATGTTTAGCGAGAGTTTCGCCCAGTTTATCAGCAACATCTGATTTATCAGTAAGTAGTTGATCTCCATGTTTAAGATGATGGACAGTACATTTAGTACCTTTACCTTTATTTTTTTGGACCATGTTCCATACCTTGGACATAGGTGTCCGAGAATTTATTTTAGATACATAATTTTGCCAAGATTGGCGTTTGTTCTGTTTAAAAGTACACCGTACTTTAGCATTTAAAATTTAAAAATTATCTAAATTATGCACCGTAGGATGGCGACGGAAATAATGTTCTGCTGTTTTCCTTGCCTTCCTAGCTTGTCTGCAGTCATCGTTGAACCATGGTTTTCGAATATGTGGAACTGCAGAGGAATTTGGTATACACTCATTAACTATGGAGTTCAATTCCTCAGAAAAGCAATTAATAGCATCGGAAACGTCAACAAAACGTTAGGGTTTTAGTTTTTCAGCACACAGTGTTTCATATAAAGCCCAGTTAGCCTTCTTAAAATTCCGCCTTGATGATGGAGGAACATCAGATGGACTTACAGCTTTTAATATGGTAGGAAAATGGTCACTTCCACAGAGGCCATCGTGGACTGACCATTCAAATTCATTTAGCAGTTCTGAATTTGTGAGTGACAAGTCGAGAGCAGAATAAGTCCCTGTTCCAGGGTGTAAATAAGTGCTAGAACTATCATTATAAATACATAACTCATTGTCAGAACAAAAGTCCTCCAACAACTTACCTTTGGTGTTTGTAGTTACACTACCCCAGAGTGGGATGTGGCCATTTAAATCTCCCATTATAAAACAGGGCTTCGGGAGTTGGTCATATAGAGCTTGAAGATCAGTTTTGGCAAACGTCGAAGACGGCGAAATATAAAGAGAGCATAGCGTAAATGCTACATGTAAAGTAATTCTCACTGCAACAGCCTGCATATTAGTATTAAGTGAAACAGGACTTTGAATAACGTTTTGTCTGACTAAACTGGATGATCCGCCAGTAGCCCTATCACCCGGAGGTGCAAAACAATGATATGCATTAAATTGACGAAGGTCAAATGTATCTGTTTGTTTTAAATATGTCTCATGGAGACATATCGCTGAAGGTGTAAAATCTTGGACTAATAGCTGTAATTCATGTAAATTAGTCCTCAATCCTCTGCAGTTCCACTGTACAATATTATTGGAATAAACCATCTTTTGGGGGGATTTATTGGGGATCTACCCCGCACTCTTTTGGAGGGCGACAAGCTATGTGCCCTAGAATGGACGTTTTCAGAAACGTCCATGTCTTCAAGAGACCCGTATTTAATGAACAATTGAATTGGCTTCGGTTTACTTTTCACCGTTTGTTGACTATCAGCTGTCGATTGAGACTTTGAGTGTGACTGAGATGATGATTTGTGATCAGAAGAAGACCTTGAGGTACTAGGAAGTGATTCCTCCGTCTGTGATGATAAAGCAGGGTACAAAAGAATCGCAATTTACCCAAGTCAAGGTAGTTTGGCAGCCTGTGGTTGATGTTGTTTTAAAGTTAGAACCCGATGATGTTTTTGTTACAGTAGCATAACTTTCTGGAAGATCATATCTCTTGACCAATTTTTTGGCCTCAGAAAAAGAAATATTATGAGTGAATTTTATTTTATTGATCTCCATTTGCTCTTTAAAAATAGGACACTGTTTAGAATAGGACGAATGGTCGCCTGAGCAATTGGTGCATTTTTTATAATTACTGTCACAATCTTCTGTTGTGTGTGTCTTCTCACCACAGTGAGCACACACAACAGACAATGTGCAAGTATTTACACCGTGTCCATATTTCTCACCTGAGCGGGTTGGGGATGTAGGTATCAACTTGTATGTTGCAGTAGCCTGCCTTCACTGATTTCGGAGCATTTGGACATGAGAAAGTAAACAGATTCGTATTTGTTTTGACGGTTTCGTTGTTTCTGCGAGTTGAAAAGCGCTTGACATATAGTACACCTTGATCCTTCATTTCAGATCCTATATCAAGGCCCGACATGTCATCGATCTCAATCGATCTCTATCTCTCACGATACCTTTACTTGTATTCAAGGTTTTGCGTGCAGAAACCGTGACAGGAACGCCCACGAAAGATTTAATATTCATCAGATTTGTTGCCTGCTGCTTTTTCCCGCACTCGACTAGCAGGGCACCCGAACGTAAGCGCCTTATGGTCTTCACATCCCCAGCAAAGCATTGAATACCTTTGGATACAGTAAAGGGGTTCAACTTCAAAGGTGTCTTGTCAGGAGTCTCAATCACAATGAAACATGGCCAATACTCAGTCGATGCAGACGGTCTATGGTCAGTATCAACAGGGTCAATATCAAGTGGACGTTTTTTTTTGGTTTTTTTTGTTGGAGATTCATAAGCCATGGTAAGTATAATATGGTTCATCATCCGAGCTCCTCGCCCACCACGGAGTATCACAAGGACCATGCTAAAGCAAGCGCGCCTCCAGCTTGCAGCACCAAGGATACCCGGATGATATACTCCAGCAGAAGAATTAGAAATAATTAATTTACCAGATTGGCCCATGAGCCATCGCCTTCTGGGCATAAGACTCTAGGCAAAAGTTCAGAACTTCAAAAATGCATTTTAAAATCAGAAAAGCTAAATGAATAGGCCAAGACCGAAAGTAAAAATTCAAATAGAATTTGTGCAATGATATACATACTCCATGCACAGGGCTTGGCATGACCAGTCGATTGGTCGAACCGGGCCCATTCGACCACCCGTTTAAGCGAAGTCAGGGCCAAAGTGGTGTATTGAGCAATAGGAACACATTTGCAAGCCCATATTGCCCTCAACCACCAGGATCCCTTCCTCCGCCGACCTAGGACCGCAACCCACGGCAAACGGGTTGGTGGACCAAATATCCCCCCGGGTCCACTACGGGGGCGTCGGCGAGCTCTTAGCATTACCCAGCACCCACCACGAGGAGGTGGCTCGCCACGGGTGCCTTAAACCATCAGATACAGTACTACTGCAAAAGAAAATATGACGAGTTATTAAAGTGTGATATGATTCTTTATTAATGCGATTTCATCTG
Organism: Haliotis asinina; assembly: GCF_037392515.1. Taxonomy (NCBI): domain Eukaryota; kingdom Metazoa; phylum Mollusca; class Gastropoda; order Lepetellida; family Haliotidae; genus Haliotis; species Haliotis asinina. The sequence continues at coordinate 22,634,993 of NC_090282.1, read as the reverse complement.
GCATCCATTTTGACATTTCTCAGAAAAGTCTGTGAGTGGACAGAAAGTGACGTCACATGTGACGTAGATGTTGTCATAGTGATTCTTCAACTGAGAAACATCGAAGTAGAAGCGGGTTAGCTTGTCGACACGACCTATGATATGGGTGAAGTTATTCGCTTCACACCTGAAAGAGAAGAAACATTTTGTTAAACATTTTGTAAATTGCTCAAGAAGAATTTGTCAGGCTATGGCGTTGGCAAATCACAGACGCAGTTGTCATAATTGTGTTGGAAGTTTGCACTTGATTTCACTTGTGAAGACAAACTATGAAAAGTTGAATGTTTGCTTGTAATTGTGTCGTTTGTTGAAACTTACAATAAATCTCTTGTTTTTGATCGAAATGCTGTTAACTGATATTTTAGTAACATAACCTTAAAGCGAATTAGTTTATCAATGATTCAATAAGACAATCCGCATTAAATGCATGTATGCTGCTTATTTAGAATCCTGGTTTTCTGTATAATAAATATATGTACGTTTCGTTCTCTAAACTAATACTAAAACACCATGTGTGTACGTTCTTTTGTACGCCAGTATGTCTCGACTTAGCGATACGTGTATGAAGGGGCAGCTGACAACCACCGTCCCACTGTTGTCAAGGGGAAATACTGACCTGTTCTGAAGAAGTCGTACAGCTGTCGAATTGTCTGCCCCCTCGATGCCACTGACGTAACAGTTGTCCAGCAGAAGTTTGGCGTCAGGGACGTCCTTCATCGCAACTTGAACATAGACACTTGAGACGAGATCAACCTTCAAAGGATTTCCTATTATTTCATTATCAAAAGAGCTGTCACTGTAAAACGTAATAACTACTTCGTGTGTATCGACACTTCCAGTTGTCTGTACAGTAGGCACAATTGGATTGATGGGGACGAAGTCAATAACGTCAGTTTCACGAACGGGAAGGTCACAGTAGATGTTGTAACGCCATTTGGAACCGGACATCAGATCAGTTTCAGGATCTCTTTCATACTCGGTCAGGTAATTGCTGAATGTCATCAATGAGCTGCTTGTCTGAAACAAAGTGTAACTTTTGCATGGATGACAATGAAAATGACAGTGGCAATGACAACGCTGTATTACCCCAAGGGAATTCTTTTTACATTGGAAAGTGGTCATATAATTAAATATTCAGAAGGACATACACGCTAATCGATAGGTCACCTGAAGGTAAGTTATCATATTCAGAAAATATTAACATGGTTAGAATCAGGTACAATTCTCCGACCGTTATTAGAAACACGGGATTAAACACAGATGGTAAATACGAAACAGACACCCCAGACATTTTACTTGCAATCAAAATGATTTTGTTAAGACAAGATTTGATTTTGATTTTGAGAGAGCCATACCACCACTGAATTGAAAAGATAAAAATAATGTCATCAAAACAACGCTAAAGCAACACCGACACATTTCTACTTATGTTAAAAGATTTCTGTGCACGAAAACAGTCTTCACGATAATCGTGCAGAGACAATTGTACTGTGTTAATGTTGCCAGCACTTGGCTTCCCTATCATGATAATGGTTACATTCATGGATACGCTAACATTAATATTTGCAAAGATGTTTTATGGCACACCTAAGTGGTAGTCTGGACCAAGGGCATTGTGCACCCCTCTGACAGGTGTACTGGTGGTGCTCTGTATTTTGATTTGTACCATTATGTTTTCACGTTTCTTCATGTTAACAATGACTGTTTGGGATAGGCGCCAGGATACACTCAGGAACACATGGTGTAATTGTTGTTTGTTTGTTGACTTCTTTGATTGGTATTTTAGAAGTTCACTTGATGAAGGATGATGGCATTTTTTATTTTTTATTTTTGTTGTGTCAAAGGCGACATTTTGACACTGATTCTAGTGTCGTTGTCAAGCAAGGCTTATTGCATCATTTGCTTGACAACGACACTAGAATCAATGTCCAAACGTCGCCTTTCACAGAATAAATGCATCTGTATAACCATAAATATTGTCATTATTTTATCCTACTGCAATTCATCCGTCTGTGCATGTTTCACAGGGGGCGATAAGGAAAAAATACAGTGATGCTAATTAACACGCACGCATGCAAATATGGACGCACGCAAACGCACACATAAGACTACCCGTGCCTGCTTTACACCTCCATTACTTTTTAGTTTAATCCGTACCGTAATCTCTGTGTTGCAGTCGTTGTAGGAATAGTTGAAGACAAGGACATCGCCGTCAAGGATACCAGGACAGTATGTGTTGGACATGAAGATATTCTTATGAACCGGCACCGGGTGGCCCAAGGCTAACTTTTTAGTGTCCAGTGTAACAAACCAACGTTCTGGTGTGCACGCCATATTCAGCGAGTCTGATACAACTGTGGATATAACATACGCAGTTACCACTCAGAGGTCAGTGAGATTTTCTTTAGTTGTTAAATTTCACACTCAGCAATATTACAGCTATTTGACGGCAGAAAGTAGTCTGTAAAGAGTGGAGTCTGTACCAGGCAATCCCTCGATTGATTTCATGATCATTGATTTCACGGGAAAGGTTAATGAGGAAATATTCAAAATTACTATACTTTTTAATCAAGAAGGATTGGAAAACAATGCTACTGACACATAGGAAAACATAAAGAATTTTTCACAATGTAATCGAAACCGTTCGTTAGGCAATCGTGTCTTCTTGACAAATTGTACTAGGACTTTCTGTCCATAAAGAGGTTATTGCTCTCAAGTTTTATCATCCAGCCACACAGTACTGAATAACAGGTTTCCCTGAATACGCAGAACGCGGAGATATTTGAACTATTTTTATCATATAGCCTTGCTACTTACGTGTATCCTGAATATCCGTCATAGCAAAAAATCCAAACATTTCCCGGAAGCCATAACCTGATATATGTACAGCAAATGGACATGCGGAGTCGTTGCTTTTTATCACAGTGGTGTTATGGGGAGCAATGATGTCGGCGGTTGAGAGGCGATGGGAATGACGTGAAAACGCTGTCCAAGTAGTATCAATGTTGATGCTTGACGTGCAGGAGGGACTGGTGTCAACTGAGACATGACACCCATATGCCATCTCTGATGTCTGAATGTCAGGTATAACATACTCAATACCATAGGTATCAAGCGAAGGAAGTATGGATGTGTAAGCGCTGTATTGTTTATCTACCCCAACCATTTGCAGGACCAGTATGGGCTCTGAGCTGTTGATGTAATAGAGATCAAATGCTCGCACGTAAGGTGTGTCATGAAACTGGCCTTCATCTAGCTGTGTCGTTCGGACTCCATAGGCTCCAGAATCGACCACAACAACTGTATGGTTGTAGGCGGCCAACACACGTAATACACTGCTTTCCCTATATCCTATCGGCCGAACGAAAAACGTTTTACCCCAAGTTTCAATTGGAGGTATTTGACTCATGACAGCATCAGTATTATCAGTATCTTGTGGAAAGTTCAACAATGGAGATCCTGAAAAGACGGCTACAGGTCTGCTACTCTGAACTACTGATCCTCCGAAATCACAGTGCGTCTGTGGTCTGATTTCAGAAGGAGCTAGCTGGAGAACTACTCTCTTCTGCAAGACCACGGTAAACTGGCTTCGCCGCGTGTATGTTATGCCCCGGAACGTGAGAGCGCAATTCTGCGAAGCATTAAGTTGAATAGTAACAGTTGTATTGTCAGAGACAGCGACCACGCCCAGCAGTGCGTTGTTTTGCACAGAAGGCACTATGTATCTTGCAGACAGTGACTCCACGGGCAGTACTGGAAAGGCTTCGGAACCTCCTGTGGTATGTCCCCGGAGAAGTAGATATAGCTGGGAGTCAGTAGAACATTCAACCTCTACAGCACGCATTTGGGTATACGCTCCAAGTCTTACGAATTCTGCTTGAAGATTGAACTTCGTTACCGTGACGTTGTTGTGAAGCTGAACAGTATGTGCAGTGCCGTCCACGTCGATGACGGTGCAGGTTCCTGGCCGTGCATGGGTAATGAAGAGGACACCAGCAACTGTACCCGATACAGGGAACACCGATGCAACAAATTTTCTTCCTGAGTATCGAGGCTTAGCTGGAGACGAAAACAAAACAGGAAATGGTGCGTTCTTCAAGATTATCATTTTCATTTTGTCATTGTAACTTTATGTATTCTGACTGGCTGAATTGACTCCAAGTTGCTACATCGCAACTACCAGGATTTAGTACGTTTTCTCATCGCGCTTTCAAGTTATACTTCAATAAAGCATAAGGATTCGTCAATCATTAAGTGAACGGTTGTCACGTACTGTCAGTGAACCTATCACTCAGTACTTTCGTTATAAGATGTAAGTGAATATAGTTACAAGTACATAAATTCCTATGCTATTAATACTCCAGCTATATGACAGTGTTCTGTAAATAATCGGCTCCAGACCAGACAATCCCATGATCAGCATCATGAGCATCGATGTACCTAACTCAGATGCGATTACAAGTTCCAACCGTGTCAATGACTGTCGCCACCCGACCCAGATAGTCGCCTCTAACCAAACATGGGTTTTAAGCCAGATCATCACAGGTATTTACAGGTAGTAAATATAAAATGATCTGCCCACATGCCTGTAGAAGCGATTGAATCCAAAAGACACGTGAACATACCGCGTGTTAATTGTGTCTAGACTTGTCTAATCGGCACGTTTGGTGCCTTTGGACTTGAAACAAAACATGCGACTTTAATAAAACCTTGCGATGTAACTTCATCACTTTCTTTGCTGGCTTTCTTCAGTGCTGATATGATTATTTTGACTAACCATACGCTCATATTGGTATGGACGAACGTGTGTAAGACCATTAAGCGAACATTCAACCTGTTCGTCGGTGTTTTTGGCTGCCGATGCCATCGAGAACGCAAACTCGGGCCAGGTCACGTGATAACATTAATATTGACGATTAATATGCCTTTTTAAAAAAATTCTTCACTAATTTTGATATGCCTTATAAATGATTCACTTATAACATTTTACTGTTACTGAATACGCTTTCCAGTATTTCATTGCATATGGCAGTTACAAAGCAAATTGAAACATCTAAACAGCGTGATTGTCAGTGTGGACATTCCAGCTGTGAATAATTTGAAGATTAGGGGGTTATCGGTCCCTTACAGAAATAGTGGGTTAGTGAATATACATTATTAATTTAGTAAGCGATCACTCTATGAAGGACATAATGACAATAATCATATACTTCATTCCAAGTTAAAACCTACCTGAAGCCATCCCAGCTAGGATAATCAGTAACAGTAAGCCTTTGACACCCATGGTTGCCCTGAAAATGATAGGCTCCATATTGTGACATTCTGCAGATGGTCCCGTGGCTAAAACCTATCTACCTGACCATAGATAAGACGAAATAACAATCAGACCATTTAGAAGACAGTGTTATTTTCATAACTGCAATCCCCGGTACTACAAATACCATAGGGCTTGCATAGGGGATTTTATGTGCTCTTTCTGGTATTTTTTCCAGTGTAATAATAAACAACTTGGACCTTCAAAACAATTATATAACTAATCATCTTTAATCTTCAGAAACATTGTGCTCATATTTCTTTTCACATAGTCTGACGTCTGTGATGTCCTTCATTTTCATTCATTTTAAAATGCCACCACGGTTATGGCAGTAAGTTTACATGCCTGTTCGGACAATCGGTAAACACGGCATACACAAAATCACAATGATTCTTCTGTCTGTAATATATTTAAAATCCATTTTTTGCATCGTTTTGGAGACTTCTTGCAGCTGAAATAAAATGTTATATTACTTGTCTATTCAGGCTACAAATCCCTGTTGCGATTAGTATTTAGAACCATCTCTACGAAACAGTACGGTGAACTGCTGGCAATATTGACATTAGAATGTGTTTTCAACAAATCATCAATGACACTGTTATCTTTATTTTTTAAAACAGTTTAGAATCCTTTCATCGCTGCAATTTTCGAGTCCTTCGAGTGCCTTCTTACTGTTGAAATTAAACAGAAATAGAATTGTCGTTCTAGTTTGAAGTCGTTTTTGAGTCTAAAAGCGCCAGTATGAAATCCTCTCACATTTGCACTGTGCGCTATTCGACTTGTAATTGAATAGCACGTGTGGGTCACGAATGACTTAGAGCTTCATTTCAGATTCAGATTCTGTTTTCTATTTAAGAAGGATTTTAAGCATAATTATTATGCATTCATACGGTGGCACGCTACCTTTCGCCACAAATAAGGAGAGACAGTAAAAAGCACGACACCAATGTATTTTGCTGAGATTTGACCCCATGTTTGACGCTATTACACACTCCGCGACACACTCCTTTAAAACTCAACCGCCATATGTAAGCTGATACTATGAGCACCATATCTATTTCGCTCATTGTAACCATTCTGATGTGCATCCAAAATTCGGCAGCAGAGGCATATCCAATAAGCGGTCAAATTCTACCATGGATATAAGAGATGCCAATGATAGTTAAGACCATTAGTTTACTGCCTATAACAGCACATTAACTACTGATACAGACATGTATAACATCTCAATAACGTATCGGTATATTCACGACTTGGTTTAACATACAACCAACAAGGTTACCTTTTTAATTACGTTATGATATGATGCAGTTTAATATACGTCCTGTGCAACAATGTTTCCCTGTTATACAGTGTTCCTGTAGAAGCAGCTGTGTGTTATATTTAGACTATTTTCACTCTATTTAGATACAGTGCTGAAATGTACTAGAACCCATCTCTGATGCAGAAAGTATGTCAGAATTTGGAAATGAATTCAAAGAACTTTGTTCCAGAATTATCTGCGTCTGTGTAATATTTTGTAGCATCCTCGTGTTAGGTACATGAGGGACGAACTATTGATCTCATCTCATATTACAGCTCACGCCACGAGACCAGCATTGTATGCGGAAGATCATTAATTGGATACTCTCTGTTTACCCTTTCTTCCGACTTGGATTACTTAATACATCACTGTTCTGGTATTATATTACCTCTGGTACTGCCAAACAGTTTTGTACTGCCATAGTGATACATATTTACTGAAACATTTTGAGTTGGAAACTTTATAATACAATTATCACTTATACACATTTCCACAGCCATTAGAAAATTTCTCTTACAAAACATATCCATAAAAGTAATATTGAGAACAATAACAAACCGTTTTAGGAAAATAAAATCATTCGTGATTGTCTCACGAAACAATTGAGCTGAATTCAATTCAGACTGATACAGCAGCGAACGATACCTCTGAAGATGTATTGCCAAACACGTTTGAACAACCATACTAGTGGTACCACTGTATTGAAAATGTTTTCGTTGGATACCTGAATAGAATTGGTAAAAACACATTTCATTGTTGTTTGTTTTGCACAGTTCTCTATTAAGGACTGACCTCCTGTTTGAGACTTCCGGTTTGGTAATCAACAGGTAACAACTGTCAGTTTGCCTTCCTGTTGTGTCATCAAATGTGTAATTGATGTAATCAATGAGTTAAATGCTTTAAAGATACATCTGCGCAGTAGTGAATAATGAGGACTTTTTTATGGATATGCAACTTCTTTATTCTGTATCGGCCACATTTCGACATGGTGTTATACATAGAATAAAGACGTAGTATATCCATAAAACTAGTGCTCATTCTTCATCTACCCAACTTCCAGAATGCCAGTCAGAAAAGCGGTTACGACATGCAGTACATTCGGCTATGGATCTGTGTTTTTTTATATGACTGACAAAATGTTCGTTGTTCTGCTTTGTATATGCAGTCAACATATGTTATTGTCTTCTTCTCTGTGTGTTAAGTGGATTTACTTTTCGTGTACAATCACGAACAAATAGAACCGTGTGATCTTCATTTCAAAGTTAATCATAGGTGTCCAAGTATCCAGTCAACGTTGTAGGTTTCCTGAATTCTCTCATCACTTTCCTACCGTATAAATTCGTGGGTGGAACAGATATTCGTACTGTTAGCGATCTGCATTTGAGGAAACTGAGTTGGACCTGTAACCCAGACATGCGCGATGACATGCATGTGATCCCTCATCTACAGTTATACATAGCTCTGCTAGGCACACAGTGTCACATTCACTGCACGGGGTTCCTAGCAATAGCCATGGGTGCTCTACATCACAAGCTCAGTTGCGGGTGAGAATTGTAAACAGAAACCATAATATCATAATATATAGTTGTATTAATCATAGTATCGCAAAGGATTTTCTTCAAATCTTTAATAATAAAATGCTCCAGTTTATGATTTTAACACTTCGGTCTGCTGGTCAGTTTTATGTTCTTTCTAGATTTTAAACCTGTAAAAGTTAAAATGTTGAAATACCTCAAAACACAGGGAATAGACGATGTAGCGTTGTCATTACAGAGGAAAACCATATACCGTCTTCAGGGTCACACGTCATTCTGCACATATTCAATGCCAAATACTACAGTGAGTCGGCATCCTGGTATGCTGATACAAAGCAAATAAGGTCGCCTCTGCAACAGTATCTACACGAATATTGGTCGAGCGGCGACAAAATATGATAAGGTACATGGTGTAGTGGGATTCATTTCTGAACTTTCTGAACTTTCATTTCTTTTTTTCATCAATCAGGTTCTACAGTGTACCAAGGCTACCGGTTTAACTTTGCCCGTTTATTTATCCAAATCAACAAGGGACAACGGCTTTTTATCTATACATAACACGCACAAGAGAAGGCGAGTGCAATGTGACAGACGTCGACGGTGCAGAGTATGATGTCCAGCTGCTTGGGAACAACAGTGTCACACAGTTCCACCTTCCGACAAACAGAATATTGACCATGGGTGCTGATGTGGAGGACAAACGTGCAGTAGGGCTTATGTGCACAACGGAAGTCAGTCTTACTGTGATGCAGCGATTTCATTCATTTCGACTAGGGTCTTGTCGATGCATTTACGGTCCTTCCTTCGAAGTCTCTGTCTACCAAGTACACCCTACCCTCAGTGCCCAACGACGCCTTGCTTGGAGTGATGTCAGTCCATAACTTGACAAACGTTACTGTTCATCTTAACTCCACCTGTTCATACCCTTACAGGGGTGATGATTACAAGCAGGGAACAAGTTTAATACTGCCCTGCAACAAGGAGAGTTGCTCCAGATAGCAGCAAAAGATAGTATTGCCAACGCATGTGATCTGGGAGGGACCTCTGAAGAGAGCAGTCATTCAGTTGCAGTGTTTTCAAGCTCTCCTGTATTTGCCTATCCTGGACAAAAAGGTGATGGGGCTATGAGTCAGGTGCCCCCAATAGGGGGGAGGGGGGCATCGATCATTGTGCCAGTGGTTCCTGGAACTGATCAATACAGCATTCGAAATACAGCAGTGTACAATGTTACCAAAATCACCATTGACACATTCACAAGTGTCGGGTCTATCTTTTTAATGAAGCGGAGGTTTATGACAACTACTTCAATAAAACATTTGCTGTATACATCAGAAGCTCTCATCCAGTACTTGTCTTACAAATAGCCGGCACAACTGAGTACCAGGCGTTTGCTGCGATCAATAGAAGCTGGTGGCACTGAGTATGTAATACCCGACATCCAGAACAATTCCAAGACGTACAAACGACAGGTCACTCTCATCACAAGATCAGAGTGCACATTTTATATAAACGTCAATGAAAACTGGTCAGATCGGTCAACAGATTCACAGACGTTCGCCATAGCTAGCTTCTACCCTGTCTCCGGTTCCCGAGATGCATGGAATCATTGAAAGCTGTGTAAACACTGGAAACAATGTGCGTGGGTTAATGGAAAAGCATTAATCTTAGCTGCATATAAACCAACAAAGAACCAAACATTGAAGTGTTTTTTTAACGAGGTTGGATCAGATTAGAATGTAGATGTAATCTTATCCATATTACATGTTTTAACAATATTTTGGTCAGGTTCAAAGTTTTTGTGCTTTATCATGTCTTAAACGTCACCTTAATTCTTAAACTGCTCTAGCTGCAGTACCTGTACATGTTTCAGTATCTCTGGAACACTCGGTTAACTTAACTTGTACTCAAGACAACTGGGTAGTCACAGTAGATACTCAAGACATCGCCACTGTATTCCCGACCTCTGTTAAGAAGAACATCTTCATGTCGAACGCCTTCTGTCCTGGAGTCCTGGAGGGAGATGTCCTTATCTTAAATGTCTCCTACAAGGACTGCAACACAATTGTCGAAGTATGATGTCCTCGTTTTAATGTCTCTTACAATTATTGTATCACACTTATCCTTTTTGTCCTCCTACATGGAGTTTAACAGAGGCCTTGTATGTTTTAAAACACAATCAAACAACTTTAAACACAATTCGGGAACTGCTAGTAATGCCTTGTCAAGATAAATGGACTAATGGATCTTCTGTTTCAGGATAAAAACAATACAGTGACTTTCAACAACTATCTGATTGAATACGAGATAGACGCTCTGACAAATCTAGTGGACGGTGCAAGGTGGCGCTACAACTTGCAGTGTGTCCTCAAAAAACACGAAACCGATGTCAAAGGGTTCGTTCCCGTTGAAAAGTCCATGGTCACCGTTCAGGCAACAAGCAAAAAAAGTTTTTTTACAGATGCTGCTTACACAAACGAAATGAAGGGGAGACTAGTCGAGGTCGATCTTTGGTCAAGTGTCTACGTCCAGGTAGATACCAGTGCTGATGCCGATGTGAAACTGCTGGTGGACAATTGCTACATCAAAAGTGGAAATTCCACACACGTGTCAGTTATACTCAACAGGTAAACCCGTATCAACAATATGTAATAACGAAACGAATACACGCTAAGAGAATGGGAGATATACCAAAGTACATAACTGTGAGTAGATTTTATGATGACATGCTCGTTTTTTCCACCATAGAGAGTTCTATATAAGTAATATCCTTTGTTGATACAGGTGTGAAGCCAACCATTCCACGCACATCATTGGACATGTTAACAAGGTAACACGTTTCTACTTCGACGTCTTCGAAGTGCCCCATCACCATGACAACATGTAGCTCACATGTGACGTCAGCTTCTGTACACTCATGGACTTTTCATCACAATGACAAAGTGGATGCCTCAACACTAAACAGTAGCAGGGAGAACCGGTTGTGCCAAAAAATGATAAGCATTATGGTGTAGTTTGTGAAAATCTGATCCTGCCAAATTTCATTCAGAACCAAAACCGAGAAACTTCCATCATGTGTTTAGAAAAAGATGTCTCAACACTTACTAAAACAATAACAGCACAATATTAATTTCTCGTATGTTATTTAAGTTCCGTTGATCTGATCAAGTGGAAGGGTAGATTATTTTCATCTTCTTATGATGATTTGATTATACATCAGAAAAGCAATTTCGACACTATACCTTCGACATCTGCGTGTGAGTGAATGAGTGAGTCTGGTTTTACGCTTTTTAAAGAATTATTCCATCAATATACACATTTTGCCAACTAGAAGGATACGTTTATGGTGTAGTTTGTTTGTGTAATCCAATCCGATCCTGCAGTCTTCATTCAATACTTTCATCTTGTGTCCTTGTAACGCTATAAGAGTGAGTGGGTGAGTGAGTATGGTTTTACGCCGCTTTTAGCAATATTCCAGCAATATCACGGCGGGTAGACACAAGAAAATGGGCCTCACACATTGTACCCATGTGGGGAATCGAACCCGTCGGCGTGACGAGCGAACGCTTTAACCACTAGACTTCCCCACCGCCCCACGCTATAAGAAAGTGTAATGGCTTAATAATGACTTAACAATTACAGTACATATCTTCCTGTATGTGATCTTTCAAATGTGATGTTATAATCAAGTGGAAGGGCAGATTATTTTCATTTATAATTGATGATAAAACTGTATCACATAATAGATTTCGAGACTAAGTCTGGTTTACGCTGCTTTACTTTTCCTTATTTCAGCAATATTACACATTTTGCCAAATTGTGGAATCGAACCCGGTCTTCGCGAACGCTTTCACCATCAGACTGTCCCATCGCCCCTGCATGTGGCGTGTATAGTGGAGCATAACGACACATCACCATCTAAACGTGACACAAACGTGTCCCATCCATAATAAGCCTGTATAAGTCTTGTATTCCGCTGGCTATCTGTTGGGTGATTGCCTCTTCACAGGCGCGTGTCCTGATCACACAGTGTTCATCTTGTATGGTTCTGCACAACAGAGGTTGTGTGAAAGTTAGTGACCATACTTATCGCGTTGACGTTGTTTTTGGTCTCCCAAGAAATCCCACTTTCACATGTCACAAATGTAGTCGTAGACAGCGTCCTGAGCCGACCCGTTCTTTAGTGCTGGGTACTTCACACTATTGACACTGCAGCTGACGTGTCAGATATCTTTCGAGATGCTGGACGTTCGGTTGATAATTCAGGGCCGCGTTTCACAAAACTCTCGTAAGCCTAAGATCTCGTAACTTTTCTCGTAGCATCCGTAGCTCCTGTGTTTCAGTATAGGAGGCACAATGGCTACGAGAAAACTTACGAGATCTTAGGCTTACGAGAGTTTTGTGAAACGGGGCCCAGACTGGTTAATGTACAAGGCTCTGGCGTTTTATAGTTATCTTTATCTCATATGCTTTTTGATTAAGAAGAAGAAGACCGAGTCACACTAATAGGACTGCCTGTCCTCTTTGAATATTACCATCTTGTGTGATAGCTAACATCTGTTGAATGAAAAGTAAAGTTGTAAGTGATGCAATTAAAAGAACTAGGTGATGAAAGGTTATCATCGTTTGGGAGCGGCCGTTTCGTTAGTATTTCAGAGGAAACAGCACATGCTGAATCTCAAATGGTTCAACTTAATATAAGATATAGTTTGAGAACTTAAATATTTGGTGGGAATGTACAATAATAGTTTATTTTTAAACGAATATGTATCTAAAGCAGTTTGAACATTTTCATTACTGAGTATGTCAAAATTGTTTTGGCCATGTAGGTCATGTACCCTGTTCTGATTGTAATATGTAATGATAATTTGCAATGGAAACTAATTAATCTTGCATAAGTAGTCTGATGCATGACAAACTGTCCCAATGTACAGGCAGATATGATCACGATCTCATGCACTCTAGAGACATTGTAAAGCCTACTTCGTATATGATGTATATTACTAAAAGTGGTAGAATAATGACTGTAAGGTTCCTGTTCTTAGACCGAAAATCTGAGTTTTCTTAGGTTTATTTTTCTTTTGTTCAAACAATAGGATGACATCACTTTATTGGTTGTAGCATTTTTGATACTCTTAAAATAACAGTAAGTGATATATCCTACTGACAGCTTAATGCGTGATGAATTGACTTAAACTGTTTTGGGTAACATCTACATTACCATCTCGGAACTCTGGGGTGAATTAATGGTATCTTTTGAAAAGTCACTTCATCATCCCTTGAACATTGCCTTCTGAAATCTCAACAGATTACAGAATACGTTTGTACAGGACTGATTATCGTGGCGGTTTCAGAGACGTTTAGCATGCCTTAACGATTCTGTGCTGTGTTGACTGCTACATTTCTGAATGTTTGCAACAGTTTCAATACTGTGATCTCACACCTATGTTCACCATCAATAAGCCTCTTTGTGATGAATTCAGACAGTGGAAATCTGGAATGGAGAAAACACGAACACACGTGACAATATGTTAAGGAAAGCATACCATGTTCCATCCACCCAAGACAGAATCTCCTCCAAGACTCGAAATTAAGCAGCTAAACAACCTGGAATCACGAACGTGAGTGAGTGAGTTCAGTTTTTACACCAGCTATATGACGGCAAGATCCCGTGAGTCACCTCTTACAAGCATGGGTTTTTGAAGGCCCATAGTCCAACGCTGATCTTCACGAGTAATCGTGAACATGCATTACTGTCAAAGAAGGTGCATGACTGTCAGCAAACGCGCGTGACTGTCAAAGAACATGCATGACTGTCAAAGAAGGTGCACGACTGTCAAAGAACATGCATGAGTGTCATAGCCAGCACACCACGTTTCATCCACGCAGCTTATCCATTTCGCCAGAATATGGTTGGTTGGTTGGTTTTACAGTTTTAGTTCCACATGGGCCAGTAATTTCAATGGGAATCGTTTAATTAAAATAAAAGAAACGGCAACAGTGTCAATATTACTTTAGATAGATAAATGAACATATCGAATAACCTCTGCTTAGTCTTACGGATTAAAAACCTTAAGTAACCACTTCAATTTCTGAAAGACGAGATATTTGTTCATTAAAATAGCAGTAGGTTCATATCACAGAGTGTTAAAATGTTTTAAAACCATAGATTTACATCTAAGCCATTCCAGAGCCTGTCTAGATAATATCATATTTTCCAGAAGACGAGACAAAATCTAAAAGTGCCCGTTGCACAGACCCATATATGATATTGGGGCCCAAAACTGCTTCTAATGAAAATACATCATCAACCTCAAGTACAGCATTTCTGAGATTGTGTCGAATGTTACTGTGCCCAGGGCATGTGATTAGAAAATGTTCGATGTTTTCGATGTCTCCAAATTGCAATGGACACCGCCTTGTCTATAATACTCCTGAAAGCATTGAGCCCACAGTGTCTAAGTCGACGACGACGAATTTTATGACCAGCTTTCAAGGATGGTCTAAGTTTGTACATATGACGTCCGGTATTCCCTGTATCCCACATCTGTTGCCAACTCATTGTAACGGATTTCGATAAAACAATTTCAAAATCTTTGGGGACTGGTTGAAATTCAGACAAATCAACTTGATTTCGCCAGAATATGTAACACGCAGTTATTACCTCTCTTTGGAGGTTAGGTTAGCTGAATGGCCTGATATATAGGGTTTGAACCAGGGAATACCTCATCACACCACAACTTTTATAGATAGCAATACACATTAATGATGGTTCCAGAAGAGAGAATTATTATGGCTAATGTAGAATTGATAACTCAAGTCCAGTGCCATCTGTAATTTAAAGCTACACGGAGTAACTGGAAAGAAATTGGAAAAGAGAATTGATTATTTCTACAACCTTAGTCATTTTTGGGGTAACACATAGCCATAAAAGTAATGCTAGGAACACAAACAAAAGTTTTGATGAAGGGAAAATCATTGTCTCACGAACCAATAAAGCTGAATTCAAGACAATACAGCAGTGAACAGTACCTCTAAACCTGTACTGCAAAACAATTTTGTGCTATCGTATTGGTACCTTTGTATTAAAACATTTGGAGTTGGAAACCCATTACAGTTGGAAATAACGTGGCTCATTGCACGCATTTCTGTGTTATTTGTTGATTTCATTGTTCTCTATTAGGGACTGACTTCCGGTTTGGAAGTCCCTGTTTGGGACGCCCGCCTTGGGAATCAGCAAGTAACAACTGTCAGTATTCCTTCCCGTTGTGTCATCATACCCAAGCTGTAATTGGTGTAACCAAAGAATTTATTGAAATGCTTGGAAGGTACATTTGAGCAGTATAGTGGTTTTGCAGAGAATTGGACAGTCTGTTGTTCGAGAAGGAAGTGTACAGGTGCCAACAAAGTTTTTGATTCATTAACTTGTGGTGTGCTGTCTCCATCCGTACTCGCACACCTGGCTGTAGCGTTCTCTGCACGCCTCATTCGTGCCACATAGCGAACTGAGTCAATATTTTAAGATAGTTTGTTAAACAACGTTTACTATTTTGTGGACCAAATGTCTTCAGAAACCTCACAGAGTTGGCATGATGTATTGATTATGGTCAGCGTGTCAGTGAGTATGTTAGATTATTAGCTTTTAAGTTTCCAATTCATCGCTCGGCTTTTGTACCAAACGCACTATAGCTGCGAAGTCCAGTACATTCAGCTATTGCTGTGTCGTTGTTAATAGCCCGCCACAATGTTCGTTGTTTTGTTTTGTACATGCAAGCAGCAAATATTTCTTCTTCTTTGTGTGTTAAGTGGATTTACCTTTCGTCTAAAGTCCCAAACAAATAGAGCCGGTGATCTTCATTTCAAAGTCAGTCCGACGGGCCCAATTATCCAGTCAATAATGTATTTTTTCTGGATCTCTCATCACGTCTCTATCGTATAAATTTGTGCGTGTAACAGTTGTTACTGTTGCACTGTTAGCGATCTGTGTTAGAGGGAGACTGTGTTGAGTCTGTCATCCGGTCACCCACACATTCGCGATGACATATATGTGATCCCTTATCTCATCTGCTGTTATATATGGCTCTGCCAGGTACATAGTGGTATATTCACTGCACAGGGTTCCCAGCAATATCCATGTTCTCTACAGGACTTCTGCTATGGATGCTCTACGTCGCAAACTCAGTTGCGGGTGAGAACTGTAAACTGAAACCATAATATATAGTCCATAATATCCTGTAATGTCAGTGGTATCTGATCTGAGTATAGTTGTATGAATCTAAAGGTCGTAATAAATTTCTTCACGCCGTGTAGTGTACCAGCTAATGCTTTTAATACTTCATGCTTCTGACCAATGTTGATTTCTCTTTAGATTCTAAAAGCTTTAAAAGACGATATTTTGAAACACCTTCAATTATTGACAATAGAAAATATAGAGTGATCATTAAGCATATGGCCTCTTCAGAGTCACTTGCCATTCTGTACAACTACATATTCTATGCCAAAAACTAGAGACAGTGAGGCAATATCTTGCTACGCTGAAACATATTGAGCAAATGACAAGGACCTACAGCCACCTTTGCATCAATATGCACAAAACTATCAGTCTAGAGGCAAGAAAGATTGATAACAGAATTAGTTTAATGGGTTCTGAAGACTTACATTTATTTTTCATCAATCAGGTTCTACAGTGTACCAAGGGTACCAGTTTAACTTTGCCCTCATGCCATTTACTGATAATCATGCGCAAGGGACAACGGATATTTTTCTATACATCAGACACACAAGAGAAGGCGAGTGCAATGTGACAGACGTCGACGGTGCCGTGTATGATGTCCAGCTGTTTGGGAACAACAGTGTCACACAGTTCCACCTTCCGACAAATAGAATATTTAACATGGGTACTGCGGTGGAGGACAAACGTGCAGTAGGGCTTATGTGCACAACGGAAGTCAGTTTCACTGTCATGCAGGAAAGGGTTGAGGGTGGAGTAGTCGATGCATTTCCGGTTCTTCCATTGAAGTCTCTCTCTACCAAGTATACTATACCATCAGTGCCAAACAACGCTTTCCTCGGTGTGATGTCAGTTCATAACTCCACAAATGTCACCCTTCAACTCAACTCCACCTGTTCTTACTCTTTAAGGGGTGACTATTACACGCAGGGAAGCAAGCTCAATATTGTCCTGCAACAGGGAGAGTTGCTCCAGATTGCTTCTGACACAAGTAGTTCTAACAATGTATGTGATCTTGGGGGGGACCGTTGTGGAAAGCAGTCATTCAGTTGCAGTGTTTTCAGGCGCATCTATGTTGTGTTATCCTGGGAGCAAATGTGATGGAGCTATGAGTCAGGTGCCCCCAATAGAAATATTGGGCACGTCGTTCATTGTGCCAGTGGTTCCTGGAACTGATCAATACAGCATTCGGATTACAGCAGTGTATAATGGTACCAAAATCACCATTGACACATTTACAAGTGTTGAGTCTATCATTCTGAATGAAGCGGAAGTTTACGATAACTACTTCAATCAAACATTTGCTGTATACATCAGAAGCTCTCATCCAGTACTTGTCTTACAAATAGCCAGCACAGCTGATTACCAAGCGTTTGCTGCGATCGTTCGACCAGCTGACGCTTATGGTAGTGTCTATGCCATACCCGACATCAAGAGCAGTTCCAAGACGTACAAAAGACAGGTCACGATTATCACAAGCTCAAAGTGTACTCCACATATAAACGTCAATGGAAACTGGTCAGATCGGTCAACAGATTCACAGACGTTCGCCATAACCAGCTTCTATCCTGTCTCCGGTTCCCTCGTCATTAAAAGTAATTCCTCAGTGTGTCCTTTTGGCGTACTTGTCACTGGCACAGCAAAGAATGAGATGTATGGGTATTTCAGTGTCCCGGGTTCTGATGCCAGTGGTGAGTTTACACGTTACATTACACATTTTATTCTCATCTTTTATGTTTGTATGAATTGTAATATGCAAGTGTGTAATAATAGAACGTCAGACCAGAAATAGAATCAGTTTAGAGTAAATGGAAGACTAGCTGGAAAAACTCATTGAACAGAGAAATGAAAATCAGCGACGGCTAAGATGTCCGCCCAAAAGTTTGCCCAAAGCTAAAGTAGTTAAGCAATGTGAAAACTACCCAAGGCAACCTGTATCTACTACTGTCACACAATGTATTGGAATAACCACCAGGTGCTGTGCGATTTTTGCTCACATCATATAACATCACATTTGGCCATCAAAAATCAAAATTAACTATCTGTCGCTTTTTGTTTAGATTATGAGGTTAGATATGTCCTAAATCAAATTTCATTGTCAATACATAAGTGACGAAAGCAGTTATGTATGGAATGGGAATCCAATCAGATTCCAAGAGTAAATGAAAACTGTGTCACTCTATGAAACGATGTCCCCCAATGTTTCACCATAGGGTAACAACGTTCCACTACATTAATTCCACTACTTTACTCCCAGCTATTCATGTGAGTGGGTTTTACATCAACCAAGAAACAAAACGTAAAATGAGACGTATGTAATATTTCTATAGATATGTTAACTATATTTTTATCAGGTTAGGCGGTTTTGTGCTTTATCATATATAAAAACTCCCCTTGATTCTTAAACCTTATACCATAAAGGCAATAACTGCAGTACCTGTACATGTTTCAGTATCTCTTGAACAGTCGGTTAACCTAACTTGTACTCAAAACAACTGGATGGTCGCAGTAGATACTCAAGACATCGCCACTGTATTCCCGACCTCTGTTAAGAAGAACATCTCCATGTCGAACGCCTTCTGTCCTGGAGTCCTGGAGTCCTGGAGGGAGATGTCCTTATCTTTAATGTCTCCTACATGGACTGCAACACAATTGTCGAGGTATGATATCCTCGTTTCAATGTCTCTTATACAGATAGCATCACAGTTATAGAAGCATGATGTCCTTGTCCTTTTTTGTCCTCCCACATGGAACTTAACGGAGGCCTTGTATGTTTTAAACCACGATCAAACAGCTTTAAACACAATTCGGGAACTGCGAGTAATGTCCTGTCAGTTAGATTAAGCGACCATCGCTGCTTAATTACATTTACCATGACTGAATAAAGCAGAACGGTGTTAAATATTACACTTATTGTTAATTTGCAAACTAGGAATCGATGGTAGTGCAAATGTCAAACCAGTTGGCTGAAGGTCAAAGCTTTGGGAGGGTCCTGTAAAGTTCTTACAAATGATATATTTGGAAGTACATACTCGTAGTTCATACATTTCGAAATTGACCAGTTCTTCTGTTTCAGGATAAAAACAATACAGTGACTTTCAACAACTATCTGATTGAATATGAGATAGACGCTCTGACAAATCTAGTGGACGGTGCAAGGTGGCGCTACAACTTGCAATGTGTCCTCCAAAAACACGAAACCGATGTCAAAGGGTTCGTTCCCGTTGAAAAGTCCATGGTCACCGTTCAGGCAACAAGCAAAATTCAAGGTCATGAGGCTGCTATCAAGTTTTTTTACAGATGCTGCTTACACAAACGAAATGAAGGGCAGTCTACTTGAGGTCGGTCTTGGGTCACGTGTCTACGTCCAGGTAGATACCAGTGCTGATGCCGATGTGAAACTGCTGGTGGACAACTGCTACATCAAAAGTGGAAACTCCACACAAGTGCCAGTTATACTCAACAGGTAAACTCGTATCAACAATGTGTAATAACGAAACGAATACACGCTAAGAGAATGGGAGATATACCAAAGTACATAACTGTGTGTAGAGTTTATGATGATATGCTTGGGGTTTTTTTCACCATAGAGAGTTCTATATAAGTAATATCCTTTGTTGATACAGGTGTGAAGCCAACAATTCCACGCACATCATTGGACATGTTAACAAAGTAACACGTTTCTACTTCGACGTCTTCGAAGTGCCCCATCACCATGACAACATGTACCTCACATGTAACGTCAGTTTCTGTCCACTCATGAACTTTTCACCTGAATGTCAAAGTGGATGCCTCAGCACTAAACGGTAGCATGCAGAATCGATAATGCCAAATAAAATGATAAGCATTATGGCGTAGTTTGTGAAAACCTGATCCTGCAGCTTTCATTCAGAACTACAAACTTTCATCTTGTGTTTGTTTAATGCGACAAGAAAAGGGTGTCTCAACATTTACTAAAACAATTACAGCTCAAGGTTTCTCGGGTGTTATTTAAGTTTTGTTGTCAAAGTCATCATTCGAGAGCGGCTGTTTTCTTAACAGTTTTGTAGGAATCAGCACCTGCTAGCACTGAAATATAGACCTTATCATGACTTCCATGGCAACGAGGTTATCATTTGAAGTATTTTATCTTGCATGCTTCAATATAATGTACTGCATCTACAATTTCAACGTTTCAAAATTGTATTGGGCATTTAATACATTGAAATACAGTTTGTGTTCAGCACTTCAGAGTATAGTTATTCGGTCGGTCTGACCCTGCAGGTGCTTTTCACGATTTATTCATATATTGCAGGACTTCAAGCCTAATTACATTGAAGGAAGTGCCTTATACATAGTAACATCGGTATATCATGCAAACTGGGAGAAGAATAAATGAAGGGTTCTTAGGATTATTCTTAGATTTCTTCCTCGGAACAATATAATGACATCATTCTCTGTGTAATACATATCGTTACTGTCGAACTTTGGAATGAACTAACTGAATCTAGGAGTAGAAATCCGTAATCTTGAGAACAGACGCCGATTCATCATCCCAGAATAACTGCCTTCTGACATCTCCACAGAGTATAGAATACGTTTGTACGGAACTGACTATCGTGGTGGCATCAAGGAAGAGAATTAAGTTTAGCATCATTGTTAACGATTCTGTGTTATCTTGACTGTTACTATTCTGTAAGTGACAAATACTTTCAGATTACCTTTCTGAAAGTAGCAAATACTTTCAGGATTGTGCTGACACACTTGTGATCACGACGGACTCTTCCGATTGAATTTAAACAATGAAATTCTGGAATGGAGAAAACACGAACATAAAGTATATGCCCATATGTTATAGACATCATACCTATTTATCCATTTCGTTTGAATTTGTAACGCCAGCAGTTATTATCTCCATTTGACGAGGTTTGTTAGCTGACTGTCCTGTAACGCCAGGACATAAGACAAGGCATAAGACATTCATTTTTAATAAACCATAATCAGAAAAGTAATATTGGGAACACAAACAGACCGTTAATGCCAGGTGGGAGGGAGTACGTCAAAAACATATTGAGTTCAATTTAAGAGGAAACAAAGTTGAAAATTAATGATTTCCGTGATTTTTTTTCGAACAATTAGATGATTTCAGGCTTACTTCACATTTGAAACTCTAAATTCTATTTACAACGCGTCATCCACAACTTTTGTCCCATATTCGACACATAAAGTTGCCAGAACTCCGCACTGTGCACATATGAACACTTTCATTATTTTATTGTGCAACCACAATGTAAAGTATCTGAACAGACGCCCTTGTGGAAGAAACAAAAACACTAAATGAAAATATATAATGCTCACATATGTATAAACCCGATAAATGTAACAGGTGTTTGAGAAAAGGATAAGAATGTACACGTTCAAGTCTTTTGTCAGTATCCAAAAAGTACAAGTACATCTTTGTTATTTCATATTGGCGTATAATTTGACGTACAACATTTACAAACAGAAAGTATGCTCAATCTGTGCACAACACTACAAACCACTGAAGTAATCAAGTACGCATTAGAAATACGAAACAACGATGCTCACAAATGATCTCCCTAATACTAACCTCTTACAGGTTACACAAAACCAAATGTTTTCCCATAGATTTCTGTGGTAACGTTACATGTTTTGGAAAATAACACCCAGGTTGTCAGTAGTTATTTCATGTACGCATTGGTACAGTCTGACCTTTAAACTACAATAAAACACGATTCAGTCAAGCTTAGCCTCCGCAGGAAGCTGAACACATCCACCCGAAAACAAAGTTTCACCTGCTTGAAAATAGCCATGCACATATTCAGCATACGTCATCGTGTTGAAAAAGTCAACGTTGAATGGCAGTTGACATGTACTTACTGTAACAGAACCTGTTCACTGCGTGTTTAGCACGAAGTGCCGCTTAACACCCTTTGTCTGAACGACACAATTTCCTGATCGTTGCACACTATGTCAGAAATCATATGTACAAACTGTAATCTATCCACACTTGAGATGTTTGTCAGTTTATCAATGGCAATACCTTGTGTCATTTCGTACAGAAAAGTAATAACACAATAATACAGCCCTCTATAACTGCATAGTGAAATGATTATCACAAATGCGATTACATCTTGTTCCACATCCCCGTTCATGGCCTCCATGCACGTCAGTGTATCTCTGTGTATGTACATATCTGTCACATGACCGACATTTCTGTTGCTTTGACGTTTCTCAAGTGTCATACCACACAATACAGTTATGTCACTGTGACCTGCCGATTCGTATACTTCCTATTTTCGCTTTGTAATATTGACAATAAATACTGTTCCTAGATGAATATTGTCTGCATAGATGTTGATCACTGGATTGTCTGGTCCAAATTTAGTCATTTTATAGATCGCAGCAATTTTGCTGACGTATAACGAAACAACCAACCAACCATCATCAATGTATGCAATGTACGAGGTGGCAACACGTTCACCGTCATGTGATGCCGCGCAATGTCATGTGGTGTCGTGTAATAAATCCAGTCATTACAATGGGAGAATAATGTTCACCACAAGTTGTGTCACTGTGCTTTGAGCTGATATATTGTGACGTCTATCGAAACTGCCTTTTAACCTTATGATGCGTTTCCTTCACTCTACTTTCGTTTTAAATTCCATGGACCTTAAAAGCCGAAACCGATTATGATATGTGCAGTCAGTGTACACAAATACACATAGTTAAAGGGAAAGTGAGCTACTGCATCAATTTCAGAGCTGGTGTCATTTTTCATACTGATTCATACCACATGTTTATATATGTTTTTTATGGTCCTACGTATTCCAGATTTATGACACATTTTTGTCGTTGTTAAAATCACACAAAGACTTTAAGACACATCAACCAGGTTTTCGAAATATTTTGGTTATCCTCTTATGGCGATCTTAAAGTCTTTTCCACTTTGACGAAACAGTTTATGTAACAGTTGTCCAGTGTGGCCAAAACCCCACATTTAGAAAGAAGACTTGCAAATATGTCTATCATAAGGTGCGTGGTCATCCCATACGTGAACAAAAGCAGGAGGATAAGCTTAAAAGAACAGGAAAACATCGACAGGGCCATAGCTCAGTCACTTGCCGTGGATTCCAAGCCCCGCCAACAACGAGGTGGTTATAAACCTCGAAAAAATGACCGATATAGCCTAAGTCAGAAGCCAAGAAGAGCAAGTACTGGAGAGGAGAGGCTCCAAATCTTCCAAGACTTCCAAGACTCACCTGCCTGGCTACAAAGACTGGAGAAGCATCCAAATGAACTATGACATTCCAAGTGATACACAAACGGTAAATATGCTAATAACGAAAATACAGTACTTAACTTCTATCCCCTGTGCCTACTACAGTACAGTTTTTCTCATGCGTGTAGCATCAGGAGATGTTTGGCGACATTCATAGACGTTTGATTTAATTTACGTCATTTTTGTCGGCGTGCAATCCATGTTTGTGACATAACAAGAAAAACAATGAGTGTAATTACTATAGCTATCCTGGAGATCCGTTTTATGTTCATCTCTAGTCACCAATGCTTGTCTGAAGATTTCGATTTCGGGAAGGGTGTTCATGGGTGACAGAGTGAATAGTTCTACTTTCAGTAATGTTCCAGCATTACCAAGGCGGTCTCGCTGATTCGTTTATGCACGTCAACCATTTGTGGAGATCGATGCTCATCTTGTCAGTGACAGACTGTCTTCCAATAGCTGTTGAATTCGACATTATAGGAAGAAAACCCCAAATACCAATAGTTAGTGGCAAGTAAGAACATTGTATGATACTGTATGACATGTTTGGTACCCAGACAGAGCACCCTGACCCTGGTTTGCCCTACAAGGGGATCACACGACGAGCGTACCTCCCAACCTGCCCAGAAGGAAAGGACATCCTTAGACTTCTGTGATTTGAGAATGCCGATGTTTTGTTATTTGGACACGTTGTCAATGGTCATGTATTTCGACTGACCCCGAATCAATGATGTTTCATTATGAAACACAGAAAGTGCAAGATTTGGTCTTTGAAAAGAATTAATGACGCGTCAATAGCATTTAAAGATGCTTGTGTTTCAGTCTGACTGCGGTTCTCATAGTTATAGTTTTATACTTATTGATCCCACTATTGTAAACGAGCTGAAAATGTATCTCCTGTACGTTTCAGATTTGGCTACCCAGACCCGACATATCAGGCTCGGGTCCGTGACGAGCTGGCCAGCAGAGAAGTAACAGCAGACAACTTCTGAATACAATATACAATGCCTAGACGCTGGGAGCATAGAGGATTGGAAAAGAGGATGGGAACAGATCTTGTACTGTAACAGCATTTAATGTCTAAACGCCAGGAACAGATCTAGTGCAGTAGTTTAGACAGTGAAACAGGGGTAGAAAGGCAGATTATGTCTAGACGTTAGGAATAAACCTTAACTGACACTTACTGTCGTACCTGCAACCAATCTGACTTTAAATCGGTGTCGAAATAGATGATTGATACATAGTGATTGAATGAGTGAGTTAATATTTAACGTCACATCGGCAGTATTGCAGCCATATCGTGACGTTATTGATACATAAATAACTTCAATTGTTACATTAGTATTTCACCGAACAGGTCATATTTTCACCTGCGCATATCGACGCTTTGCACTATGAAATGGAAAATGGGATATATTTCAGACTGATGACGCAAATGCAGTAATCCTTATGTTTTGCCATAATCTTCGGACAGTCGTTCTGGCGGGGTGATGATGATTTTCATGGCGTTGCATATATAATGTGTATGAACCCCCCCTAAAAGTAATGTACAATGAGCATGTGTACAAAATTGATGACCCCCCAATCCCCCACCTCGCCAGAACGACACATCATCATCATCATCATCGTCATCATCATCATCATCATCATCATCTCCCACCACCCCTACCCCTTACACACCCCCTACACCCCCCGACCCACCCCCGCGCCGCCCTCCAACCATGAATTATGAACGGTCTCTTTTTGGGGTGGGGAGGCTAAATGTTTTGTTGTTAGGCACTTCTTTGTGAGGCACATTTATCATTTGACAATATGTTTACCCTTTGTCTCTACCGTGTATCCATTTTCAACGTGCACGACGTACATGTTTGAGTGCTGAAATTATGTGAGCAGGGTAGAGATGATTCCACATTTACCTTTTAAACTTTACAAAGATCCATCCAAAACTCATGATCATTATTTTTACTACACTGAAATAACATGTACGTCTATGGAAATTACGTCAGATGCCCGAGATATGTGGCACGCGTGTGTATAAGTTTGTAGATACATGACTTGCCACTGTCAGGGTGATGGGATAGCCTTGTGGTTAAAGCGTCCGCTCTTCACGCCGGTAATCCGGGTTTGATTGCTACATGGGTAAATGTGCGAAACCTATTTATGGTGTCCTGATATTGCTCGAAACCGTCACCTCAGACACCTCGCTATGACTTACAATTACACATAAGATGCCCGGCCACTGTCATTCGTAAGGTACGCCGAGAAACTCCCCACAAGTCCCGATCATGCATAGCAGATGAATGCGTGTCATCAATATGTGATAAAGACAGAACTCATATCAACATTATCATAATAGACATATACAGGTTGATATAGGTGATTGGTAGGTATATAGAAAGATTCAAATTTATCCAAGTACTGGGAAAAGAGGGCCCCATTAATGATTGAAATGATCTATCTTATTAGTTTTTTGGCATATATGTTTCTCAACAAAGAATATTTCTTTTAGGGTTTTTGTAATTAAAGTCATATCAAGATGTTTATTCTTAATACTACATATGTAAATGTGTCTTTTGGCTGCAATAATGATTTGGTTTAGTAATGTATTTCGGTGTAGAGTACCATACCAAACCATATGTTTTGTAAAGTGAAATGGATGAGGGAATGAATTGTTAAGCCAAATTTGTAATTTTCTCCAAAACGTTTGTGTCACTTGCCATTCCCAATACACATGACAAACAGTCTCATTTATATCCTTGCAGAAACAGCATGTACTACTATCAACTTTCTTCATTGTAAGCAATACTCTTTTAGTATAAATAGCACCATGTAGAAATCTATATTGAAAATCTATGAGTTTTGTGTCTTGCAAACCTTTTCTGTATCCTGTTAATAATTTTTCCTAGTCAAAGTCTGTTTTCGGGAAAAACCGCTGCCACTTTTTACAAACATTTTGATATATATCATTGGAAATAAGTTTATCATAAAACGTTCTGCATACTTTGGATGTTTTCATGAGACAAGTCTGGCAATGGTTAATATTTAAATCCCAGACTGGTATTGAATGACATTGGTTTAGAATATTTTTCCAAGAGTCTGGAAATGTGTGTAATAAATATCTATAATCTAAAAAAGTACCTTGGATATCATATACTTCTTTTAAAGATTCCAATGACAATAATCCATTTTCATCACAAAGATCCCTAATATTAATAATCCCTTTATCTCCCCAATTTTTTATATAGTTGAATGAATTTTTGAAATTGTGATTAAACCATAATGCTTGTGATAGAATTTCATTGATGTTATTTGGGTCAATATAATGTTTTGGTGAAATAGTTTCCATGCTTTCAGTGCATCCTGCCAAAAAGGGTTTTCAATCTTAATGTAGGCATCAGAATTTGCTCCTAAATTAAATATGTCTTTGAAAGGTATGTTGCATGGATTTTCCTTATCACCTTTTCCGAAGTATCGTCGTAACGTGGATAATTTCAAAGCGTCTATAAATGTTTTAATATCGATCATTCTCAAACCTCCTTCTTCATAGTTATTTTTATCATATTCCTCTTTATTTTGTCATTCTTGTCATTCCAAACAAATTTAAAAAACATTTTTTTCAATAGAAGTAATAAAATCTGCTGGTGGGTTGGGCAGGGAATTGAAAATATGAACCAAGTTGGAGATTGCTAGAGTTTTTATTACTGTTACTTTACCAATAAGTGTTAAATTTCTCTTTCTCCAAGATGCTAGGAGTCTACTAATTTCTTCAAGTCTTTTTCTAGTGTTAATTGCCCATAGATCTTCAAGATCTGGTATAAATTTGATACCTAGTACATCAAATTCACCAACTACCCATTCAACTTTTAGATCATGACATATCATATCAGTAGATTTGGCTCTTGATCCAGTCCATACTGCTTTTGATTTATCCAAATTAATTTTCAAACCTGACATCTTATAAAAAGTATTAACTGCGTCTATTGCAGAGTACAAACTCTCTTCAGTCCCATTCAGAAATAGTTCAGTATCATCGGCATATTGATTCAGTTTATATTCATTATCATTAATAACTATACCTTTGATATTTTCATTATGTCTTATCATGCAACCAAGAATCTCAGCTACAAAGAGGAAAAGATATGGGGATAAAGGCTCTCCTTGTCTACAGTCCCTTTCATTTGAAAAAAACTCAGATAGGTTACCATGTTGGATGACACAAGATGTTGTTTCATAATTTAGTGTATTTATCCATGCTATCAGTTTGGGGCCAAATTCGAATTTATGGAGGACTAGATTGATAAAATCTTTTGAAACAGAATCAAAAGCTTTTCAATAAGGATTAGCAAACCAGGGATGTTCTGTTTCTTTGTTCTATCTTTATTGGGTTTTGGAATACAGGTAATAACACCTCTTTTCCAATTCGCAGACATTTCATTCTTGGCTAATACATCTCTAATGAATCTAAAGATCTAAAGATCTAAAGATGTTTTTAATTCTTTCCAAAACAAATTAAAGAAATCAATAGGAAAACCATTAATCCCTGGGCTTTTATCATTCTTCATTCTGTGCACAGTATTACTAATTTCATCTAAACTGATTTCTCTTTCAAGATTGTCCCTCTGTGTTTGGTTTAAAATTGGAGTATTAATATCCTTCAAACAATTTTCATCCTCATATTGTTTGTGAGAGGCATACCGATTTTTGTAAAATAATTTTAGTTCGTTCAGTATTGACTTGCTGTCAGTAATTTCACTATTATCATTAGTTACTAACTTGTTGATTGATCTTTGGGTGAACGTTCTATTTTCCAGGTGACAGAAATATTTTGAAGGTTTTTCTCCTTCTTCATACCAAAGAATTCGGTTTCGAATTTGTATTCCTTTCATTTCCTCATTTTTAATTTCTTCCATTTCTTTCTTATATATATTTTGATAGTTCACTCAAATGTTCTTCACCTGTGTTTTGAAAGTTTTTACTTATGGTATCTTCAACCTGTTTTATTTTAAGTTCTAACTGTTCTGTATTTTTTGCTTTTGTTTTCTTCAAGTAGGATGAAAAAGATATAGTCTTTCCTCGAATTTTCTTTAAAAACGTTTCCAGAAATAAAGAATTAGAAATAGTAAGTATAATATTTTCAGTGTTATTAAGATCATCCATTTTTTCTGTTGCATATTCCTGAACTGTGTCATTTAAAATAGATCTGACTAAGCTTCCATATTCAGGATTTGACAGCAATGAAGTGTTAAACTTCCAATATCCATGTCCTCGTTCCTTGCCTAAAGTGTTGGAAAAGTTTAATGTAATTGTTGAGTGATCACTTTTATAGCCTGGCAAAATATCTGAGTCTAGTCTAGTAAAATATATCCTCTGATACAATAAAAAAATCAAGTCTGGCTTGTTGTCTTGGATGTTTTTTTCCACCAGGTGTATTTCCTGCATTTTTCATTCATATTCCTCCAAACATCAGCAAGATTATAAGATTCAATAAATTCTAAAACAGTATTTCTTGATTTAGGGTTGTTTACATGTTTATAATTCTCAAGATCAATTGTTGCATCAATCACCAAATTCCAGTCTCCAACTATTATCAGAGAGTCATTCTCAAGATTTAGAATATTTTTAAACAGATTAGTGTAAAAATACTGTCATCGATATTTGGACCATGGAGATTAGTTAGTGTTAGTCTTTTATCCTCTATTGTTAAATCAGCTATTATATAATTTCCATTTTCATCTATTAAGGTCTTATGTATTTTAAGATCAATATCATTATTAAAGAGAATGGCCACTCCTCTGGAATTAGATTTAAAAGGTGCAATTATGGATTATAAACCCTATTCATTTTTCATGATATTGCAAGTAGATTCATCAATATGAATATCTTGCAGACATATGACTGAGTGTAGTTTTTTCCGGTGTATGTTCATTAATTCTTTTCTTTTAAATTTGTCTGCAAGTCCTCTACACTTAGCTGAGATAACTTTGATTTTCTTAACATTATCCATTGTAGTCAATGGTTATGAGAACTATCAATATACCTAAAATTAAACTGTCTGTCACAGTGGTATCCTTGCAAACTGAATGGAGGTAGAAGCGCTCATAACATGCTTGTGGGAGAGCTTGTACTGTAAATATTAGAGTTGTGATATCACGAGAACCTTTTTTCTTGATAAATAGAAAACATGTATTAAAAGAAACAGAGAGTAACTAAAACGAAATAGCGGGCAAACAATGCTCTTGGTCTTCGAAGTCAAGCCGCATGAATGATAGCCCAAATGTGTGCAATGTGAACTAGAGCTAGATGTCCAACTGACGTAATACAAATGCATTGATGCCGGGACCTGCATCTAATAGTACTGAAAGAGAAATACGTATCCAGAAACATCCTGAGTCGTTTTTAATTGCCTGACACGATATTCGTTGTTGTGTTTTGTATATGCAATCAGGCAATATTTCTTCTTCTCTGTGTGTTAAGTGGATTTACATTTCGTGTAAAATCTCAAACAAATAGAACCGTGTGATCTTCATTTCTAAGTCAGTTCAAAGTGTCCTAAGTATCCAGTCAATGTTGTATTTGTCTTTATTTTCTCATCAGGTTTCTATCAAATACATTCGTGGATGTAACAGTTGTTCGTACTGTTAGCGATCTGTGTTAGAGGGAGGTTTTGTTGAACCTGTCACCCAGACATGCGCGATGACATATATGTGATCCCTTATCTCATCTACAGTTATATACGACTATGTCAGGTACACAGTGTCATATTCACTGCAAAGAGTCTCTAGCAATAGCCATGTTCTCCACCGGACTTCTGCTATGGGTGTTCTATATCACAAGTTCTGTTGCTGGTGAGAATTGTAAATTGAAACCAAGATATACAGTCCACAATGTTTGACAATATCAACGGTACCTGATAAAAGCATAATTAATCAGCAGCATTAATCATATGATCGTGTGCTGTTTCACATAGTATTTATTAATAAAATGTACCAGTTTCTGCTTGTACTACTTCAGGCACCTGACCATCGTTAATTTCTCTGTATCTCTGTAGATCCTAAAAGCTGTAAAGATAAGATGTTGAAATACCTCAAAACACAGGGCGTAGACAATGTAGCTTTGACGTCGTGTCTTTCATGGGCAAAACATGTAATAGTTGTTTCTTCTGAGTCATCCTGTTAAACTACATATGCCATGACAAAAGCTACAGACAACGCGAAGGTACAAAAATTGAACTATAGTCTTTGAAACAATAAGTACAAAAATATTAGTCTATGGGTTAAGAGAATGATGAAGGAATTGTAGGAAGGAAGTGTAATAGATTCCAGTTCTAGAGACTTGTTTTTCATTTTCATCAAACAGGTTCAGCGATGTACCTCGGCTATCAGTTTAAGTTTGCCTTATTGCCTTTTTATTGATACTAGTAAACAAGGGGCAACGGCTGTTTTTCTATACATCACACATTCAAGAGAAGGCAAGTGCAATGTCACAGACGTCGACGGGTCAGAGTACGATATACCGCTGCTCAGGAACAACAGTGACACACAGTTCCACCTTCCGACAAACAGGAGATTGGCCTTGGGTACTGCTGTGGAGGAGAAACGTGCAGTGGGGCTTATTTGCACAACGGAAGTCAGTCTTATTGTCATGCATCGATTCCTCTCTGATGGTGTAGTCGATGCATTTCCGGTCCTTCCTTCGAAATCTCTGTCTACCAAGTACATCATACCCTCAGTGCCCAACGACGCCTTGCTCGAAGTGATGTCAGTCTATAACTCGACGAATGTCACCGTTCATCTTAACTCCACCTGTTCATATCCCTTCAAGGGTGATGATTACAAGCAGGGAAGCAAGTTAAATATTGCCATGCAACAGGGAGAAGTCCTCCAGATTGCTCCTCTAAAACCTGACAGTTCCCTATTATGTGATTTGGGAGGGACCGTTGTAGAGAGCAGTCATTCAGTTGCAGTGTTTTCTGGCTCGCCTATGTTGTGTTATCCTGGGAGCAAATGTGATGGGGCTATGAGTCAGGTGCCCCCAATAGAAACATGGGGGACATCGTTTATTGTTCCCTTGGTTCCTGGTATTGATCAATACAGCATTCGAATTACAGCAATATATAATGGTACCAAAATCTCCATTGACACATTCACAAGTGTCGAGTCTATCATTTTGAATGAAGCGGAGGTTTACGATAACTACTTCAATCAAACATTTGCTGTATACATCAGAAGCTCTCATCCAGTACTTGTCCTACAAATAGCCGGCACAACTGATTACCAAGCGTTCGCTGCGATCGTTCGACCAACTGATGCTTATGGTACTGAGTATGTAATACCCGACATCCAGGGCAATTCCATGACGTACAAAAGACAGGTCACTATCAGCACCACCTCAAAGTGTACACCATATATAAACATCAATGAAAATTGGTCAGATCGGTCAACAGATTCACAGACGTTCGCCATAGCCAGCTTCTATCCTGTCTCCGGTTCCCTCGTCATTAAAAGTAATTCCTCGGTGTGTCCTTTTGGCGTCCTTGTGACTGGTACAGCAAACTACGAGATGTATGGGTATTTCAGTGTCCCAGCACCAGATGACAGTGATGGTGAGTACACTAGTTATATAGCTCTTTATCCTACATGTATAGAACACAGCTCCAATCCAAATGTCTTTGCTTTTTCAACATTTATTGAACATATTCATGGTCTTCTCCTCTGTATGAACAGATATGAGGGAAGGGAAAGTAATCACATAAAGAATAAAGTTCTCACTCAGCCAGCTAGACTGGAATAACTGAGTAACTGAAAGCAGAGTAAATATCGGTACCAAAGTGTACTCATTTGCTTTACACACGGGGTAATAAGAATGTTTCGAAAGTTCCGGTATGTTCCGGTATTCACGTTATATTACCCATTTTATGCTCTTTTTAAGTTTTTAAGAAATGTAGTCTGGAAATGTATAATAATAGAACGCCAACCCACGAATAGAATCAATTTAAAGTAAATGTCAAAAAAGCTGCAAATGTCATTGAATGGAGAACTGAAAATCTAAGCTAAGATGGCATGTTTCAGTATCTCTGGAACACTCGCTTAACCTAACTTGTACTCAAGACAACTGGATAGTCATAGTAGATACTCAAGACATCACCACTGTGCTATAGCGGCAGTACCTGTACATGTTTCAGTATCTTTGGAACACTCGGTTAACCTGACTTGCTCTCAAGACAACTGGATAGTCACAGTAGATACTCAAGACATCGCCACTGTATTCCCGACCTCTGTTAAGAAGAACATATTCATGTCGAACGCCTTCTGTCCTGGAGTCCTGAAAGGAAATGCCCTTGTCTTTAATGTCTCCTACAAGGACTGCAACACAATTGTCGAAGTATGATGGCCTTTCTTTTAATATCTCCTACAATGATTGCAGCGCTTGTCAAAGTATGATGTCCTCGTTTTAATGTCTCTTACAAGGATTGCATCACACTCATCGAAGCATGATAGCCTTGTCCTTTTTGTCCTCCCACATGGAACTTAACGGAGGCCTTGTATGCTTTAAACCACGATCAAACAACTTTAAACACAATTCGGGAACTACTAGTAATGCCCTATCAATCAGAATAAACGACCATCGCTGCTTAATTACATTTACCATGACTGAATAAAGCAGAATGGTATTAAATATTGCACTTATTGTTAATTTGCAAACTAGGAATCGATGGTAGTGCAAATGTCAAACCAGTTGGCTGAAGATCAAAGCTTTGGGAGGGTCCTGTAGAGTTCTTACAAATGATATATTGGAGAAATACATACTCGTTTTTCATACATTTTGAAACTGACAGTATCTCATCTGTTTCAGGATAAAAATAATACAGTGACTTTCAGCAACTATCTGATTGAATATGAGATAGACGCTCAGACAAATCTAGTGGACGGTGCAAGGTGGCGCTACAACTTGCAATGTGTCCTCCAAAAACACGAAACCGATGTCAAAGGGTTCGTTCCCGTTGATAAGTCCAAGGTCACCGTTCAGGCAACAGGCAAAATTCAAGGCCATGAGGCTGCTATCAAGTTTTTTACAGATGCTGCTTACACAAACGAAATGAAGGGCAGTCTACTTGAGGTCGGTCTTGGGTCACGTGTCTACGTCCAGGTAGATACCAGTGCTGATGCCGATGTGAAACTGCTGGTGGACAACTGCTACATCAAAAGTGGAAACTCCACACAAGTGCCAGTTATACTCAACAGGTAAACTCGTATCAAAAATATGTAATAACGAAACGAATACAACGTGACGATAAGAGAATGGGAGATATACTAAAGTACATAATTGTGAGTAGATTTTATGATGACATGCTTGGGGGTTTTTTCACCATCGAGAGTTCCATATGAGTATTGTCCTTTGTTGATACAGGTGTGAAGCCAACCATTTCACGCACATCATTGGACATGTTAACAAGGTAACACGTTTCTACCTCGACGTCTTCGAAGTGCCTCATCACCATGACAACATGTACCTCACCTGTGACGTCAGCTTCTGTCTACTCATGGACTTTTCACCTGAATGTCAAAGTGGATGCCTCAGCACTAAACGGTAGCAGAGAGAGCCGATTATGCGAAATAAAATGATAAGCATTATGGCGTAGTTTGTGAATATCTGATCCTGCCAATTTTCATTCAGAACCAACACTACAAACTTCCATCTTGTGTTTATTTGACGCAACAAGAAAAGGACGTCTCAACACTTACTAAAACAATTACAGCTCAAGAGTTATCACATGTTATTTATTTAGGAGAGGCTCTTTTCTTTACAGTTTTGTGGGAATCAGCACCTGCTAGCACTGAATTATAGACCTTATCATGACTTCCATGGCAATAGAGGTTATCACTTGAACTATTTTATCTTACATGCTTCAATATAATGTAAGATATATTTTGAAAATTTCAATGTAATTTAGAGTTTCGTTTATTATCAAACGAAGATATATCTTAAATTGCATTTAAATTTTCAACGTTTCTAAGTTGTATTGGGCATTTAATACATTGGAATACAATTTGTGTTCAACGCTTCACAGTATACTTTAGAAATTTTGTGATAAGAGACTCACACAACCTGCAGGTGCCTTTTACCACTTAATCATACCTTCTAGGACCTCAAGCCTAATTACACTGAAGAAAGTGCCCTATACATAGTAACGTCGGCATGTCATGCAAACTGACTGAAGAATGGGGGTTTCTCAGGAATATTCTTGGATATCTTTCGATCAAATAATAGAATGATATCATTTTGTGTGAGTGTAGTATTTTGACAATTTTGCTTAAAATGACAGTAATGAGTATATGTTTATGATTAAATTATTAAGTGATGTCTTCACGAATCTGAAAATATGGAACCCCATTTGTTTTGAGTAATACATATCGTTACTGTCGAACTTTCGAACGAATTAAATGAATCTAAGAGTAGAAATCCGTAATCATGAGAATAGTCGCCGATTCATCATCCCAGGATAACTGCCTTCTGAAATTTTCACAGAGTACAGAATACGTTTGTACGGAACTGACTATCGCGGTGGCATCAAGGAAGAGAATTAAAGGTCACATGCAACCAAAAATCAAACATAATTAAAATACAATTATCAATCATTCATGACATATAATATACATTGCTACTTGTAAAAAAATAAATAAACAAAATTATAATCGCGATTCAAAGGAGCAATATTTTGTACTTAGGCTTACTTCCCTCGAAACGAAGCCTTCGGGAGACCGAACCCAGTCATAGCGGGTGGCGGTGCACTCAAGTGTAACGATGGCTTCCGATTGGCTGTTTCATTTGCTGATATGCTGAGGGTTCATTGTGTGCACAGAAAGATGATCTGTTTCCTGAGCATTTTAGAAGTATGGCGAGTCACAAGGAAATAAGATTCTTTATGGATAACAACTTCTTTTATTTTACTTGGTGCGTCGTTTCAGAATGGATTCATATACCGTTGTCAAACAACATCGTATGAACGAGAGGAAGTTGTTATTCATAAAGAAGGTATATAGAGATGTTCGGTTTTGTAGATACATGTTCTCTGAATTTGTGTTCGGTCCAGTCAAAAATCATCTCCGTAGAGATGGTGAACTACTGCGCTGCTGGAAATTGTTATTCGTCCAAGTACAAAGCAGGACTTGAAACTGACAAGAGTTTGCACCAGTTTCCGTCAGATCCACTCATCCGAGAAAAATGGATGTAGTTTGTTTGCAGCCCACAGACATAAAAACATGTCACGTGTACAAGTATCACACCTGTATAATTACATAATGTGGCAGAGACAGGACTCGGGTGCACGAGTCATAAATCAATTTAATTTGTTTATGGCATATAGCCTGATAGGTCTCAAGTCCAAATTGCATGTGGTCAATGATTGAAGTTGTGTATTGCATACAGTAGTATATACAATGGGGGTTTTAAAACACTTTCAAGAAAAGTCTCTACAAAGCCTTATTTACTAAATAAGGCTTTGGTTGGGCCCTTAGCTCTTGCTACTATTACCCCTACTACTTAACGTATTGGAGGTAATACTGTGCCTATGTCACGTTTATATCGATGAAACAGTTTAACGTGAACCGCCTACAATCACTTTGGTGTTCGTAATAAAGGCTTGCTGGGCTTTTTGTATCCCCTGTTCTATGTACTTTTTTTTCTCGTCCTCGCTGATAGCAGACTTACGAGACTTGGACCGAATATCTTGTTTCATTCCGTTATATTTTGTGAGTTCAGAGAGGATTGAACGAAACTCCTCTTCTGAGATGTTACTATCAGAGAGTGCCGTGGAAATACGCTCACTCACTGTGTTGAGCTTTGCTTCGGCCAGAACCCTGATCTCGTCGTGTTTCAATGCCTTACGATGCAGTCTGCGTGATACTAACTTAAGTGCCAACCCTGCCAACCCTGCCACCCCAGCTGTTATTTCAATACCTAGCACTATAGGTGCGGCCACGATGGTAGCTAACAACCCAACGCCTGCCGCCCCTAGTCCCATGCTGGTTACCATAAGGGTAGTGTCAGCCCCGTCCACGATATTGAAAGCTCTATGGTACTTTTTACATAGTGCTTTCCGCGTGTCACGGTCTTGTTCTAGTTGGCGTTTCACATCACATAACTGCCTCAAGCGGAACCCATCTACGGTTTCCAGCGTCTTCGCTACTTCCTCTACGACTGGGTACAGACCCATCCTATAATATATATTTTGAAAGATATTTTAATTGGGTTTCAGTTAAAAGTCTATTAATGAATTTGAAGTCTACAAGATCTAGATTATTAGTCAGGGTAATAGGTGAGAGTCTAATAGAATTTCCTGTTGTAATAAAAACCCCACTGAGGCTTATTAAGCGGTTTATAGGACTCGCGGGGGTATCCTGTTGTATAACAATACGACAATATTGGTCTTGGTGTTCGTCAAACCAGTGTATTGACACCCCGGGTAAAATTTGGTGTGCTCTTGAGGTGTTTTCATTGTCTAAACCAAAGAAGACTTCTATGATGAGTGTGAAAGGGACTAATATTCTATCAAGATATATGCTAAAAGGATTATTGCTAAATGTTAATTTATTTTTTTTTATAGACTTTAACCTATGTTTTTCGATACCAATAGTTATTATGCGTAATTCACTCTCCGGAATGAAATCCCCGATCCAGATACCGTTGTTCCTAATCTTAGTGATCCATATATCTGCGCCTAATGTGATATAAGGTGAGGTGAGTGTTAAGTCGATCAGCCATTTGGGCTCTTTAAAATCTGATAACGACACCCGTCTGTACACGTTGTCTTTCAAGTGCAGGATGTATAATTCATCTTCCTCACCAGGCTGATCGAATCCCTCCGTATCTCCTAGGTCGTTAAGCGTAGTGTTGGGACGATGACTGGTCATTATTATACTATTACGATATAATTTCCAACTGGTTTTTTGATAATAGTTCAGGGGTGAACTTCATACCCATGAAGTGTATGTTGTCAGGCAGGAAGATCTTGGTTAGTGATATCTTGTTTTCCACGATCACGTTGACCCCCTGCAGACTGGTGTCGGCTCCAACACCCACCCGCACGTAAACGTTGCAAACTTGATACTGGTGTCGTTTCACCCACGATCCCCTTCACGATCTCGATATCATTCCCCGATGGTTCCCCTAGGTAGACTTTGATGATAAGTGTTGAGTTTGCCGGTAGACTCTCTAGTATACTGACCACGCCTTCGAATTCAGACACCAACTGTAATGTTACGTTTTGTATGGCCGGTTTACTCGATAGCATGTGGGCTGCCATAGTGTTGAGTGGGCTGACGACTACGCTACGTCTCTGAGTTGGGACGTAAGCCACGAGCAGGGTTCCATTGTTCACGACTTTGTTTAGGTGGTTGTCTTTGTTATCCGTGAACACGTAGGGGGAGCCGAGTCTAATATTGAGAAACCAGTCGTTATCGGGTAACAACACCCACTTGTCATCTTCGGTGAAGACGAGCATATATGGCTTGTTTCGGGCGACGGTAGTGCTCTCAACATCGTCTAAGTCGAACAGTTTACCCCCGAACGATGGGTATATTATCCAGTTATTACCGGTGTTGACAAGGGCGTACTTAGTGTTGACTGTTGCTCTTGTGGTATCTACTATATCACTTAGGGTTCCACCGGAGGTGACTTCAACGCGTTTGTAAATGTTGTTTTTCAGTTGAAAGGCGTACGATTTACCATCTACTCCGGGAGCGTCGAAACCGCGCGTGTCTCCGAGGTCGGAGATCCCGATATTGACGCATTTTTTCACTCCGGGCCCTTGTGCGCTGGTCATTTTACATGAAGCGTTAAGCTGAGGTATCCTATATTTACAGGATTATGATTTATATCTAACACCGATATTATCAGCTCAGGTATGTTGCCCTGGGTTAATCTCTTATACTGCCGTGGTGAAAACGACTCGGTTCTACCGTCGTTGTATTTCTCAGTTTTCACCGGCACTGCTCTCAGTATAGTGGAAGGGTGACCTCCTTGAATGTTGTACGTTGTGCTCACCTGACCGAGATGAATGTACAGCTCTCGGTACGGTACTAGATCGGGTAACTTCGTGCCTGTGACGGTTGTTGTTGGTTTTATCTCGTCAGGAGACATACCGAGTATCCTCGCTAATGGTCGGCCGAGCCTCAAGGAGGTTCTTCCGTTGTTGATTAACACCACTGTGCCGTTTGAGTCGTTCATCTTGAGTTCGGCTCCCAGGGGTTTGAAGACCTCGTCGTTTAGAGAGCACATGCTGTAGTAGCCGTCAGTTATCTGGCTGCGAGTTCCACTGACGAACAGCTTATTGTTGCTGGCGTTGATGTTAGTCCATTGTGGTAGGTAGGTGATATCGCAGAGTGCGACTTCGAGTTGACCTGACGTGTTATCGATCGCGTGCGTCAGCTGAACGGCCTCGCCGCTCGTTATTCCTGGAAGTGTTATGTACATGTTAGAGTATATATGCTCATTATATAATAGTTTTAAAATGTATTCCCCTGGTGTGTTTTACCCTAAACTGGACGTAGATTTCTCCCCCATGAAGATCGTGGTTGCTCCTGGGTTGTATTTCAATGCCCAGCTTTTAGATGTGTTCGATAAGTATAAGCTTTTGGTGACTAACGTCAAGGCAGTCCACGCTTGGTTCAACAACCCTATGCAGTTCTGGCAGAATCAATTCAACTTTGCCGTGTGGTGCGCTACAACGGGGTGTGGTGTGACATTGACCGACACTCGGCGTGGACCGCTGAGTCAGTCTGTGTTCAAGTTCCACGTGTACTACCAGGTCAGACGTATCCTTAAAGAGATCAGCGCCCCCCTCCCACAGGACAAAGCGTGGGACGCAACAAACAACCCGTACGATAGACGGGCCTACGAACGTATTTGCAATGAATTCGAAATAAACCCGAAGACGGATTGGCGTTTGCCGGGCCCGAACCACGGGTTGGGTATTCCTTATGATGGGGGGCGACCAGTGAAAGAAGTCAGTGATGATTTACTGAAACGAGATATACTACGCCAGGACTTTGCTTTATCGAGTAATGAATGGAGGGATGATCGTATGAACTTTAAAGGTGGTGTTGCTTTCACAGTCCAGAAAGTGGAGCAGTCAACCACAGACGGGTGGAAAATGTTCATGCTGGACACGTCGAAAGGGTTTACTAATGCCGGGGTAGTCAGATTGAACGACTCGATTCGAACGTACGTGTGGGCGCTGTTGGGTGCGCAGTCGATGACGCGTTCTAACATCATCGGTAAGGGAACTGCTTACGACGCTCAGAAACAGTTCGTTGTCAACGTTGAGGATGCTATCAATTCTCCAGTTGATCTCCTGCGGGCCATCGAACGCTACCAAAACGTGTTAGAATACGCCAGATCGAAAGTCAACTACGTGTTCGCCGTGGGGCTGTACATGGCTCCGAGTGATATGCAACTGAGAGTAAAAAAAGTGGTGGGTTATAACAACAAAATAGTCATAGCCACGGCGGATCAAAAGTTGGGTATCAACCCCGATATTAACACCCCCTATATCCCACACATCCCACCACGTGAAACGGGTATAGTGGCGCCACCCCCGGAGTCTAAAGTTCATGTGGGGGTACCCCCCACACACCCCCATATTCAGGCCTCCAATCACATCGATAATAAAACGGCCCTGGTGGTTGGTGGGGTAGCTTTGGGACTTATTTGGTTAAAAATTTCTTAGCCGCTACGTACACCAGACCCGCCACGGCGACGATGGCTGCCCACAGGTTTTGACTGAGCCACGTGGCAGTTTTAGCCAGAGCGCCCAACAACCACGAGACGATACTACCCAGGATACCGGGAAGGGCTTCGGCGGCTTTACCAGCCAGTTTAGCTAGGCCTTCCCCGAGTTTTTTT
The DNA here is from genome assembly GCF_037392515.1 of Haliotis asinina. NCBI lineage: Eukaryota > Metazoa > Mollusca > Gastropoda > Lepetellida > Haliotidae > Haliotis > Haliotis asinina. Next base: position 22,594,391 of record NC_090282.1, on the reverse strand, counting down.
ATCCAGTCTTTAACACCACCGCCGCCGGCAGGTGTGGGGGGAACTCCGCCGCCGGCAGGCCCCACAGTACCCCCTGTCAGTGACACCACCAGGGTTGATATGATGAAACCCAATGCAGTCAGAATGCTGGCGATGGTGATCCCTTGCTCCCGGAACAATATCCGAATCCTGTCTGTTAACGTGGTGTCTCGGTGGAGGACTTGATTGATGGTTTCCCGCACACGGTTGGTCTGGGATCTAAGCTTTTCTTTGTAGCCGGACGCTGTCTCCAACCAGGTCTGCCTTTCATCTTCCAAATTACGTATTCGTTCCTCGATGGTGGCTTTCATAGACTCGTCCTCAGTTTCACCGAGTTTTTCCTTTTCATAGGCGATGTGGTCGTGTATCTCACTCATTTTGGCCGTGCTTTTCCAGAGCTGACCACGAATGGTTTGCATCAACAGGTCCAACCCCTCCAGTTCCCGAAAGGTAATTTCGAGACCCGGGAAGGGCTTGTTCTTGTAGTCGGCCAACACCTTTTCAATATCATAAGTCATGTTTTGATCCGATGTGGCGTCCCTGATGCCTTCCAGACTTTGAACTAACTTCGGAGGATACTGCTTAGGTCGCGCGCCACCGTAATCTATGAAGCCTAGTTCATCGCGGACAAAGTTACTCCCATGTCGACTGCTCAGTGTTGATAAAGCAAGCGGTTCTCTCGTGCGTTTATGCACGAGATCGATCTCCGGGTGAGCCTTCAAACGCAGCGTGCCATTGCTATCGAGGGTAAACCTGGAATAGTTCCTTCCCAACGGCTTGAGTTTGGATTTATTTTCAACTGCGTTGTAATAATCGTCGACGGCGCCCTCCATGAGTGCGTCACCTGAGAATGAGGTCTCCTGGTCATCATTGAATGCCTGGGCACTATCGTCCCACATATCATCCATAGGTATGTCTTCATCCATTAGTATTAAAAATATATTTCATTTATATATAACAATGTACGGCAGAAAATTAGATCCTTTCAGAAGATTGAGAGAGCCATTAGGAGCCAGAGCCGTGCGCCAGTCGGTGACCATCACCAACAATCCCAGCAAGATAGACCAGAATCAAACTCTGCTGGTTAGATTTCCAAACCTTGGTGAGAATGACCTCATTGTACCAGGCACTGTTCGACTGGCGTTCAATATCACGTTGACCTCCGACAACGACAAACACGAGCTAGTGCGGAACGTGGGGCGAGCTATCATCAAGAAAACGACCGTCAAGATCAGCGGTAACGAGGTGCTGAGCATCGACGACAGCGACGTGTTTCAATGCTACGGGGATCTCTGGAAAAGCGAGGGAGAACGAGTCAATGATGTGTACCAGGGTATCAGCAAATCAACCCGGTCGCGCATAGGGTATGCCTTCACGCCAGACCAGCTAGACAAGCTATCGGACGGTGAAAAGGCCATCGCTCGAGCATACGGGAATCGATTCTGCGTGCCGCTCGACTTCGAGTTGCTCACGGGACACGCGCCGTTTTACCAGGCCGCGCTGGGTGATAGGCTCGAATACGAGCTCACGTTTAACGACTATAGCAAAGTAGTGCGTACGCCGAACGGTGATGAGGCCAGTTATGCCATAGACAACATCTCTCTGGAGTTCGACATGGTCACTAGCCCGGAGCTGGCCAGGCAGGTTCGAAGCCAGTACTCTGGGAAGATGGCTATCCTGTACGATCGCGTACTGAGGCATAGATCAGTCGTGCGAGATAAGAGCGACACTGTGTGGAATATCAACCTGAACGTGCCGGCGCGATCGATGAAAGGTATCCTGGTCATCCCCGTGGAGGATTACGAGCCATTCCGGAGGGACAGCGAGAAGTTTTTCAACCCCGAGATTGAAAAGGTGGAAGTGACTATCGAGGGCGTGCCCAACCAGCTGTTCAGTCATGGTATGAGACCACACCAGCAGTGGGATGAGATAAAAAAGCTACCAGTGGGGGATTACATAACAAAGGACCTGGACCTAGGCTCCGTGCAGATCGGTGAATACCTGACCACCAAGTACGCCCTATGGTTGGACATGCGATCCACGGATGATGATAAACTGCACGGTAGCGGGCGCCGTATAGATAACGGCAGCGAAGGGATAACCATCCAGATTACTAAGAAGGCTCAACCCGCTGGTAAGTTGAAATTATATCTGTACGTTATTATGGACGCGCAACTTAATATAGACAATGGGAGATTCGTGCAAGCCATCTACTGATGGGGGGTACCCCCCCACACCCCCCAACAATAAACAGTCCCCACTGCCCCACCTCCCCACTGACCCACACTGCGCCATAGTGTGCGGGCAGACTGGCTGTGGGAAGACCGTTTTCGTCTTGGATATGTTGGAGGGTTACTACAAGGATGTGTTCGATAACATCGTTATCATGTGCCCTACTCTGAGCATGAATAAAACGTACGCGCGACCTTGGGTGATGACGGACCCGGACGTACACAAAATCGACCCTGGAACACGCCTGCAGGACTGGTTGAAAGCTCTTCACGAGAAATTTAAAGGGGAACCGACGCTGTTTATACTGGACGACTGCAGCGCTAATCGCGAGATAACAAAAAAGAGAGACATGCTATCGTACCTGGCCTTCTCCGGCCGGCATGCAAATCACAGCGTCTGGGTGCTAACGCAGAAGTTCAACTCGGTGTTGAAAGACCTCAGGGAGCAGACGCGATGGGTGGCCTTATTTCACTGCAAGGACAGGGATTCGTTCGAGGAGTGTTTGAGAGAGAACGATGTGATGAGCAAATTAGAACGGGAACGGGTGAAGAAACAGCTCGCTGAAACTAAACACGCTAAGCTCGTGCTCAAGACCGACCAACCAGTAGCATATAGGGTGTGCTAAAGCTAAGCAAAGCTAAGCTAAAGCTAAGCAAATGCTAAGTATAGCTATGATATTTGAAGTGTTTGTCGTGTGCAACTTAACCTTCATTTCTCTGTGTTTTGTCTGTATCGGGTATTATATAGTTAAAACTAAATCTTACTTGTTATATTATAAGATGGAGTGTGAGGAATTGCTCGAACAATTGTTGGTACCTGGGGTAGTGGATGATGATAAGCGAGAGAAACTGGTGGCGTTGGCTGTTGGCGGCAAAGCCAAACATTACTTTGAAGACTACACTCCGGATAAAATTCACAAAATGTCAGCCGAAGAAATCGATAAGCTGTACGCTAGATACGAGTCCCGGCTCGGAGCAGAAATGACAAAGACAATAGGATCGGCTATGACACAGATATACACCGGTATTGTGTCATATTTCCTTCCCATTCCACCAGAGCGCCGACTTTACCTGTGGGAAGACCTCGAGAAAGACCCTTTTATCGAACACGCCATGAGCTCTATCAGCTGCGAGCTGTACCACAAATATGGCATGTTGTTGGCTCCAGTGACGGCGGCGATTATCACGGCAAAGCATTGTCAATTTGAGAGAAAAAATAATAATAATAGTATAGATGGATGCTGCTCCCGAGGTGACGGAAGTGACACAGGAACCAGTGAGGGAAACCCCTCCCGAGGTGACGGTGGAGACCAGGGAAACAGTAACCAGGCAGAAGAATCCTAAGAGAGTAGCTGCCGGTAAAAAACGGTGGTGTAACCAACATAAAATTATCAACCCCCGACTGTTGTTGGCTGTAGGTGCTGCCGTGGTTATAACATGGTTATACGTGGGAGTACCCTCCCACAGTGAGGTGGTACCCCCCAACAGTGAGGTGGTAACCCCCACTGTCGACCCGCATATCATGTTATAATTTAAATATTTTTATATATACATAATGTCTGAGGGGAAAACGTTCGTCAACGACGCATACCACGCCACAGTGGTCGCCAGTCTAGCCGTAGGGTACGCTCGGTTGACTAAAATGGTGCTTAAACAACCAACTATCAAGCTAGATTTCAACCTGCAGGATATGGGTGTGCTCATAATGAACCTTGGTATGGCGATGGCCACAAAAGACATCCTAGTAAAACAAGGGATAATACCTGATAATATAATGAAATAAATATAGGATGGCCACGATAGCTATGATGGTCGGTGGGGCGTTAGTGAATGCCCTGGCATTTTCCGGGAGTAATTTCCTCTTCTCGAAACTACGAGATGACCACGCGGCTGAAATACAGGAAGAAAGGAAGCGGCACGATCTCGCTACTGAGAACTTACAAAAGGCACAGGCCGAGTACGCTAAAAAACGCCTCCAGAGGATCGATTTTATTAACGAACAACTCCAGCGTGAAAACCATGCCGTTCAAACATTCAACGATGTCGATGAAGCAATGAAAGAATACTACCTACTAACTGGTAAACGATTGGAACCGCTCAATAAACCCACACTCGCTCAGTACTACACACCATCCAAGGGACAAATGGATCGTGAACTGGGCTTCATAGTGTTGGGTATAGCAGCTACTGCGTTGGTTGTGAAGCAATTAAATTAAATACCTATATAAGTAAACATGAGACCCGCTCCATACCAATGCGAATACATACTTATGGGGAAGACCGAGGCCTGTGGTAGGAAATGCAGGAATCAGGGGTTCTGTTGTTTCCATATGGGAAGTCCTAACTACACGTGTTCTGTGTGTGGTATCGGGGTTAAAGGACACTACTGTCTATGTAAAGCTCACGGAGCGAACGTAGTCAGACATCAACTCATCTACGAGAATAAAAAGGACTACATAAAAGAACGTAGGCGACTGCTCAAGATAGACTCCAAATAAATGTTTTACTCATATACACTATATCCAACAGCCACATATTTTTTATCAAGGGTTACCTCCCTTTACTGTGAACCAATTAGACATTGGTTATGTTAGGTGTAAACACTATGACTACTGTATGCGAGCTTAAGCGGGTCGCAAAACAGAGAGGTGTGATCGGGTATTCTCGAATGCGGAAGTCAGCATTGTTGAGATTACTAGGTTTAGAAGCCCCTCCTACGGTAAAACAATTAAAAGCTCAAGCAAAACAGCTTGGATACACGGGTTATTCAAACATGGGGAGAGCCGGGTTAACCGTATTGTTATCACATGCCCCCGTACCCACTGTAAAACAACTGAAAGCCGAGGCACACGATTTGGGTTTAGGCGGGTATTCCCGTATGAGAAAACCACAGCTTGTAGAATTATTACGACAGAATAGAGCTATTGACCTACAGTTCGTGCGCACTGAGCGCGCTGTAGGCAACTATTTGAGAGGTTGGCGCATGCACGTTGATAGAAACATAGACATTACAGATATCAAGCCTCTGATAGCTGATAAGGTCAACCAGGAACTAAATAACCTAGGAAGTATCAAGTTTCAGATCACAGTGAAAATGTCGCTCGATAAGCAGGTTGGGGGCCCCACAGGGGCCACTGAATATGTTCAGCCTTACTTCCGAGGTAAACAAGAGGTCGTCACACATACAGAGACCATTGACGCATCAATCGATACCAGTTTTCAGCAGATACGAGAATACCTAGAACGCTACACACACTTGGGGTCCGGGTGGGCTGTAGATAAAATCGATAATGTCTATCTAGACATAGCTAACTACGTGCCGTTCAGAGGCGGATCATACCTAGCCTTGCCCCCCTACTATAGGAACAAACATGCCATAGTAAACGTTAAGAATAGAGGAAACGATTGCCTGAGGTTAGCTATCAGGTCAGCCTTATTTCCAGCTGACACTAATCCGAACAGGTCTTCTAATTATCCTCAGGATGATGGGCTCAACTGGGATGGTATAGATGAACCCACCCCCATATCCCAGATCACTAAAGTAGAAAAACAGAATAATCTGGCTATAAATGTCTTTGGGCACGAAGGTAACACAACAATAGTACACAGGGTCAGCCCGGTGAAGGATCGTCAAGTTATCAATATATTCATGATCCAGCGAGGTGACAAGTATCACTACACATGGATAAAACACTTTAGCAGGCTGTTGTATGACCAATCGGCACACAGAGAAAAGACCCACTTCTGTGAACGATGCCTACATGGCTTCACACGAGCTGATTTATTAGAATCCCACCGGGATGATTGTCAAGGTGTGGGGCAGACGGCCATACGAGTCGACATGCCTAAGGAAGGTGATAATATCCTAAAATTCGGTAACCACAAGAACCAAATGTCTGTGCCTTATATCATATACGCCGACTTCGAAGCCTTGGTGGTGGGGGATTCCCCCACACCTCCCAGCTTCACCCACAAAACACAAGAGCATAAAGCCTGTGGGTTTGGATACATTATCGTCCGTTGTGACGGGGAAACGAAAGCTCCGGTAGTGTATAGGGGCCCTGACGCGGCTGAAAGGTTTCTAAAGTGTTTGCAGGAGGAAGAAAAAATTATTAGGAATGCATTGTATAGAATCGCTCCCATGCGTATGACCCGAGTCGACAGGCTAGCTCACGCTAGTAGCACTAACTGTCACGTGTGTGACTCACCACTTAACGGTGATTCGGTGAGAGATCACTGCCACATAACTGGTAAGTATAGAGGCGCCGCTCACAGCGCGTGCAACCTCAAGCTTAAAATCAACCCTAAGACAATAAACATCCCCGTTGTCTTTCACAACTTGAGAGGGTACGACTCACACTTGATCATGCAGGCCATCGCGAAAATCGATGGTAATATAACGTGCATCCCCAACAACATGGAGAGATACATCTCCTTCAGCTTAAACGGACTTAGGTTCATTGACTCGTTTCAGTTCCTCCTGTCGTCACTCGACAGTCTGGTCAAGGCCAACAATACCTTCCCTATCACCGATCGATACACAGACGCCGAGACTAGACCCCTGCTTATGAGGAAGGGTGTGTACCCCTATGAGTACATGGATAGTTGGGCCAAGTTCACCGAGACCAGACTACCCCCTATTGACTGCTTTTATAGCAAGCTGAATGAGGCGTCCGTCTCACGAGATGATTACTCGCACGCGACAAACGTATGGAATAAACTGGGTTGTAAGAACCTGGGTGATTATCACGACCTGTACTTGAGGACAGATGTACTGCTGTTAGCCGACGTGTTTGAAACGTTTAGGCGAACGTGTTTCAAGCAGTATAAACTCGACCCCGCATGGTATTACACCAGCCCAGGTCTGTCGTGGGACGCCTTGCTTAAAAAGACCAGAGTTAATTGGAATTGCTCACAGATTACGACATGCACCTATTCATTGAGAAAGGCTTGCGAGGTGGGATTTCCATGGCATCCAAACGATACGCGAAAGCAAATAATCAATACGTGAAAGGTTACGATCCTAACAAGCCAACCAATCACATTCTCTACCTCGACGCAAACAACCTGTACGGCTGGGCCATGAGCCAGTATCTACCTACAGGGGGATTCGAATGGGTACCCCACGTTGATGTTATGGGGGTTGCACCAGATTCGAACAAAGGTTATATCCTCGAGGTTGACTTAGAGTATACCAAGGAATTACACACATCGCACAACAGCTACCCCCTGGCCCCCGAACGTATGAGAGTTAACCCAGACTGGATGTCTGAGTACCAACATAACTTGTTAGGTAGGCATGTGACAGACGTTGAAAAACTCGTGCCTAACTTAATGAATAAGACCAAGTACATCGTTCACTATCGCAACCTACAGCTGTACCTGTCGTTGGGTATGAGGCTGACCAAAATACACAGGGTGCTCATGTTCGACCAGAGCCCATGGATGGAGCCCTACATCAGAATGAACACAGACCTACGAAAAAAAGCCACCAGTGATTTTGAGAAAAATCTCTACAAGCTCATGAACAACTTGGTGTTTGGTAAGACTATGGAGAACCTGAGGAAACGCGTGACCGTGAAGCTGGTTCGGTCGAGTGAGGAAGACAAGCTCAGGAGATTGATAGTCAGTCCGGCATTCAACCGTAGTAAGATATTCACAGACAACCTGGTTGCCCTACACATGAAGAAAAGCCACATAAAATTCAACCGGCCTGTTTACGTGGGGATGAGCATCCTCGATTTATCCAAACACCTGATGTACGACTTTTACTACAACGAGCTCAAGAAACAGTACGGCGACAGGTGTGAAGTGCTGTACACTGACACGGATTCCCTGCTGTTAGAAATTCGAACCGAGGACGTGTACGAGGACATGAAAAAACACCTCGATTTATACGACACCAGCGACTACCCTAAGACCCATGCCATACACAGTACGGTAAATAAAAAGGTCCTAGGTAAGATGAAGGACGAGTGTGCTGGCACGCCCATAGCCGAGTACATAGGTTTGAGACCTAAGATGTACTCCATACTGAAAGCCGACAATAGTGAGATCCGGAAGGCTAAGGGGGTTAAGAAGTATGTGGTGAAACAACACATCAAACACACCAGATTCAAGGAAGCCCTGTTCAAGACCCGTACCTTTAGACATAAAATGAACACACTTAGAAGTGATGGACATAAGATATACGGACTGACTATAAACAAGACGTCCCTGTCGCCTATGGACACGAAACGTTGGATAGCTATTGATGGGATAAACACATACGCGTATGGACATGAAAAAATTTGAGGCTATTTACTACAGCCCGCGTGGGTACTGGAAAGGAGCTAGCGCAGTAGATAAACTAGCTAAAATAGCGCGAGTACCCCCGGAGGAAGCCAAAGCGTGGCTTAAAAAACAAGCCCTGTGGCAGATCTATTTGCCGGCACCACGCTACGTGCCTAGAAGGAGGTTCGGTATTAACATACCTAATAGCGTTCACCAGGCAGACCTACTGTTCCTACCCCACGACAAGAGGTACAAGTATGCCTTAACCGTAGTGGACGTAGCCAGTCGTTACAAGGAAGCCGAACCCTTGACCACGAAAGATTCGGCCCAGGTAGCCAGAGGATTCGAACGTATATACAAACGCAGTCCGCTGACGTGGCCAACAGAGCTGCAAGTTGACCCCGGACGGGAGTTCATGGGTGCTGTGTCACAACTGCTAGCCAAACACGATACAAAGGTCAGGCGTGGCACGGCCGGAGCCCATCGCAGCCAAGCCATAGTTGAGAGATTTAATAGGACTTTGGCTGAGCGCTTGTTCGGCCATCAGTATGCTAGGGAGATGGTCACCCCTGGAAAACGATCGACTGAATGGGTCACGAGGTTACCCAAGGTGGTGTCGGCAATCAACCATGAAGTCACCCGTCTCACCGGTAAGAAACCGGCAGACGCTATCAAACTAAAATCAATAGTTGCAGAGTCGGCCGCTCCATTGCGTGGGAAGGAGAAACAGATACCAGATAGGGTCCTAGTGAGGTATCTATACCAGCCGGGGGAACACGAGGGTGATAGCCGTAAGCGGGCCACCGATCCTATATGGTCAGTCAAAACTTACAACATAGATAAAGTGGATATAAAAGCCGACGAACCTAACTTGTACTACTTGAGGGATGGGCCGGGTAGGGGGTTTGTAAGAGAAGAATTATTGATCGTACCGTACGGCACAGTGTTACCTCCAACACACGTTAAGTAGTAGGGGTAATAGTAGCAAGAGCTAAGGGCCCAACCAAAGCCTTATTTAGTAAATAAGGCTTTGTAGAGACTTTTCTTGAAAGTGTTTTAAAACCCCCATTGTATATACTACTCATACTGTTGTCAGCAGACAGGCAGGCAGACATATAGGTGTCAATAAGCCAGACATTGAGCTTTCTCTGTGACAGAGGCTGCTTACCACAATAAAGGTTTTTATGTAACGAGTAGATTATTTACTTGTTTGTGTACACAACCAAGATTAGACTTCTGCTCACGACCTCATACTCCGGGCAGGCAATGTTTCAAGCTCCTCGAACCTATTCACTGTGCATGCGTCATAAGGGCAGCGTAGCGCAGCACAGCTGTTGAAACCACTTTTTCCCCTAGCGCTGGGGGAAATTTAGTGAATCGTTTGAGCTCCGATTTCGCGGGCTTTTTTTTCATCGCGTTTTTTCAGCTTTATAGGTTGAATTGCCATTTTTGATTATTTGTTTCGGTAAGTGCATACCGAAAGGTATCAGAATCTGCAAAGTTGTATTTTACGTTGCACGTGACCTTTAAGTTCAGCATCATTTTTAACGATTCTGTGTTATCTTGACTGCCACTATTCTGAAACCTTTTACAAATACTTTCAGTATTGTGCTGACACACTTGTGATGGACGACGGACGGACTCTTCCGATTGAATTTAAACAATGAAATTCTATACATGTCCATATGTTATAGACATCACACCTCGTTCAATCTACGCTATTTTGTCCATTTCGTTTGAATTTGTAACGCCAGCAGTTATTACCTCCCTTTGACGAGGTTTGTTAGCTGACTGTCCTGTAATGCCAGCTGTTATTACCTCCCCTTGATGAGGTTTGTTAGCTAACTGTTCTGACGTGTGGGTTTTGAGTCAAAGAGCGCCATATGACACCGCAACTTGTATAGGTTATAATATTCGTTCATTAATGATGCATTCAGAAAAAAACAGAGAATTATTATGCCTAATCAGAATATTGACTCAAGACCAGTCATCCCTACTAAAGCTGCAGACAGTGACAGAAAAAGGAAAATGGGAAAAGACAAGTGATCATTTCCAAAAGGCATAAGAGATTCTTTTTTAATAAACCATAATCATAAAAGTAATGTTGGGAACACAAACAGACCGTTAATGCCAGGTGGGAGGGAGTACGTCAAATGCATAATATTATTCAGTTCAATTCCAGAGGAAACAACTGTGAAAATCAATAATTAGCGTTATGTTTTCTTCGAACAATTAGACGATTTCAGGCTTAGTTCACTTTTAAAACTCAACAAATATTACTGAAATACTTCTTATTCCCATCTTGAATGTCGTATGTGAATATTCATATGTAAACACGAGTTTTCAAATTCTATTTACAGCGTGTCATCCACAACTTTTGTCCCATATCCCACATAAAGATGTCAGAACTTGGCACTGTGCACATATGAACACCTTCATTATTTTATTGTGCAACCACAATGTAAAGTATCTCAACAGGTGGCCTTGTGGAAGAAACAAAAACACTTAAAAGAACATATATACTGTTTACATATGTATAAACCAATACATTTAGCAGGTGTTTAAAAAAGGGTAAGTATGTACAAGTTCACGTCTGTTGTCAGTAGCCTAAAAGTACAAAGTACATCTTTGTTATTTCATATTGGCGTATAATTTGACGTACAACATTTACAAATAGAAAGCATGCTCAATCTGTGAACAACACTACAAACCACTGAAGTATTCACGTACGCATTAGAAATACGAAACAACGATGCTCACAAATGATCTCCCTAATTTTAGCATCTTACAGGTTACACAAAACCAAACGTTTTCCCATAAATTTCTGTGGTAACGTTATATTTTTGGAAAAATAACACCCAGGCTGTCAGCAGTTATTTCATGTACGCATTGGTACAGTCTGACCTTTAAACTACAATAAAACACGATTCAGTCAAGCTTAGCCTCCGTATTTTCCCAGCTCAGGAAACTGAACACATCCACCAGAGTTCCGCACGAAAATTTCACCTGCTTGAAAATAGCTATGCACATAATTAGCATGCGTTATCGTGTTGAAAAAGGCAACTTCGAATGTAAAAAATATGGTCAGTTTAAATTACTGGATGGATATACATTAAAAAAACATTATTATCTTACATAATATCATCCAATCACAGCAATCAGATGTCTCCATCCGAAGTTTACAAACAATACTCGCTCAAAGAGCAGTTGACATGTATTTGGTGTAACAGAACCTGTTTACTGCATGTTTAGGACGAAGTTCCGTTTACCTCCCTTTGTCTGAATGACACATTTTCCTGATCGTTGCACACAGTGTCAGAAATCATATGTACAAACTGTAATCTATCCACACTTGAGATGTTTGTCAGTTTATCAATGGCAATACCTTGTGTCATTTCGTACAGCAAAATAATAACACAATAATACAGCCCTTGATAACTGCAAAGTGAAATGATTTTCACAAATGCGATTACATCTTGTTCCACATCCCCGTTCATGGCCTCCATGCACGTCTGTGTATCTCTGTGTACGTACATATCTGTCACATGACCGATATTTCTGTTGCTTTGACGTTTCTCAAGTGTCATACCACACAATACAGTTATGTCACTGTGACCTGCCGATTCGTATACTTCCTATTTTCGCTTTGTAATATTGACAATCAATACTGTTCCTAGATGAATCTTGTCTGGTCCAAATTCAGCTATTTTATAGATCGCCGCCATTTTGCTGAAGTATAACAAAACAACCAACCAAACATCATCAATGTATTCAATGCACATCCCTAGATCATCAAAAGACAAAATAGTCAATTCAGAGGGACTATAACTCCGAGATATATGCCGCAATTTTAACACGCATGTTCTAAATAGGAGAAATGGGAATGATAAAAATGGAGAATTCACATTCATTGGACACCAAGGTAACAGTGTTGTAGACTATTGTTTGGTTTCCTCTTGTGTATACAGATATTTCGAAAGCTTTGATGTTCTAACGCGATCCGAATGGGACCACTTGCCTATAACAGTCGATATGAAAATATCACATGATATACCACGTGACAGATATCATTCCGAGCATGCGCGTACAGACATACACAACATTGAGACAGAGCGATGGGACTCGAACCGTAAGGGTGAGTTTATTCACTACATTTCGGAAAACATTAATGAATTCAGCACCATACTTCATGATGTACTACACGACAGTGTTGATGGCGCTATCACTTCATTGAATGACTTCATCCGCACAGCCTTGCACCCGCTTAGGGAACACTCACACCAACCCACGAGAGCACGTGCACAGTCGCTACCGCGCGCTCGTCCACAGCATACACGCGTACAGCCCAAGTGGTTCGACCGTGAATGCGAACAGGCTAAAAGACATAAATACGCTTTACTTAATAGATTCAGAAGAACAAACAACATATTGCATTGTAGGCACTATTCAACGGCAAAGAATGATTTTAAGACACTATGTGAAAAAAAGAAATCAGATTATGAAAAAGTTATTTTAAACGAAATTGTTGATGCTGCAAAGAAACGAGACGGTCGCCATTTCTGGAAATGCATAAAGAAACATTGTCTTTCCAGGGAAAATATATCTCAAAACATATCAGTTGACGAATGGCTTGACTATTTTAAAAACCTCCTCGCTGGAGATACGAACAACATTGATAATCCTTTTGGGGAACACGTGCAAAACTATGTAAATAACCACAACTTTAACGAATGCGAGGATTGTATTACGTCTGACGAATACCTTGGTGACCGTATAACTGATAACGAGATAGTATGTGCAGTGAAAACTTTGAAATGTGGAAAAGCACCCGGGGAAGATGGTTTTCCAGTCGAAGTTTTACAAAATGTATTTCTTTATTGCTTCCTCTTATGAATAGTCTGTTTAATCAAGTTCTAGATAGCAGTGTTTTCCCAGATGCCTGGAATGTAGGACTGATAGTACCTCTGCATAAGTCAGGAGAAAGTAGTGACCCAAACAACTATAGAGGCATTGCATTACTGAATACGCTAAATAAAATATTTACCACCGTATTAGACAATCGCATTAAGTGTTGGGTGTCCACACGCGAACTTCTGTCAGAGTGTCAAGCTGGATTTCGAGAAGAATATTCAACTATCGACCACATATTTACTCTAAATAGTATTATCCATAAATACCTACGGAAGAAAGGGGGGAAGTTTTATTGCCTTTTCGTAGACTTTAAGAAAGCGTTTATTAGACCGAAACTGTTATATGTTCTACTACAGTCAGGAATACATGGTAAACTCCAACGTCTTTTACGTAATATGTACACCAACGTGAGAGCACCTGTCAGAATTAATAAACTTCAAATGAGTGATGTATTTGCTACATATGCGGGAGTCGGGCAAGGCTGCATTCTATCACCGGTTCTTTTCTTGTTATATGTCGAAGAACTTGTCTAGGAACTGTTATTAAATGATACGAGAGGTGTATTTATTAACGAAAATATCAGAGATCTTGTAGTGCTGCTATTTGCAGATGATGTAGTGATGCTTGCTGATTCTGTTGTCCAGTTACAATGTAAGATAGATACTTTAAATGAATATTGTCTGAAATGGGGTCTTGAGATAAATATAAGCAAAACTAAAGTAATGATTTTCAAAAATGGAGGTAAAATTTCCAATAGTGAAAAATGGTTCCTCAACGGCCAAACATTAGAGGTGGTATCATATTATAAATATTTAGGTATCATATTTTCTTGTAGAAATATATTTTCCAGAGTCTGCGAAACATTATCTATGCAAGCCGAACGAGCCCTACATGTCATAAAGAAATTCATTTGTAAATACAAAGAACTACCGATCCACGCAAGTTTTAAACTGTTTGATGGGAAAATTCAACCAATTTTGCTGTATGGCTCTGAAATATGGGGTACTAGGATAAATAAGAATATTGAAAAGGTACATTCAAAGTTCTGTAAGTTCCTGTTACGTGTTGGTTACATAACCGCGAACAAGGTTATTTTAGCTGAATGTGGTCGTTTTCCATTAGTTATTAACGCCCGCTGTCGGGTTACATCATATTGGCTAAGATTGATAAGACAACCAATTTCACGATATTCACGATGCAGTTATGAAATGCTTAAAGCATTAGATGATACAGGGGATACTAATTGGGTTTCCTTCGTGAGAAGTTCTCTTTTTAGTCATGGTTTGGAAATGTATAACTCGCTCAAAATGTAAGCAATGCAAAATATTTCATTGAAGTATTCAGACAGAGATGCAAAGATATTTATCAACAAGACTGGTACAATGAAATAACTTCATCTACGTCTGTAAACTTTTATAGAGAATATAAATACTGTATTAATACAGAAATTTTATTTTTCTAAGATTAAATCACCACAACTTAAGCGTGCGCTCACTAAATTTAGATGTAATGCCCACAATTTTCATGTCCAAGCCGTACGATTTGCCATAACTGTAAATACAATAGATACTCAGTGTCCATTCTGTAATCTATCGCAAGAGGATGAGTACCATGTACTACTTATATGCCCGCAATACTCAGAAATCAGAAAAAATATCTGCCTAATTTCTTTCATAACCAACCCTCGAGACAAAACTTCTGTATGCTGCTCCGCACAGAAGATACGGACCTATTGTTTAAGGTAGCTCTTGCTTTGTACCACATACTTAGGCTCAGAGAAAGCAATGTAAATTATAAATGAGTGTCTAGAGATGTTTTTTCATGTAACAACAACAAATGGAATTACAGGTTGCGCATATATGCATTGTAAAGATGTTTCTGAGATGTACTATTGGCCTTAGGGCCACATATACAAATAAACTGTCTGTCTGTCTGTCTGTCTGTCATGTCATGTGATGCCGTGCAATGTCATGTGGTGTTGTGTAATAAATCCAGTCATTACAATGGGGGAATAATGTTCACCACAAGTGTCATTGTGTTTTGAGCTGATATATTTTGACGTCTATCGAAACTGCCTTTAACCTTGTGATGCGTTTCCTTCACTCTACTTTCGTTTTAAATTCTATCGACCTTAAAGCCGAAATCGATTATAATATGTGCAGTCAGTGGACACAAATATACATCGTTAAGGGAAAAGTGAGCTACAGCATTAATTTCAGAGCTGGTGTCATTTTTCATACTGATTCATACCACATGTTTATATACGGTTTTTATGGTCTTACGTATTCCAGGTTTATGACACATTTTTCCTTAACATTTTAGTCGTCGTTAAAATCAAACAAAGACTATAAGACACATGACGCCGTTCTTCAACCAGGTTTTCGAAATATTTGGGCTATCCTCTTATGTCGATCTAAAAGTCTTTTGCACTTTGACGAAACAGTTTATGTAACAGTGGTCCAGTATGGCCACAGCCCCACATTTAGAAAGAAGACTTGTAAATATGTCTATCATAAGGTGCTTGCGTATAGACTGTTAGTTTAATAAATTACATACATGGCATCCATTTTCTCAGGTGTGGTAAAAATGGAAGAGTCAGCAATAATTGCCGCAGCAAGATCCACCGTGAACTACACACCAAGCAAAGAGAAGGGAACGTGTTTTTGTTGCATCAAGTTTTGATAAAGCAGACAAAATGGTTACACAGTGGAGATATGAAGTGCATAAAAAGTTATCTCTAGGCACTTTGGCACGTATCATGTCTCCTGTTCAGGGTACGCTTGATCCTGCCTCACCCTATAGACTTTTTGCGAGACCTCGAACTTACGGTACTCGGGTACAGGGGGGCCAATCGAAAAAGCAAGGTCATTCCATACGTGAACAAAAGCAGGAGGATAAGCTTAAAAGAACAGGAAAACATCGACAGGGCCATAGCTCAGTCACTTGTCGTGGATTCCAAGCCCCGCCAACAACGAGGTGGTTATAAACCTCGAAAAAATTACCCATATAGCCTTGGTCAGAAGCCAAGAAGAGCAAGTACTGGAGAGGAGAGGCTCCAAATCTTCCAAGACTTCCAAGACTCACCTGCCTGGCTACAAAGACTGGAGAAGCATCCAAATGAACTATGACATTCCAAGTGGTACACAAACGGTAAATGTGTCAATAGCGGAAATACGGTACTTAACTTCTATCCCCTGTGCATACTACAGTACAGTTTTTCACATGCGTGTAGCATCAGGAGATGTTTGGCGACATTCATAGACGTTTGATTTAATTTACGTCTTTTTTGCCATGTTTGTAACACGACAAGAAAAACAGTGAGTGCAATTACTACAACTATCCTGTTGTGATCCGTTTTTGTGTTCGTGTCTAGTCACCAATGCTTGTCTGATGATTTCGAGTGAGGGGAAGAGTGTTCATGGGTGACAGACGGTATAGCTCTACTTTCAATAATGTTCCAGCATTACCAAGGCGGTCTCGCTGATTCGTTTATGCACGTCAACCATTTGTGGAGATCGATGCTCATCTTGTCAGTGACAGACTGTCTTCCAATAGCTGTTGAATTCGACATTATAGCAAGAACAAACCCAAATACCCATAGGTAGTGTCAAGTAAGAACATGTTTTAAATGTATGACATGTTTGGTACCCAGACAGAGCACCCTGACCCTGCTATGCCCTACAAGGGGATTACACGACGAGCGTACCTCCCAACCTGCCCAAAAGGAAAGGACATCCTAAGACTTCTGCGATTTGAGAATGCTGATGTTTTGTCAATGGTCATGTATTTTCAAATTTTCGACTGACCCCGAATCAATGATGTTTCATTATGAAACACAGAAACTGCAGGATTTGGTCTTTGAAAAGAATTAATGACGCGTCAATAGCATTGAACAATGCTTATTTTCCCGTCTGACTGCGGTTCTCATAGTTATAGTTTTATACTTATTGATCCCACTATTGTGAACGAGCTGAAAAGGTCTCTCCTGTACGTTTCAGATTTGGCTACCCAGACCCGACATATCTGGCTCGGGTCCGTGACGAGTTGGCCAGCAGAGAAGTAACAGCAGACAACTTCTAGGCGCTGAGTACAATATACAATGCCTAGACGCTGGGAGCATAGAGGATTGGAAAAGAAGATTGGAACGGATCTTGTACTGTAACGGTATTTAATGACAGGAACAGATCTAGTACAGTGGTCTAGACAGTGCAAACAGGGTAGAAAGGCAGATTATGTCTAGGCGTTAGGAATAAACCTTAACTGACACTTACTGTCGTACCTGCAACCAATATGACTTTAAATCGGTGATGATTGATACATAGTGAATGAGTGAGTTAATATTTAACGTCACATCGGCAGTATTGCAGCCATATCGTGACGTTATTGATGCATAAATAACTTCAATTGTTACTTTAGTATTTCACCGAACAGGTCATATTTTCTTGTCACCTGCGCATATCGACGCTTTGCACCATGAAATGGAAAATGGGATACATTTCAGACTGGTGACGCAAATGCAGTAATCCTCATGTTTTCCCATAATCTTCGGACAGTCGTTCTGGCGGGGGTGATGATGATTTTCATGGCGTTGCATATATAATGTGTATGAACCCCCCTAACAGTAATGTACAATGTAAATGACCCCCTACCTGGCATGTACAAAATCAGTGACCCACCCCCTGAGCATGTGTACAAAATTGAAGACCCCCCAATCCTCCACCTCGCCAGAACGACACATCATCATCATCATCATCATCATCATCATCATCATCACCATCAAGATTGACAAATCAAGCATAAATAAATAAATAAATGACCCCCTACCTGGCATGCACCCACCCCCAGAGCATGTGTACAAAATTGAAGACCCCCCAATCCCCCACCTCGCCAGAACGACACATCATCATCATCATCATCATCATCACCATCATCGTCATCTCCCACCACCCCTACCCCCTACCCCACCGACACCCCCAGGCCCACCCCATCCTTCAGCCATAAATTATCAACGGCCCCTTACTAGGGTGGGAACGCTAAATGTTTTGTTGTTAGGCACTTCTTCGTGAGGCACATTGATCATGTGCCAATATGTTTACCCTTTGTCTCTATCGTGTATCCACTTTCAACTTGCAGGACGTACATGTTGGAGTGTATGGATAATTAAGTTATCGTTTTAGTTACATCACACGCTGATGACACGTGGGCCCTGCTAGCCCTACATAACACACTGTGTATGAAACACATAATAACTAAAATCATCGCAAAGGTAAAGTCGGGTTATACAGACCCGTGCACATTTGTGAGGAATCGTCTTACCTATAATTACGTAATATCACTTGAATTTTTCTTTGCTTATTTATCGGATGACAACAAATTAATCAGGCAATGTACAGTGCGGTGAACTCCTTGAACATGGATGTCTATGGTTTTATGCATTGTGGAACCATAGGCAAGTTGATAAGTGTGATGTCATTAGTTAAGTAGTGGTCGGAAAATTGAACTGAAATTATGTGAAATCAGGTGTCCGAAATATCTGGCACGAATCTGTATATGTTTGTAGATACATGACTTTCCAATGTCAGAGCGATGGGATAGCCTTGTGGTTAAAGCGTCCGCTCTTCACGCCGGTGATCCGGGTTTGATTGCCCACATAGGTAAATGTGCGAAACCTATTTCTGGTGTCCTGATATTGCTGGAAACTTTCACCTCAGACACGTCGCTATGACTTACAATTACACATAAGATGGGTGGCCTCTATCTTCTGTAAGGTACGCGGAGAAACTCCCCACAAGTCCCGATCATGCATAACAGATGAACGCGTGTGATTAATATGTAATAAAGATAACAACACACAATACCTTTCTGTGGTCAAATGTTACAAACGTCACTGTGGCTACTGCACACTCTTTGTACAGTCTGGCAATTATTTAATACTGTTATTTAGAAATGTTCATTTCTAGAGAATCTGAATCAAAAGAATGGGTCTCTCTCACAGGGGCTTGAGATGAAAAACTCACTGAATAAAGCCATCAGTCTCATATGACATTTAGGGCACAGACTCCCTTCAGAGCATATCTATGTGTGTGTGCGCGCGTGCGTACGTGTGCGCCTGTGTGTAGCCAATGAGGATGCATGCTTTCTTCAGAGCGCACGTGCATGTGAGTGGTTTAAGTGTCTTGAAAATAAAAGAATAGCGGTATAGATTCTGAGCAGGTATATTTGCTCGGAATCGAAGACCCTAACCCGATAAGTTCGCCTTCGATTTTATGTGTTCTGTGTCTCATTTCGGAGATACTGTTTTGATGAGGGTACATGCATTGATTATCGTGGAATTCGTCCTGAAACGAACTTGGTATATTAATTTCGTTACATCCCTTTGGGTGTTTATATACCACTACGACCCAAAATGTGACAATATGTACCTTCATGGAACGTTATGACGTTACAAGCCCCATGTATTCCCCAGCAAAAACTGGCTTAACCAGAAAGTAAAGGATAGAATTCCTATACGTCCATGGGTTTGCAAGCTTCGGTGTAGCCTTGGAGAAAGACTAGAGTAATCTCAAGTGTAACACACGTTGCTTAGTCAAGGCAATCGTGAATAAGATTACATTATGCTTTCATCACAACATCTGTGTTGTTTCATGATAGAGTTCCATATAATTATTGTCATTTGTTGATACAGGTGTGAAGCGAACCATTTCTATGCACATCATTGGACATGTTTACAAGTTGACGCGTTTCTACGTCGACGTCTTTGAAATGCCCTATCACCATGACAACATGTGTCAACATGTGAAGTCAGCTTTTGTCCACTCATGGACTTTTCATCAACAATACCAAAGTGGATGCCTCAGCACAAATTCGTAGTAGAGAGAACCGACAGTGCCAACTTAAAGAATATTTTATGTACTCAGTCAGCAATCCGATCCTGCTAATTTTCATTCAATACCAAACATTCACCTTGTGTTCATGTAACGCTATAAGAACACGCACTCGAGACTGGTTAATTTATAAGGCCTTGGCGTTTTATAGTTAAATTAAACTTTTACCTCATATGCTTTTAGATTAAGAAGAAGAAGACGAACAAGATCAAGTCACACTAATGGGACTGCCTGTCCTCGTTGATTATTACCATCTTGTGTGATAGCTAACATCTGTTGAATGAAAAGTAAGGTTGTAAGTAATGCTATCAAAAAAGTACTAGGTAACAAAAGGTTATCATCTTTTGGGAGCGGCCGTTTTGTTTAGTGTTTCACAGGAATCAGCACATGCAACGACTGACTCTGGTTCAACTGAATATAAGATATAGTTTGAGAACTTAAATATTTGGTGGGAATGTACAATAATAGTTTATTTTTAAACGAATATGTATCTAAAGCAGTTTGAACATTTTCATTATTGAGTATGTCAAAATTGTTTTGGCCATGTAGGCCATGTACCCGGTTCTGATTGTAATATGTAATGATAATTTGCAATGGAAACTAATTAATCTTGCATAAGTAGTCTGATGCATGACAAACTGTCCCAATGTACAGGCAGATATGATCACGATCTCATGCACTCTAGAGACATTGTAAAGCCTACTTCGTATATGATGTATATTACTAAAAGTGGTAGAATAATGACTGTAAGGTTCCTGTTCTTAGATCGAAAATCTGAGTTTTCTTAGATTTATTTTTCTTTTGTTCAAACAATAGGATGACATCTCTTTATTTGGTGTAGTGTTTTTGATACCCTTGCTCAAAATAACAGTAATTTCTGATATCATGTGCAAAACAAACATTGCAGGTACCTAAATATGTAAAGTACTAACGTTTAAAGAAATGAACAGGTAATGTCAATATCATGTGCACTATGTTGTAATTCGGCGATTGTAACATTGCACTAAAACCGAAGGCTTTTAACACTGTTGTATTTAACGTGAAAGTGTGTCATTTAACGTGTTAGTCAGCACTTATCTTATAAGACCTGTGGTCTAAACTTGAACTTGCCAGTATTTTCAAAACTTGCGAGGGCATTTAAATATTTTCAAAGACATTCCCCGAATGGTGTCTGTTTATCATGATTTGATGTTTCAAGAACCATCGTCAGTATTTATTATTTATTCATATTAAGATCATGTCAAGAGTTAGATGAGTAATATCTATCTAAATGTTTAGACATGACTACCTAGTTATTTAGGTTGATAATAAATCACAGTGTTCCTGTATGGAATGAATATGTGTGTTTGCTTTTAATGAACATAATCATTATATTAGTCAGTATTTACTACTGATGTAACTGTCTGCTCGAGCTTTCTCGTTTACCAGCCCTGAATTGTGGCACCCTCTTCCAAAGGAAATCAGGAACCAGTCTTCAAAAGAAACTTTTCATCTCTGTTAAAGACTCACCTGTTCACTGCTGTCTTTCTGCAAAAGCTATATAAACTATTTCCTTCCCAGTATTGTCAGAGCGCCACTAAGCATCTCTATGTTGGATATAAGGCCCTCTATAAATACATTATTATTATTACTTACTTACACTTATAATGAAATGTTTGAAACTTGAGAGAGTTTCTTTGTGGCCCAAGTGTCGATTTATCAGTAAAAATACTCCCACTTTTTGTGGCCACTACCTGCAATGTTTTTTTCTCCAAAATATCAGTGTCCCAAAGACAAAACTGTTGGCCATTTAAATTTGCTATTTTCTATCACTGTATATATAGTCTTACGCATATAGCAGTTTAAGGGTTAAAGAACGACTAAACTCAATTTTTGGTACTCTTTTTATCACTGCATATGAAAGACGTCTGGTTAGTCATAAACGGAACACCATATTTTTAAAAAAACCCTTGTGGCTAATTAATACCAAGCGCTCAAAAGTTGCTAAAAGGCCGTCCGCTTCTCTCTCTCCCGCAAACGAAACCGCAGACAGGTTACGTAACTCTGTCGCCAGAGCCCTACAGTGACGTCATAGAAGGAACGGTTTCCAGTTAAATGTATAGAAAATGTGCAGGAAGCTCGTCATTTTGCTGATTTCCCGACGTCACCAAAGACATGCCGAATTGTTGTGTTGCCGTCAATTGCTCCTTAGGGTCGGGTGATGGTGTCACTATGCACAGATTTCCACCGGACCCCGTAGTTTGTGCTTAAATTGGTTGTGAGTGTGTGCGAAGCGACCGTTGTGGAAGCCTGTGGTGTATACTAAATCGGATGGTTTGCCCCCTACCATGCTTCCAGGATAGAAAATGGAGTTCAAGTCTCATCGAGTTTATAAAATCAAGACTGCTTACTACACATTGCTGACCGAAAGGATTTTGCATGAATATAACTCTTTCTTCCTCGGAAACGAGGTTGTGGTCGAAGTGACAACATTATCGTAAGTAATATTATATTGACCCCTTATATTGACCGCTTCCAAGAGTGAAATTGTTATGTTATGAGCAATGTCATGTAAAATCCTAACGTCCCTCAATAAAATACATATTTTACTACCAGTGAAAAGTAATTTTGATTTTGTAAGTCGGTGAAAACAAACTTACATAGGATTCATTACATTGGCGCCGCCATTTTTGAAAATCATGAAGTCACGGGCTAAAGTCCGTTAGAATTATTGAGATTATGGTTTGTTCTCATCAAGTTAGAAAATCAAAACTACTTTCTACTAGTAGTTAAATATGTATTGGAATTATTACCAAATGGACACAACCTGTAACATAACCTGAGCGAGGTCGGTGTCGAAGTGAAAATACTGCGCGATAAATTTCTTCACTTGCTAAATTTACTTGGTTTGTAATGTTCACTCACCAGTATGTAGACACTTGTCAATATACGTCATACTTGGTCTCATAATCCTAATTACTTTATAATCATACTTGTATGCATTTTGAAACTTAATAAAAAGAAGCGATCTGCAAATGTATAACAGGAATGTAATATGTAGACATTATATAGTTTGCATGTATGAATCATAATTCGCGCGCACACCCTAGTGTATGTCGTCTGCATCATTACACTTTACGACGAAAACACTGATTCTGTTGAAAGCTACGACAGCTTAATAAAAACAAAAATGCAGATACTAAAATTAAAGATATAGGAGCAATGTCAGGCTATTACCTTGTTCGAGGAATGTATCCATCAATATCCACTAAAACGAATGACATATCTAACAAGAGTTATAAAAATATAATAATTACATTCCGATTACTCGACTAACTACAGGTGTGTTATCACCTTTTCAATATTTTTTCACTCCTGTTAAACACTAGAGCCTTAATGTTTCTGTGAAAAAAGAAATACTGACAATAAAGTAATTCTTTACTGTGTACGGTAACGATACATGAATGGTAAAGTAATTAGGATATGTTAATCAAATAACGTAAATATTATAATAAGTAAAGATATTGCAACTCTTTGTTGCATGGTGTTACCCCACTGTACAGCACTGTACAGCATAACAAAGTATCTGACGTTTCATTTCAGTGTATCTAATTATCAGATGAAATAACGTATTGTGCCACTAATTATCTTGATGAATACACCTTCTATCAGATGGGTGAAAATCGATCCGATTAACGCGTGACACCCAAACAAGACGACGATGTACATTCACAGGAAGCCTATGACAGAGAAAAGCAGTGGCAGTCCTTCCGTGGCAAGTTATCGACGGTATAAAGCGAGTGCTTCCATATACGTAGATTTGTTTTGTCCTTAGTCATATTCTCGGAAAAAACAGCAAGTTCCCAGACGTCAAACGTCAATTTCAAATTGTAGCCGCTTAATGGCGGACGACTCTGACGCAGCGGGATAACAGAGATTAACGCATTGCTCTGTGGAAAGGTCTATATGGCGGCGGTTTGTAAATTCTAGATTCTTCGATTCTGGAAAGGACGATCCAGTGTTCAGCAGCATGAACATCGATCTGGGAACCGATGACATGCAAGTCCTCCCAACCACCTGACGGCAAGATCCCGTTAGTCGCCTCTTACGAGAAGCATGGGTTTACTGAAGGCCAATATTCCAACCAAGATCTTCACGAGTAATTCCGTGAAGAACATGCATGAATGTCATAGCCAACATATCATTCACGTTCGCCAGACCATGTAACACTAGCAGTTATTGCCTCACTTTGACTAGGTTAGTTGAATGGCCTGGCATATAGGGTTTGAACCAGAGAATACCTCATCACACCACAACTTTTATAGATAGCAATACTCACTCATTTATGGTGGATCCAGAAGAGGGAATTATTATGGCTAATGTAGAATTGATAACTCCAGACCAGTGCTATCTGTAATTCAAAGCTACAAAAAGTAACAGGAAAGAAAATTGTAAAAGAGAAAGATGAACGTTGGTCACTTTTTGGGTAACACATAGCCATAAAAGTAATGCTAGGAACACAAACAAAAGGTTTGATGACGGGAAAATCATTGTCTCACGAACCAATACACTTGAATAACAGGGAACAATACCTCTGAACCAGTTCTACAAAACAAATTTGTACATCGTGGTGATGCATTTGTATTGAAACATTTAGAGTTGGAAACCCATAACAGTTGGAAATAAAGTTGTTCATTGCACGTATTTCTGTGGTACTTGTTGATTTCACAGGACTGACTTCCGGTTTGGGACTTCCTATTTGGGACATCCGGTTTGGGAATCAACACGTAACAACTGCCAGTATTCCTTCCTGTTGTGTCACCATAGCCTGTCTGAAGTTGTAATTCGTGCAACCAAAGACACAATTGAAATATTTTGAAGACACATTTGAGCAGCATAGTGGTTTTGCAGAGAAAGGGGCAGTCTGTTGTTCGAGAAAGAGGTGTACAGGTGCCGACAAAGTTTTCGATTCATTAACTTGTGCTGTGCTGTCTCCATCCCTGGCCATAACTTTTTCTGCACTCGTCCCTTCTGACAATATTTTTATGATAGTTTGATAAACAACTTTTATTATTTTTGGGATCAAAATTTTTATTATATATCCTTTAGTTTCCAATTCACCGCTCCGCTTTTGAACCAAGCGCACTATAACTACTAAGTCACGTACTTTCAGCTATTGCTGTTTCTTTTTTAATTGTCTGACACAATGTTCGTTGTTTTACTTTGTATATGAGATACGCTAATATTTCTTCTTCTCCACTTCTTAAGTGGATTTACTTTTCGTGTAAAATCCTAAACAAATAGAGCCGTGTGTTCTTCATTTCGCAGTGTCCTAAGTATCCAGTCAATATTGTACTTTTTCTGGATTCTCTCATACGTTTTTAATCTTATATAATATTACTCTTTGGTGTAACAGTTGTTCGCACTGTTAGTGATCTGTGTTAGAGGGAGACTGTGCTGAGCCTGTCATCCGGTCACCCACACTTTCGCGATGACATATATGTGATCCCTTATCTCATCTGCTGTTATATATGGCTCTGCCAGGTACACAGTGGCACATTCACTGCACAGGGTTCCCAGCAATATCCATGTTCTCTACAGGACTTCTGCTATGGATGTTCTACATCACAAACTCAGTTGCGGGTGAGAACTGTAAACTGAAAACATTTTATGTAGTCCATTATATTCACTAATGTCAGCGGTATCTGTTCAGTTGTCTAAAAGTTGTCATAAATTTCTTCATACAGTGAAGTACCAGCTAATGCTTTTAATGATTTATACTGCTGGCCAATGATAATTTCTCTTTAGATTCTCACAACTGTAAAAAAACAATATGTTGATACACTTCAAATTATCGACAATAGAAAGTATAGCGTTATCATTACTGCGGAAAAGCACATAGCCTTTTCAGAGTAACTTTGTCATTCCGTACAACTACATATTCCATGCCAAATGCTGAAACATTCTGAGCATATTGACACGGGCCTACAGCCTCCTTTGCACCAGTATGTACAAACATATCAGTCGAGAGGCAAGAAAGAATGATACCAGAATAAGTGTAATGGCTTCTGAAAACTTACATTTATTTTTCATCCATCAGGTTCTACAGTGTACCAAGGGTACCAGTTTAACTTTGCCTTGTTGCCATGGACTGATAATACTGAAAAAGATACAACGGCCGTTTTTCTATACATCACACACACAAGAGAAGGCATGTGCAATGTGACAGACGTCGACGGTGCCGTGTATTATGTCCACCTGCGTGGGAGAGACAGTGTCACACTGCTCCACCTTCCGACAAACAGAATATTGACCATGAGTACTGATGTGGAGGACAAACGTGCAGTGGGGCTTATTTGCACAACGAAGGTGATTCTTACTGTCATGCAGCGAAGGCTCGACGGGGGTGCAGTCGATGCATTTCCGGTTCTTCCATTGACGTCTCTGTCTAGCAGGTACATCATACCCTCAGTGCCAAATAACGCTTTCCTCGGAGTGATGTCAGTCTATAACTCCACAAATGTCACCGTTCATCTCAACTCCACCTGTTCTTACTCCTTAATGGGTGACTATTACAAACAGGGAGGCAAGCTCAATATTGCCCTGCAACAGGGAGAAGTCCTCCAGATTGCTTCTAACACAACTAGTACTGACAATGTATGTGATCTGGTGGGGACCGTTGTAGAGAGTAGTCATTCAGTGGCAGTGTTTTCAGGCGCTCCTTTGTTGTGCTATCCTGGGAACAGATGTGATGGAGCTATGAGTCAGGTGCCCCCAATGGAAACATGGGGGAAGTCGTTCATTGTACCAATGGTTCCTGGAATTGATCAATACAGCATTCGAATTACAGCAATGTACAATGGTACCAAAATCTCCATTGACACATTCACGGGTGTCGAGTCTATCATTTTAAATGAAGCGGAGGTTTACGATAACTACTTCAATCAAACATTTGCTGTATACATCAGAAGCTCGTATCCAGTACTTGTCCTACAAATAGCCGGCACAACTTATTACCAGGTGTTTGCTGCGATCGTTCGACCAACTGATGCTTATGGTACTGAGTATGTAATACCCGACATCCAGGGCAATTCCATGGCGTACAAGAGACAGGTCACGATTATCACAAGCTCAAAGTGTACACCACATATAAATGTCAATGAAAACTGGTCACATCGGTCAACAGGTTCACAGACGTTCGCCTTAGCCAGCTTCTATCCCGTCTCCGGTTCCCTCGTCATTAAAAGTAATTCCTTTTGTCCTTTTGGCGTCCTTGTGACTGGTACAGCATCGGTTGAGATGTATGGGTATTTCAGTGTCCCAGTGTCTGATGTCAGTGGTGAGTATACACGTTATATAGTCCTCAAAAAAAAAAGGAAACGCATAGCTGAAAATTGTCAATTTATACACCTAAGGTTAAGTAATATAGGGCAGTCATTAAGAAAACCTGAATGAACATTAACGGTAGATTTTTGCAAGAAAGTGTACGTCACAAATGATCGCAGAGAAGTCAGCGTCCCATATACTGGACCAGATTCCGGATGAAGTGCCTGGGAATGGGTTCCCTCAAAGCCACAAACAGAGCAGGTAACGTCTGTGCCTGAGGGTTACGCTGTCGCACACGACGATCCAATTCATTCCACAAATATTCAATAGAATTAAAATCCGGTGATCGTGAGGGCCAATCAAGAACCAGAACGTTGTTCTGGGCAAGGAAATCCCTGGTTCTTCTGGCTGTATGTGGCCGAGCGTTATCATGCTGAAAAATGACCTTCTGGCGGTTCATGCAAGGAAGGACATGAGGCCTTATGATTTCATCAAGGTAGCGTCGAGCTGTCAAATTGTCGTGGACCTGAATTTGATCTGTCCTGCCACCGTATGCCGGTCCAAACCATGACACTGCCATCACCAAATCTGTCCACTCCCTGTACACAATTTGCAGCACAACGTTCGTTATGGTGTCGATATACGCGTGCTCTTCCGTCTGGACATCGCAGCATGTAACGTGACGCAACACTGAAAATAACAGTTCTCCACCTTTGCAATGGCCATGGGAGATGTTGGCGACACCACTGTCTGCGCTGTTGCCGATGTTGATGTGTAAAGGACAGGTCGAAAATATCTTCAGGAACGAATACCAGCCTCACATAAGCAGTTCCTGGCACTACCGATGTTGTGGAGGATGATGTGGTGAACCTGTTCCGCAAATGTCGAAGCCGAATAAACCTGTCCTGAGCGGGCGTGGTCACACGGGGTCGACCAACCTGCCAAAGTCTTGCTATGGTACTCTGTTACACACCCAGTTACCTTGCGATCGCTGACTGAGACTCCCCAGCCTCCAAATGACCAATCGCATTGTTACACTGAGCCTCAGTAAGTCTAGGCATGACTTTAACACCAAATTTAAGGTTGTCAACTGACGCAAGGGAATTGAAACCCCCGACTTTTATTGGAAATGGTGCATGGAATGTGCGTACAAAAGGAAACTTATGAATTTCTTCCCGTTCACAATGTATTGCATTTATTGAGCCAAATTTGGTGCGTTTTGGCGAGTTGACCTCAATGATAATGGATTCAAACTCGGAAATGTTTGCAGACAGCGTTCGCCTTATATATACTGATTACATAGACACCAATAATTCAAATTAGAAATTTTATATGGAAAAATACTAAGTGTGTAAAAAATCCAAATCAACTATCTTTCGCTTTTTTTCAATTATGAGGCTAAGATATGCCCAGAATTAAATTTAATTGTCACTGCATCGGCGACGAAAGCACCCATGTAACGAATGGTTTACATCCAATGAGATTTCAAGAGTAAATTAAAAGTGTGTAAATATGCAAAACAATGTCCACCCATGTTTCACCCATGGGGTAACAATGTTCCACTACATTCATTAGCCTACTTTAATCCCAGTTAATCATGTGAGTGGGTTTTATATCAACCAAGAAACAAAAAGTAGAATTGGACGTATGTAATATTTCTATACATATGTTAACTACAATTTGGTCAGGTTCAGCGGTTTTGTGCTTTATCACACATAACACCTCACCTTAATTCTTGAACTTTGTACTATAAATGCTAAAATGGCAGTACATGTACGTCTTTCAGTATCTCTGGAACACTCGGTTAACCTAACTTGTACTCAAGACAACTGGATAGTCACAGTAGATACTCAAGACATCGCCACTGTATTCCCGACCTCTGTTAAGAAGAACATCTTCATGTCGAACGCCTTCTGTCCTGGAGTCCTGGAGGGAGATGTCCTTATCTTTAATGTCTCCTACAAGGACTGCAACACAATTGTCGAAGTATGATGATCTTTCTTTTAATATCTCCTACAAGGATTCCCACACTTGTCAAAGTATGATGTCCTCGTTTTAATGTCTTACAAGGCTTGCATCATACTTATCCTTTTTGTCCTCCTACATGGAGCTTAACGGAGGCCATGTATGTTTTAAAACACAATTAAACAACTTTAAACACAATTCGGGAACTGCTAGTAATGCCTTGTCAATCAGAATAAGCGACCATCGCTACTTACATTTACCATGACTGCATTACGCTTATTGTTAATTTGCCAAATAGGAATGGATGGTAGTGCAAATGTCAAACCAGCTGGCTGAAGATCAAAGCTTTGGGAATGTCCTGTAGAGTTCTTACAAATGATATATTTGGAAATATATTCTCGTAGTTCATACATTTCGAAATTGACCAGTTGTTCTTGTCAGGATAAATGGACTAATGGATCTTCTGTTTCAGGATAAAAACAATACAGTGACTTTCAACAACTATCTGATTGAATATGAGATAGACGCTCTGACAAATCTAGTGGACGGTGCAAGATGGCGCTACAACTTGCAGTGTGTCCTCCAAAAACACGAAACCGATGTCAAAGGGTTCATTCCCGTTGACAAGTCCAAGGTCACCGTTCAAGCAACAAGCAAAATTCAAAGTCATGAGGCTGCCATCAAGTTTTTTACAAATGCTGCTTACACAAACGAAATGAAGGGGAGTCTAGTTGAGGTCGGTCTTGGGTCACGTGTCTACGTCCAGGTAGAGACCAGTGCTGATGCCGATGTCAAACTGCTGGTGGACAACTGCTACATCAAAAGTGGAAACTCCACACAAGTGCCAGTTATACTCAACAGGTAAACCCGTATCAAAAATATGTAATAACGAAACGAATACACGAGAAGAGAATGGGAGATATACCAAAGTACATAACTGTGTGTAGATGTTATGGTGATATGTTTGGGGTTTTTTACCATAGAGACTTCTATATAATTAATATCCTTTGTTGATACAGGTGTGAAGCCAACAATTCCACGCACATCATTGGACATGTTAACAAGGTAACACGTTTCTACTTCGACGTCTTCGAAGTGCCCCATCACCATGACAACATGTACCTCACATGTGACGTCAGCTTCTGTCCACTCATGGACTTTTCACCTGAATGTCAAAGTGGATGCCTCAACACTAAATTGTAGCAGAGAGAACCGAGTATGCCAAATAAAATCACAAGCATTATGGTGTAATTTGTGAAAATCTGATCCTGCCCAGTTTCATTCAGAACCAAAACTACAAACTTTCATCTTGTGTTTGTTTAATGCGACAAGAAAAGGATGTCTCAGCACTTACTAAAACAATTACAGCTCAAGGTTTCTCGGGTGTTATTCAAATTTTGTTGTCAAAATCATCATTTAGGAGCGTCTGTTTTATTTAGAGTTTTGTAGGAATCAGCACCTGCTAGCACTGAAATATAGACCTTATCATGACTTCCATGGCAACGGAGGTTATCATTTGAACTATTTTATCTTACATTGTTCAATATAATGTGAGACATATTTTGAAAATTTAAATGTATTATCTTATAATCAAGAATTTAGTTTATTATTAAATGAATATGTATCTTTAAACTGCATTTACAATTTCAACTTTTGAAATTCGTACTGGACAATTAATACATTGAAATACAATTTGTGTTCAGCACTTCAGAGTATAGTTTAGAATACATGTATTGTGATACACATAAGAGAGTGACACACCCTGCAGGTGCTTTTCACGATTTATTCATACATTGCAGGACTTCAAGCCTAATTACATTGAAGGAAGTGCCTTATACATAGTAACATCGGTATATCATGCAAACTGGGAGAAGAATGAATGAAGGGTTCTTAGGATTATTCTTAGATTTCTTCCTTCGAACAATATAATGACATCATTCTCTGTGTGTGTAGTATTTTGACACTTTTGCTTAAAATGACAGTAATGGGTATGTGCTTATGATTATATTATTAAGTGATGTCTTCACCTATCTGAAAATATGGAACACTTTTTGTTTTGAGTAATACATGTCGTTACTGTCGAACTTTGGAATGAACTAACTGAATCTAGGAGTAGAAATCCGTAATCTTGAGAACAGACGCCAATTCATCATCCCAGAATAACTGCCTTCTAACATCTCCGCAGAGTACAGAATACGTTTGTACGGAGCTGACTATCGTGGTGGTATCAAGGAAGAGAATTAAGTTTAGCATCATTGTTAACGATTCTGTGTTATCTTGACTGTTACTGCTCTGAAATATTTTCAGATTACCTTTCTGAAAGTAACAAATACTTCCAGTATTGTGCTGACACAATTGTGATCACGACGGACTCCTCCGATTGAATTTAAAGAATGAAATTCTGGACTGGACTCCGAGAAAACACGAACATAAAGTACATGCCCATATACATCATACCTCGTTCAATCTACGCTAATTATCCATTTCGTTTGAACTTGTAACGCCTTTGACGAGGTTTGTTAGCTGACTGTACATGTGACGCCAACAGTTATTACCTCCCTTTGATTAGGTTTGTTGGCTGACTGTCCTGACGTGTGGGTTTTGAGTCAAAGAGCACCATATGACATCGCAACTTGTATAGGTAAAATCATTCGCTCATTAATGATGCATTCACAAAAAACAGAGAATTATTATGCCTAATCCAGAATTATTGACTCAAGACCAGTCATCCCTACTAAAGCTGCAGACAGTGACAGAAAAAGGAAAATGGGAAAAGACAAGTGATCATTTCCAAAAGGCATAAGAGATTCTTTTTTAATAAACCACAATCAGAAAAGTAATATTGGGAACACAAACAGACCGTTAATGCCAGGTGGGAGGGAGTACGTCAAATACATATTCAGTTCAATTCAAGAATAAACAACGGTGAAAATTAATGATTAGCGTTATGGGTTCTTTTTAGTTTTTTTCAAACTATTAGATGATTTCAGGCTTATTTCACATTTGAAACTCTAAATTCTATTCACAGCGCGTCATCCACAACTTTTGTCCCATATCCCACATAAAGTTGCCAGAACTCGGCAATGTGCACATATGAACCCCTTCATTATTTTATTGTGCAACCACAATGTAAAGTATCTGAACAGGCGCCCTTGTAGAAGAAACAAAAACACTAAATGAAAATATATAATGTTTACATATGTATAAACCCGATAAATGTAGCAGGTGTTTGAGAAAAGGGTAAGTATGTACAAGTTCAAGTTTTTTGTCAGTAGCCAAAAAGTACAAAGTACATCTTTGTTATTTCACATCGGCGTATAATTTGGCGTACAACATTTACAAACAGAAAGTATGCTCAATCTGTGCACAACACCACAAACCACCACGTACGCATTAGAAGTACGAAATACTTGAAAAAAAATTACATCCAGGCTGTCAGCAGCTATTTCATGTACACAATGGTACAGTCTGGCCTTTAAACTACAATAAAACACGATTCAGTCAAGCTTAGCCTCCGTATTTTCCTAACTCAGGAAGCTGAACACATCCACCCGAGTTCCTCACCAAAATTTCACCTGCTTGAAAATAGCCATGCACATACTTAGCATACGTCATCGTGTTGAAAGAGGCAACCTTGGATGTGAAAAAATATAATCTGTTTACTGGATGGATGTACATTAAAAATAACATAATTATCTTACATAATGTCATCCAATCACAGCTATCACATGTCTCCATCCGAAGTTTGCAAACAGTGTATTGATTTTTACTTGGTGTAACAGAACCTGTTCACTGCATGTTTAGCACGAAGTGCCGCTTACCTCCCTTTGTCTGAATGACACATTTTCTTGATCGTTGCACACTGTGTCAGAAATCTTATGTACAAACTGTAATCTACCCACACTTTAGATGTTTGTCAGTTTATCAATGGCAATACCTTGTGTCATTTCGTACAGAAAAGTAATAACACAATAATACAGCCCTCTATAACTGCATAGTGAAATGATTATCACAAATGCGATTACGTCTTGTTCTACATCCCCGTCCATGGCCTCCATGCACGTCAGTGTATCTCTGTGTATGTACATATCTGTCGCATGACCGACATTTCTGTTGCTTTGATGTTTCTCAAGTGTCATACCACACAATACAGTTATGTCACTGTGACCTGGCGATTTGTACACTTCCTATTTTCGCTTTGTAATATGGACGATCGATACTGTTCCTAGCTGACGACACGTTGAATTGCAGCTTTGCAAGGTAGGTGTGTACAATTTCAACTTCACTCAATAAATTACGGATTTGTGATAAAGGTTTTAACGACTGACCATTATGATGTGATCTTACATATGGAAATCCGTGAACATCCGGGTTAGAATTGTTTTACAGTGACCTATGATTTTTGTTAGTGGGGACTAACGGGATCGGGTGGTTAGGCTCACTGACTTGGTTGATTTGTCATGGTATCCCAACTGCATAGATGTTGATCACTGGATTGTCTGGTCCAAATTTAGCTATTTGACAGACGTTTTGCTGAAGTATAACGAAACAACCAACCAACCATCTTCAATGTATGCAATGCACATGGTGGCAACACGATCACCGTCATGTGATGTCGTGCAATGTCATGTGGCGTCGTGTAATAAACCCAGTCACTACAGTGGGGGAATAATGTTCACCAGAAGTGTCACTGTGTTTTGAACTGATATATTGTGACGTCTATCGAAACTGCCTTTTAACCTTATGATGCGTTTCCTTCACTCTACTTTCGCTTTAAATTCCATCGCCCTTAAAATCCGAAACCGATTATAATATGGGCAGTCAGTGGACACAAATATGCATAGTTAAAGTGAAAGTGAGCTACTGCATTAATTTCAGAGCTAAGTGCTATTCAAGAGACATCGGATGTCAGTTACAATCCCGTCTAAAAATAATACAAACAAGTCGGCGACGTTATTGTCGAGCATACTGCATCCCTAACGTCATGTGATTTCCTGCAAAATGTGTTTAAAGTGGAAAGTATGTTCCTCGTCTTCACATGAGTGGCAAGGTGTTTCGCAATAACATTTGTTATGTGTATGACATTCTCTCATTGTTTAGTTTTTGGTGAGTGAGCGAGTTTAGTGTTGCGTCGCTTTTAGCACTATTCCCACAAAATCACTGCACTGGGACATCAGAAATGGGCCTCACACATTGTCCCCATTTGGGGAATAGAGCTATATAACCTCTACACTGCCCC
Source organism: Haliotis asinina (assembly GCF_037392515.1). Lineage (NCBI taxonomy): Eukaryota > Metazoa > Mollusca > Gastropoda > Lepetellida > Haliotidae > Haliotis > Haliotis asinina. The sequence goes on along the minus strand of NC_090282.1, from coordinate 22,559,565 downwards.
ATCGCCCCTTTTCGTTATTAACGTAGACAAGTAGGTATGTGAGCCACAGGTAGGTATTTGTGTTTATACACCTACTTGCTAAAGCACATGCATCAATTACAGTGCTCAATGCAAACAATTATGTGTGTATGAGTGTGTTTGTGTGTGTTTGTGTGTGTGTGTGTGTGTGTGTTTGCAAATGCTACACACATCATTACATGCCACAAAATTCGGCTTGTCGAATATACTTGCTTTGTGTCTACAGTTCTATCAAATGATTTTTCTCTAAAATAACTCCCACCTCATCGGTGTCTGACAATGGAGTGATATTAGGAACAAATATCCACCACATGTTAGAAAGACTGGTCTGTTGTCCTATGCTTGATTCTGAAAACCAGAAATATACATCAGTATTTTGTTTTAAACGCACACACATACATACGCACACAGGCACCACTCACACCACCACCACATATACACACGTACGCACGCACGCAAGCACACACGCACACACATGCATACATCACATCCATTTCAATCAAATTAGCGTCGGCTCGTCACTTAGGTGGTATGGAACCGGTGTCTCTTATCAAAATATTTTTTTTTATTTTAGCAGAATGGCCTCTCCAAGAAAAAGCATGACCAGTTCAAAACTAAAGTATGTGGAATCAATTCATCATTCTCCTGGGTTGCGCGTTACCTTCCTACATGGGGACATAGCAGAGGTTCGGGCTGCTGCCATTGTTACAGGCGAAAACCAAGACTTTCTCGTTCAGAGTGCAGTGACTAAAGCACTTATTGCTAAGTCGAAAGATTTTCAACATTTGAGAAATAAGCTCAGACATGATCGGTCATCTCATGACTTATGGACTGTGTGTCCACAGTTTCTTGGAAGTCCATTTAGATATGTCCTGTTTGCTTTTATCGAACGCATGAACAGTGATGACTGGATGAAGGGAATGAAGTATCTGTACAGAGACCTCTTCAGAAATGTTGAAATACTGGACATTGATACCTTAGCTGTACCACTGCTTGGCGCAGGTAAGTACGGACACGTCCTTGTGCCACAGTCTGAATTTTTTTAATCTCCGAATTAGGACTTAATATTTCCTAATTAGTACTTATTATCTCCTGTCTATCATATATATGTTTTTATGGTCCTACGTATTCCAGGTTTATGACAAATTTTTCCTTAACATTTAAGTCGTCGTTAAAATCAAACAATGACTATAAGACACATGACTCAGTTTTTCAACCAGGTTTTCGAAATATTTGGGTTATCCTCTTATGGCGATCTACAAGTCTTTTGCACTTTGAAGAAACAGTTTATGTAACAGTGGTCTAGTATGGCCACAACCCCACATTTAGAAAGAAGACTTGCAAATATGTCTATCATAAGCTACTTGCGTATAGACTGTTAGTTTAATAAATTACATACATGGCATCCATTTTCTCAGGTGTGGTAAAAATGGAAGAGTCAGCAATAATTGCCGCTGCAAGATCCACCGTGAACTACACACCAAGCAAGAGAAGGGAACTTGTTTTCGTTGCATCAAGTTTTGATAAAGCAGACAAAATGGTTACACAGTGGAGGTATGAAGTGCATAAAAAGGTATCTCAAGGCACTTTGACACGTATCGTGTCTGCTGTTCAGGATCTGTTTGAGCCTGCCCCACCCGACAGACTTTTTGCGAGACCTCGAACGTACGGTACACGGGTACAGGAAGACCAATCGAAAAGGCAAGGTCATTCCAAAGGATCCACGATGAACAAAAGCAGGAGGATCAGCTTGAAAGAACAGGAAAACATCGACAGGGCCATAGCTGAGTCACTTGCCGTGGATTCCAAGCCCCGCCAACCACGAGGTGGTTATAAACCTGGAAGAAATGACCGATATAGCCATGGTCAGAAGCCAAGAAGAGCAAGCACCGGAGAGGACAGGTTCCAAAACTTGCAAGACGACAGCTATATCTGGGAGACCTTTACAGCTGAAGACACGAAGGCCGTTGCCCTACAACCAAGTACTGACGGTGGCCCTGTTCCCGGATGTATTGAGGATGACGGGACCTCAGAAGATATGTTAATGTGTGCAATATGTTTGGGTGCCATCACTGATCTGAAGCAGCTGGACAAATGTTACCATGTCTTCTGTAAATCGTGCATCGATCGCAGTTTCAGGGAGCACAAGCCTGTTTGTCCCACATGCAACATGGTTTATGGGACTATCAAGGGTAACCAGCCAGACGGAACTATGAAGGTTTTCTTCAACAGCGCTCACCTGCCTGGCTATGAAGACTGGGGAAGCATCCAAATCAACTATGACATTCCAAGTGGTATACAAACGGTAAATATGTTAATACCGTATTTCCTGTAAAGAGCGCAGGACCTCCATTAAGCAACGAGTCAGTAAAAAATAAGCGCCATTAGAAAAACTAGACCCCAGGCGCCTGTTAGAGGAAATACCGTACTCAATTTTTATCCCCTGTGCATACTACAGTACAGTTTTTCACATGTGTGTAGCATCAGGAGATGTTTGGCGACGTTCATAGATGTTTGATTGAATTTACATTTCTTTCGTCGCCGTGCAATCCATGTTTCTAACGTGACAAGAAAAACAATGAGTGTAATTACTATAACTATCCTGTGGAGATCCGTTTTCGTGTTGGTCTCTACTCACCAATGCTTGTCTGATGATTTCGAGTCAGGGGGCGGGTGTTCATGGGTGACAGACAGTATAGTTCTACTTTCAATAATGGTCCAGCATTACCAAGGCGGTCTCGCTGATTCGTTTATGCACATCAACCATTTGTGGAGATCAGTGCTCATCTTGTCAGTGACAGACTGTCTTCCAATAGCTGTTGAATTCGACATTATAGCAAGAAAACCCCCAACTACCAATAGGTAGTGTTAAGTAAGAACATTGTATGACACTGTATGACATGTTTGGTACCCAGACAGAGCACCCTGACCCTGGTATGCCCTACAAGGGAATCACACGACGAGCGTACCTCCCAGCCTGCCCAGAAGGAAAGGATATCCTTAGGCTTCTAAAGGTGGCATTTGACCGGAAGCTGACATTTACCATCGGCCGTTCTACAACAACCGGAAGGGAAAATGTCGTGACATGGAACGACATTCATCATAAAACATCAATGGATGGTGGTCCCATAAGGTAACTCATTCACTGATACACACTGGTCCGTGATTTGAGAATGCTGATGTTTTGCTATTTGGACATGCTATCAATGATCATGTTGTTGTTTTTTTTTCAAATTTGCGACTGACCCCGAATCAATGATGCTCCATAATGAAACACAGAAAGTGCAAGATTTGGTCTTTGAAAAGAATTAATGACGCGTCAATAGCATTTAAAGATGCTTATGTTTCAGTCTGACTGCGGTTCTCATAGTTATAGTTTTATACTTATTGATCCCACTATTGTGAACGAGGTGGAAAGGTCTCTCCTGTACGTTTCAGATTTGGCTACCCAGACCCGACATATCTGGCGCGGGTCCGTGACGAGCTAGCCAGCAAAGGAGTAACAGCAGACAATCTCTAGACGCCGAGAACACATCCAGTACAATATACAATGCCTAGACGCTGGGAGCATAGTGTATTGGAAAAGAGGACTGGAACATATCTTGTACAGCATTTAATGTCCAAATGCTAGGAACAGATCTAGTGCAGTAGTCTAGACAGTGCAAACAGGGGTAGAAAGGCAGATTATGTCTTGACGTTAGGAATACACCATAAATGACACTTATTGTCGTACCTGCAACCAAGATGACTTTAAATCGGTGTCGAAATAGATTAATATTATTGATATGTCGATAACTTCAATCGTTCGGTTAGTATTTCACCGATATATCGCATATCGGCGCTTTACACTATGATTATGGAAAATGGGATATATTTCAGGCTGATGACGCAAATGCGATAATCCTCAGTGACACGTTTTCCCATAATCCTCGGACAGTCGCTCTGTGTAAGGAAGAAACAAGGAGTGTAGAGGAGGGGCAATGTACAACACACTGACCTAGGTATTTAAAATGAATGTGTGAGTTTTGTTTTAACCTGCACTCAGCAATATTCCACCTGGATAGAGAGGGTCTGTAAATAATCGAGACTGGACCAGACAATCCTGTGATCAGCATAGATCTTCGCAATTGGGATACGATGTCATGTGTCGACCAAGTCAGCGAGTCTGACATTCAGGTTAGTCGCCTCTTACGACAAGCATGGATTAATGAAGATCATTTGTAACCAGAATCTTCACGAGTTGAAGGTATTTAGATACACCGATTGTGGTGATCATTGTAAAAATACTCATTGATACGGTGTTGTCATATACATTTAAGTAGATGTCTGTCTTGATATTTACTTTGTAAGTGTAATATTCAACGGATTGTGGAAACTTCACTTTTTTATACAGCACCCAATCATGTTAAATGACTTTCTAGCGGAGTTTTGTCGTTGTGCTCATTTTATTACTTGGGTTTTGTCAAAAGGTACACTCAGAACCTCTATATTGCTATCACTGTCATGATATTGATAAATATTGTAAAAATGCCTGTATTTCAACTTATGGAAATCCATTGTTAGCGTGCTTACTGAGACACAAAATAGCTTCATATTATTGTGCACATTATTATTCTCTGTACATACTAATTTATGTACAGTAGACACCCGTGAAGATCCGGGTAGAATAGGCCTTCAGCAACCCATGCTTGCTATAGCAGGCGACAATGCTTGTCGTAAGAAGCGACTAACGCGATCAGGTGGTCAGGCTTGCTGACTTGGTTGGCACATGTCCTTAGTTCCCAGTTGCGCAGATCGATACCCATGCTGTTGCTCACTGGAGTGTCTGGTCCAGACTCAATTATTTACAGACCACCACCATGTAACTGGAATATTGCTGAGTGTGGCGTAAAACTAAACTCACTCACTCACTCACTCCGTAGAATTTGTTTTCATATTAAGCCAAATACTGTTGTGTTTTGTTTCACACTTTACCAAACACTGTTGTGTTTTGTTTCACATTATACCAAATACTCTCATACGTTACCTGACGTCTGTAAATTGGATTGAGAGTTTTTGTTTTAACTACATTTCACATGGTCTGTGATAACGGTGAAACTAATGACTCACAGGGCAACACCACTGACTCCGCTGATTGGTTCACCCAAATACCATCTGTACCAACGACAAACCGTGTGACTTCATGACTCTAACATTGTTTTGGTTCTTGCTGGATTATTCGGAAATTACGTGCCACATACAGCACCTACTTTCATAAACTAGAACGGTTCCTGTAGTTTCATCTGAAAATAAAGCATTCCCTATCTTTCAAGCTATTTTTGAAGAGGATATAGAAAACGAAAACATATACATCACTGTATGTTTATTTCCATCATTCCATGACGTAACGAACGCGGCCATGGAACCAATCATTGATGCGCATAGGATTACTGGAATATATATCTTCCTTATATTATACACATGAACAAAAGTTAGGCGCCACCCACTATTTTTGTGATCTGCTACTTTGGATACTCAATCATTGGTTTGATTATGTTTGGCAACAATGGCCCTGCATAACATGCCAGCATTTTTCATGCCTATCACCTGCCATCTCTCTGCGGTAGTTATCTGTTAATTAGTTTCAGTCACCATGACTGTGGAGGTATGAGTGCAGGAGAATCTCACAACCGACCGGTGAAACCAAGTGTGTGAAACTTGATTTTCAAGATTCAGATGGTAGGGAAATGGAAGAGTGCAGAATGTTTTCCTTGTCATATGTTGACAATTTTAGGTTCAATAATGTATATGGAAGGTTAATTCAGTCATAAACATTTATAGTTTGTATTTCTGATCTTCAGTGGTGAAATCAAGAAACTATGAAAACAGTGGCGCTTAACTTTTGTGTGTGTGTATATATTAATCATTCAAGTATGTCCATTTTTAAATTGGAACAACAAAACTTACCACAATGTCAAATGAAATATGGTGAAATGTAACATAGGTTATAATTGGAATAAAACGCAGTACAAGAATTTCAACTTTGCATAATAATGTAACAATGCAAGACAAGTAATGGGAATTCACCTTTATTTCTATAGAAAGGTATTTAACAATTGTAGTGATCAACGATTCTAACAGTGAGTGAGTGAGTGAGTGAGTGACGGAGTGACGGAGTGAGTGACGGAGGGAGGGAGGGAGGTTGCTTGCTTGCTTGAAGGCCGGAGCGAATGTTTTAACCACTAGGATATCCCATGGGGGAAGTAAAGAGACTCGTGAAATTTTGAACGCGTTACTTATTATTTATCACCATCGTGACATTTTAGAGGGTGGTTCATAGGGGTGTGGAGTGGGGGTGATGGTGATTTTTATGGAGTTGCGAGTACAATGTGAATGAACCCCCCTAGAAGTAATGTACAAAGTAAGTGACCCCCCTATTTGTCATGTACAAAATCAATTACTCACCCCTTCCCAGAGCATGTTTACAAAATTGATGACATCGCTGGAAAATTTCACCTCACTAAGACTTACAATTACACATAAGATGCCTGGGCTCTGTCAGCCATAAGGTACGCGGTGAAACGTTCGTGTCCATCTTGCATGTTGGTATTTCGATGGCCTTCGTGAATGTTGTCCAAAGATTCGTAATGGTGATCGCTCTCCCTATCTAACAGCATCCTGTGGTTGTTGGTGGAGTGAACATATGGCGGAAGCATTAAATAGGTCCTTTCGTGGTCATTAGGATGATTTGATCCAAGCATCGATGTACTGGACGCAGTTTCGTTACCTTGATTTCCGTCGTAAATGTCAATGTCTTGGGGCAGTTCTCGTGGAACCATAAACATGACTTGCACTTTTCGTTCCGTATTCCGCTTTGCTGGTATAACGCACCTGAAACATGCATATGAGCACAAATCAGGTCAAATTCTATTGTTATTACGGAAGTACATTTAAAGCTAACTAAAACAAGGTGAGATACCCATTTCCTGATATTGCTGACTATTGCTAAACACTGTAAATCCAAACTCACTCACTCAGAAGATAGGTAACTTCCTGATTTCTTTTACACGATCATGAAAACAACACTCATGCATAATATATATTCTATGTATATCGTATGAATATACGAGTGTCCACTCACCAGTTTAAAGTGGCCAAAACAACAATAAATCCAGCTACTACTATTGCTACTATCACAGCAACTACCACGGTGTCGCTTACATCTGCAAAGGAGAAAACATGACGAATGAATTACAGTTTAACTGTCTATACCTTTGTTACACCTTTACATGGTTTTGTTCACGTTTGGGGCTTCGGAATAGCCTTGTGGTTATGCGTTCGCTCGTCACGTCAAAGACACGGGTTTGATTCCACATATGGGTACAGTTTGTGAAGCCCTTTTCTGGTGTCCTTGCTGTGATTTTGCCCACAGCGGCGTAAAACTATGCCCACTTATTCAGTTTTACACACCGCAACTATTACAACTTTAAACACATCCATACACTGTCATACATCAATATGTACAATACTTTATATGTGAAATATTGACAGTCAGAGGCTTGACATGTTGCTGTGTACCCGCTACGTCGTTGTTAAAGAGATATAAAACCATATCCGCATGGCAACAGACATTCTGCTGATCTACCGTCTCTGAGATTCCAGTTCCTTACTGCGAACCAGCTTCGTGTAAAGTGTAGGAACATTGACATTAGATGCGTGTGATGCACAGAGCCAGACCTGACACAAATTGTCGTCTGTCACCTTGAACAATAGCGCCTCGCATCTCAATCACCGTCATTTGCCAAATTGTGGTAAATGGGGTCTAGATTAATTCGCTGAAAGTTTATCACTTGAGAGGAAAGGTGGGGTGTTTCAGTCGAGGGCTACGCATTCAAACTGAGAGTCACATTATTGCTCTCGTGTTATGCTGCAATGTATATTCATCGCTACAGAATCATAAGGAAACCAGTTTGGTTTAAGTTTCATTAACATTTTTAGAAAACAATGCTTCTCTAATTCGGGCACAAATCTACATGCTAACACTTACACGTTGCTTTTTGTGCAGCGCCAGGGTGTGCAGATGACCCGTTATAAGAAGCTGCTTCTGGCACGCTCTCAAGTTGAGTCTCCCGATGACATGCAGAATGACAGGATTGGAACTGTCCGGCAGATGTACAATTTCTAGAGCATTTTCTCTGGCAAACATCGCCATAATACCCGTCGTTACAACCTAGACTGCATGTGCCTGTATCCGGACGGCACGGTCCGAGTGTGGCAGTCCTGGTCTTGCAATTAATGCCGCAACGTCTACTGCACAGGGGGCCATAGTAACCATCTGAACAATGGCCTTGACATTGGGCATAACGCTGGTGACAACCATCTTTACATTCAGAGCAAAGCTTCTGACAGGTCCTACCATAGAAACCCTCCCTACATTCGATGCATAAAGATCCTAGCTGCTTGCAAGACTTACAGTCCCGAGGACAATGTTGAGAACACCGAAGTCCTTTGAATCCATCCACACAACCATCGCAAACCCAAGTACCGTTGTCCTGAAAACAGTTTGTACTTTTGCATCGATGTCCAGAATCTTCATTTAAGCAGGGTTCTTTTGGTATTGAATGAACTGAAGTTTCAACTCTGGGCAATAGAAATCTCTGTTGCGATGATATACATTTTCCTGTGTTTCGTTCACAAAACCCTGATAGACACTGGCACGATTGGTCACACTTCTTACCATACCAGCCAGGTGTGCACCCGTCGACACACGAGACATTATACCTGTAGCACCGTCCACCAGAACAGTTAGGGGGGCATGTTTGGTTGCATCTTATTCCGAAGTATCCTGTGATGCAGTCAGCGCATAGACCTTGACTGGAACAATTGCCCCGACATACATCTGGACATCTCTCAGTACACCCGGATCCCCAGACACCCAGTGGGCATCCCACTGAAATTGTGAAGCATTTGGTAAGTGGAGGGTGCAGCGTTCTTATTCATGAACATATACTAACTGAATAGTATTGAGGCTGTTCACCTTAAAGTCAGCAATATACTACTTACTTAAGATACATGTAAACAAAGTAAAAGTGCTTTATGGTTCAACTTCTTTATTCTACAAGGTCACAACGTTTTGAGACAGATTCTAGTCTCTTCTTCAGGTGAAGTGAGGGTAAAACTAAAGGGTTGCAGTATATATACACATGACAGTAGACTGATAACAATAGGTAACAAGATATACAGGTTTCTATTAATTGATGTACAGGCTTCAATTGATAGATGTACAGGCTTCTAATTATGTACAGGCTTCAACTGATTGGTGTGCTCTTCGTGCCAGGGTAGCTACTATGCAGTTGTAAAGAGACATATTGGTGAAACTGGTCGACCACTGGCTATCAGGTTAAAAGAACACAAAACATCAGTTCAAAATTTGGATCAGAAGTCTGCTGTATGTGAACACATCATGCACAACCCCAATCACAAGATTGTTTGGGACAACACCAGGACATTAGTTAGGAACGCCAATGACTTTAAAAAACGGAAGCTCCTAGAAGCCATTGCAATCAAGCGTAACAATCCCTCAATCAACAGAGACGGAGGTGTTTACTTACCCAATGCATGGAACCACCTTATCCTCAGTGACTAATCTTTATCCAAACATCTTTACCTGTAACTCGTTAACCTAATCAACACACCAATCAGTTGAAGCCTGTACATAATTAGAAGCCTGTACATCTATCAATTGAAGCCTGTACATCAATTAATAGAAACCTGTATATCTTGTTACCTATTGTTATCAGTCTACTGTTATGTGTATATATACTGCAACCCTTTAGTTTTACCCTCACTTCACCTGAAGAAGAGACTAGAATCTGTCTCGAAACGTTGTGACCTTGTAGAATAAAGAAGTTGAACCATAAAGCACTTTTAGTTTGATTCCTCCAACTTCTAAATGCCTTTGAAACAACTTACATGTAAACAGTCGAGTCTCGGACACGCGCTCCAATTGATAATAGAATATAAATGACTGGGTACGGTCGCACCCAAGACGTACAGCACTGACTCGAACGGAAAGGTGGAACATGCAACCCTAGCTCACTCGAACTGTGTTACTGTCTGAGTCGTATCTAACTCGAGTAGTGTTAGTGTATGGACAAATCCTGATTTGAGTAGTGTTAGTGTGTGGACAAATTCTGATTTGAGTATTGTAAGTGTATGGACAAATCCTGATTTGAGTCGTGTTAGTGTGTGGATCATACCTGATTCAACAGTGTATCCACGTCTGAGAAACATCACGATCACCACTGACAGACACCACTGTTGCATTGTGTACATTTATCCTGAAAACAAGGTAAAATACGCAGACTGTAACAGCCATATACACGGAAGTATACAGATGCTTGCAGAACATGGAAAACACAGAAGCTTAGTGTCAAAGAAATATTCCAAAACGAGTGGCAGTTTCATGCTATCCGTGATTATGTTAACAGGTTGGTTGAATGCAAACATTTAGCAGTTTGATCAATCTGTTATACCATATTTTTACAATATTGAACATTATCATCACAAATTACTGACAACGAAAGATATCTATACAAAGATGGAGATCTCTGGTATTTTAAGCACACAGTTCTTAAATCAATATAACCTTAATGATGCACCGGTACTTCAGTTGAAGTTGAAATGTTCATTAATTCTGATGAGTTTATCGGACGCGGACGCTTGAACAGCACATTGACAACATCCTGGTTCCTAGTCGTGTGTGATGCAGCACGCCGTCGTTCCTCTAAACAGTATCATATTTCAGTGTCCGCTTCAGTTCTGTCACTTTTACTTTCGTTATGCGAAACATAAACATGACCATAGGTCAGCTGTCAGTGGTCCCCAGCGTGGTGTATCTCTTCAGTTGTTGACAATCTATATCCTACTTTCATATTGCATTTAAAGTTAAAATATTTTAGATTTAATTGCTAGTTAAATGTATTTCTGTGATAACCTAGTTGTTTTGCTCTCCTTGGCAGACAGGTAAGTATATTAGCCAAAGTTGTTTGTATTCATTTATAAACTTTGTTAGTCACGATATGGCTGAAGTGCTACCAATATGACCTAAACTTTATATCACTTACTCAGTTCTCAGTGTTGCTATAAACTGTTTACAAAATAGCATTAATGGATGTACTCCCAATATGTCTCCATTAATGTACAAACGCAATATAGACATGTTAATTCGAATGGCTGCAAGAACTGCTGATACCAATTAGAAGGTTTAATGGTGCCAGCTTAGGAGGTTTAATGGTGCCAGTGTAGGAGGTTCCATGATCAAGCGAAATTCATATCTAAAGGTTCATGTCAACGTCTCTCTCACTCTCTTTCTCTCTCTCTCTCTACCTCTCTCTCTCTCTCTCTCACACACACACACACAAACAAACAAACAAACACACACACACACCGTGTATACATGCAGTTGAATAGGAATAGGACAATCAAAACGTGTGTCCTTAACATGTTAACATGTTAAGGTGTTTTGTGCAAATATTGTCAGCTAAATTTCAAACTTACCTGCCGTTGACATTGTTGTACAATTGTTTAGTGATACGAAACATAGGTTTAATGTGGGCCATCCCAATATCCTAATAATAGACATGACTCACGGCCCAAAGACTAACGATTTAGGAAGCCCAATAATACCATGAGTCAAACAACGGCTGCAGCAGCCCACAGGTCGTGTACTGGCTGTTATGATAAAGCTGTCTCACTCGGTTTTAGTCCACCACAGTGCAATAGTTATCGTAAATACTTCCTTGTATGTGTTTAATACATACGAGGTTATACATACGCTCTTAAATTACCTCTCACTCTCAGTGCTATGAAGGTGTCATAGTAAGTAAGTACATCCGAGCTACCAGGGGTGTTCAAGAAATAGGGAAGCATAATAATTTGTCTGATATAATTCACTGCTGATATCTTTGGTTTTGGCGGCGCAGTCTTTCATATGCTGTATTTTCCAGAGTTGCCTCCCCTGAGCACGCCGTGTTTAAATGGGTGTGTGTTCGCTCACTCACTTACTTATAGCGTTGTATAATTTCAGCCCACCTAAACTAATATCGAAACTTAGGGGCCGTTCATAATTTATGGCAAGTGGGTAAAGCACGGTGATGATGATCGTAAGGTGTGGGTGGGTGGAGGGGACACCCTTTTGTCCTGGGGAGGTAGAGGATGTCTTCCATTTTGCACACATCTGTTCAGTGCTCAGCAATTTTATACGAAAAAATATTAGCAAATATAAAAAAAATCATCAGAATCGCAACACAGCATATGTCTAGTATTATCAATATGTTGCCATTTAACCACAGCAATGAAACTTTGAAATTTAAGATATTTTTCTGCATGAATTGACAGTCAAGGAATAATTAAATGACAAAGCTAAAAGCAAAAAGGACGAAAAACTGTAGATGGCAAAAAAACCAACCAAGACTCATTTAGTTGTGCGCGTAAATATGGTTAACATGACGTTAACAAGTGCAGTTAACATGCAACACTGTCCGTAAGGAATCACACGAGGGTTAATAGCCGAGCACATTGTCAATGGCAGTTTTGTTTTTGGCGGTGGGCTTAATCCAATCTATCAAGATTCTGTGCAAGAAGATATCTAGAGTTGCTACCTCCCAAAGGCTTGCTTTGCTTGTTTTAAATTCGGTTAGTGTTAGCACAGCATGTGGACACAGTAGTTTGTAATGGATTCAGACAGTTTTATAATATACAGCATAAAGCGTTTTGTTGTTGGTGGAGAGCAGTAAGATGAAGACCTCAGCGATCACCGTTCGGATGACTACAATTCTTCCATCGACATCTAACAGGGGCTCCTTTCACAAAGCAACCGTAACTAAGGTTAACCTTAACTCCCATTCTTTAACACTGCACCAAGGTTACCTAAGTCGAAGGTAACTTAGTGCAATGTTAAAGAATGGGATTTAAGGTTAACCTTAGTAAAGGTTGCTTCGTGAAAGGAAGCCCAGGACAGATGATGGTTAAATATGTTTGGTGTGATGTCAACTCCTGATCTGCACCACAACTTGCTGAAATCATTGCTGTTTTTTGTTAAAGTCATATATCTACCAACTCATGTTCGATATTCCCTGCTGGATCTTCAGTAGCCAATGCAACTAACGTGAGTGAATGAGTTTAGTTTTACACCGCACTCAGAAATATTTCAGGTTTATGGCGACTGCCTGTAAATAATCGAGTCTGGAACAGACACACCAGTAACCAACAGCATGAGCACTGATTTGCGCAATTGGGAAATGATGACATGAGTCAACTAAGTCAGCGAGTCTGACCACCCGGTCACGTTAGTCTCTCCTTACGACAAGCATGGGTTACATCGCCTCTTTTGCATTATTGGAAACCCTTAACCAGAAAGTGATTTGCATAACTGACAACTTAATTTGAACCTTCCATGCCGTTCGGTTGAATGAATGGATGGGATATTCTAGTTAATAGATCTCAGATACCCACAGTGCCAAATTGACCTCGATGTTGATTACAAAGGAAAATGGCTGTTTGTCTTGAAGATAAAATATTCCGTTCCCGGACTGTACGTTCGTTGACTTTCACGAAGGTCACATTTTCTTTCCTTGCATCTGCTAGTTTCCACCAGATAAGCTCTTTTACGTGATCTCAGTAATAGGCAGTCATGACAGTATGTAAAGTACAGCTGTGCGCTGACAGCCCCCTTTCCAACACTCCTATGGCTAACAGAATAGCTGAGACAAAGTGTCGATATAATAATTTCAATTTTGAAAGATAAAGAGTGGACGTTTAAGTTTTGACTGAAAATTTGCAAATTGTTTTATCGCCATTTTAGAAGTTTATGAGTCAAAAATAAAACATATGACTTTATAGAGTTAGATTGCATAGAGTAAGGAAGGATACCAATGTATCGATAAACAACTGCTTTATTGTTGTGAGAGATTTGTTATCATTACCTTACTACCCCATCTTCAACACAGCATCTCAAAGCCATAAACTTGTAGGCTTCATTTCTTGAAACGTTGCATTATGAAAATGTATTTCACAAACTACATCATACTCGTGATCATTTTATTTGGCATAATCGGCTCTCTCTGCTACCGTTCAGTGTTGAGGCATCCACTTTGACATTCAGCTGAAAAGTCCATGAGTGGACAGAAGCTGACGTCACATGCGAGGTACATGTTGTCATGGTGATGGGGCACTTCGAAGACGTCGAAGTAGAAACGCGTCAACTTGTAAACATGTCCAATGATGTGCGTGAAATGGTTCGCTTCACACCTGTATCAACAAACAAGGGACAATAATCATATGGAACTCTCTGTAGTGAAACAAACATGAAAGGAACTCTCAGTTATGAAGTTTGATTTATTTGTCGTTCTACTGTCTCATAAGTCATTATTTTGTAGATGCTTCTTTAGTAGATGAATATGTTACATCGCAGACATCGTGCCTCAGAAGGTGAGTGTTCAATAATGACTAGACTTTACTAATTAGGTGTAATCTTAAATATGATATTTGTTAATTTCAACACAGAAAGGCATTGTGTATTGTTATCTTTATTATATGTTGGTGATACGGGTTTACCTGTTATGTATGATTGGGACTTGTGTGGAGTTTCCTCGTGTGATGTAGCAGTTGTCCACCAGCAGTTTGACATCGGCAGCAACACTGGTGTCTACCTGGACGTAGACACGTGACCCAAGACCGACCTCAACTAGACTCCCCTTCATTTCGTTTGTGTAAGCAGCATCTGTAAAAAACTTGATAGCAGCCTCATGACCTTGAATTTTGCTTGTTGCCTGAACGGTGACCTTGGACTTGTCAACGGGAACGAACCCTTTGACATCGGTTTCGTGTTTTTGGAGGACACATTGCAAGTTGTAGCGCCATCTTGCACCGTCCACTAGATTTGTCAGAGCGTCTATCTCATATTCAATCAGATAGTTGTTGAAAGTCACTGTATTGTTTTTATCCTGGAACAGAAGATCCATTAGTCAAGTTCAAAAGTGTCTTGTTCCAAATGTCTTGTTCCAATATATCGTTTGAAAGAATTTCGTGTTTAAAGAATAGGCCATACATTCATGGAGATGGTGATGCTAAATTGACGAGGTAAATGTTTGTCATGTACTGTTCTAAAGTAGACATTTTCAGTCGTCTCACAAACGTGAACAATTCCTTAGTGGTGTAAAAAGACATCATACTTCGATAAGTGTGTTGCAATCTTTGTAGGAGACATTAAAAACTAGGAAATCTCCCTCCAGGACACCAGGACAGAATGCGTTCGACATGAAGATGTTCTTCTTCACAGAAGTCGGGAATACAGTAGTGATGTCTTGAGTGTTCACTCTTACCATCCAGTTGCTTTGGGAGCAAGTTAGGTTAACAGAGTGTTCCAGAGATACTGAAACATGTACAGGTACTGCAGTTACACATATATCTAAAACATGCGATAAAGCACAAAACCCCTGACGTTTTCTAAAATATAATTCAGATGTATTTATACAGATATACGTCTAAAGATACATTCTACACTGATCCAATCTCTTTAAGAAAATGAGATAATAACACACCCACATAAGGTATTTAAACTGAGTGACTTTAGTTTTACGCCGCAATATGCAGTTTCCCAGCTATATGATGGCAGTATGTAAATAATCGAGTCTGCTCCAGACAATCCATTAAGACTCCTTCACACATATTTCGAACTGACAGGAATCAAGGACAATCGTCCATAAGAAAAATATTTCCAAAATTCGAACCACATTCGGAAGGGGTTGTGAAAATAAGCAACTTTTTCAAGCTTTATAAGAATGCAACTCCCAAATACTATCAGTCGTTTAAGTGACAGGTGGACATGTTTTCGTGCGATTCGGTGGCGTTATGATGACGTCAGGGGTCATTTGAAGAGCATTCGAGACGTTCTAACTGTATTCAAGGTGTATTCGAGGTACATTCGAGCTGTACTTCAATCGAAATGTTCCCATACATTTGAAGTATATTCCCCCTGAGGTCCAGCAGTAATCGAGATACGTTCAGACTCATTCGAGGCGCAAACTGATAGGATTTGGAAGTGGCTTATCTTTCTACTCTTCCTCGAACATATTCAGAATGCATAGAATGGAGTAAAAATACTCAGGACGCAGTAAGGATCCTTAGAATGCAGTTCGAAAGGACCTCATACGCCGTTCGATATTTTTTCCACTTGGAATGTACATCGAAATTTAGAACATCTTCAAAATATTCGGGCATATTACAAGATTGACCCAAACAGTTGAAATGCATTGGAAGTGCAGTATGAAGTTTCAAATCCAATTTCAAGCAATCTCCAGAAATTTTCCTTCCGACATCATCCCGGCTCATTCCACCTCAAGTGTGAAAAAGTTATTATCAACTGCATGAGCATTGATCTAAGCAACAAACATACAATGACATGTGTCAACCAAGTCAGTGAGTCTGATCACCCGTTAGTCGCCAACACGGTTGCTGAAGATCAGTTCTAACCGGATCTTCACGGGTCCACTCACATTGCGAGGATGAATGTAGCGGAACATGCCGGAACTTTCGAAACATTCTTATTACCCCGTGTGTAAAACAAATGAGTACACTTTGGTTCCGATATTTACTCTGCTTTCAGTTACTCAGTTATTCCAGTCATCTAGTTGGCTGAGTGAGAACTTTATTCTTTATGTGATTACTTTCCCTACCCTCATATCTGTTCATACAGAGGAGAAGACCATGAATATGTTCAATATATGTTTGCCTCAAAATAATGTTGAAAAAGCGAAGACATTTGGATTGGAGCCATGTTCTATACCTGCTGGATAAAAAGCCATATAACTAATATACTCACCATCACTGTCATCTGGTGCTGGGACACTGAAATACCCATACATCTCATCCTTCGCTGTGCCAGTGACAAGTACGCCAAAAGGACACACCGAGGAATTACTTTTAATGACGAGGGAACCGGAGACAGGATAGAAGCTGGCTATGGCGAACGTCTGTGAATCTGTTGACCGATGTGACCAGTTTTCATTGATGTTTAGATATGATGCACACTTTGAGGTGGTTATGATAGTAACCTGTCGTGTGTACGTGTTGGAACCGGCCTGGATATCGGGTATGACATAGTCAGTGCCGTACGCTTCCATTGGTCGAACGATCGCAGCAAACGCTTGGTAGTTATATGTGCCGGCTATTTGTAACACAAGTACTGGATTAGAGCTTCTGATGTATACAGCAAATGTTTTATTGAAGTAGTTATCGTAAACCTCCGCTTCATTCAGAATGATAGACTCAACACGTGTGAATGTGTCAATGGTGATTTTGGTACCATCATATACTGCTGTGATACGAATGCTATATTGATCAATTCCAGGAACCATTGGTACAATGAACGACTTCCCCCATGTTTCTATTGGGGGCACCTGACTCATAGCTCCATCACATCTGTTCCCAGGATAGCACAACAAAGGAGCGCCTGAAAACACTGCCACTGAATGACTACTCTCTACAACGGTCCCTCCCAGATCACATACACTGAGAGAGGAACTTCTGTTAGAGGCAATCTGGAGCAGTTCGCCCTTTTGCATGGCAATATTGAGCTTGCTTCCCTGCTTGTAATAGTTACCCCTGAATGGGTAAGAACAGGTGGAGTTAAGATGAACGGTGACATTTGTAAAGTTATGGACTGACATCACTCCGAGCAAAGCGTTATTTGGCACTGATGGTATGATGTACTTGGTAGACAGAGACTTCAATGGAAGAACCGGAAATGCATCCACTATATCATCGTCAAGCCTTTGCTGCATGATAGTGAGACTGACTTCCGTTGTGCAAATAAGCTCTACCGTACGATTCTTCTCCACAGCAGTACCCAAGTTCAACATTCTGTTTGTCGGAAGCTGGAACTGAGTCACACTGTCGTTCCGAGGCAGCTGAAGGATGTACTGAACACTGTCGACGTCTGTCACATTGCACAACCCTTCTCTCTTGTGCGTGATGTGTAGAAACTCAAGGTTGGGGCTAGAAGGGAATGGTAATAGGGCGAATTTGAACTGGTGGCCGTGGTACACTGCAGAACCTGATTTATTAAAAAAAGAGAATGAAAGTTTACAGGACCGAACGCTACTGAACGCTGATTGTATTTCACGTATTGCCTCTTCATAACTTTTCGCCGCTAGATTAATGTTCTTACAGATATTGTTGAAAGGGCGGTTATAGTATCTTGCTTTGTGTTCAGTGCGTGTTATAGTACCAGGATACCGTCTTATTGTCTGTAGTTGTTTTTTTTGTGAAGGAATATGTTGTTGTGCAGGGTGGCAAGTGATTCTAAAGAAGCTGCATGCATTTCCTCAGTAATGACAAAGCTGTGTTGTCTGTTTCATGTGTTTAAGGGTATTTCAACATTGTATCTTTTATATCCTTTACGATAAAAAGAGGTATCGACACTGACCAACAGTGAAATGTATCAAACAGCATAAAAGCACACATTTCATTATTTAAAACTCTCTGACAAAGTTCATTGTGTCATAAAATTCATTTTTAATACAACTGTACACTTATCAGATACTATTGACATTATTTGACAATATAGCCTGTATATCATGGTTTCAGATTCCAATCCTCACCAGCAACTGAGCAACTGACGTGAAGGATCCATAGCAGTAGACCTGTAGAGAACATGGTTGTTGCCAGAGAGTCAGTTCAGCGAATTCGTGGCTCCTTACTTTGTAAAGCCATAATAACAGAAGATAAGATAAAGGACTTTATATATGTCATCGTGTATGTGTGGGTGGCGGGTTTCAAGTCAGTCTACCTACAACGCAATTCGCTTACAGTGCGAAAATCTGGTGTACCTACCAAAGATTAAGATAGAAATAGGATGCGAGATTCCAGAAAACTTACAGCACTGAATGAATACTTTGGACCCAAGATCACATTCGTATATACGATCTGGGGTTTCCAGGAAAAGTGGAAAACACTCCTGATCTTCAGGAGTTAAATTTAATAAGAAACATTATTTTTCAGGCAATTTACAATGTACAAAAAGTGTTTACTGGACTTTGTCATGGTGATGACAGTGACCACCTGCCTTGAATAGTGGTCCTCTGGAAATTAGATGACAGGCGTGCCCCAGTCAGTTTTAACCTTGCAGTTACACTTAGAAATAAGCTTTGATTGTACCCATTGTACAACGAAATGACAGATACGTTACCAGATTAATATGATGCCTGAGGTTTAAAGAAGTATGTTGCAATAAAGGTAATGACGCCAAACAATATGTCAGATTTCAGCCAAATGCGTTACATTTGATGCATTCAACAATAGTGATAAAATTTCTCTTTCAAGCCAAGTGCCGAAGGATGATTCAATTCTTATTTTACTGACCAAATGCGATCAGCTTTTGAATGCATTGCAAGGTTCTTGAGGACCTGCACAAGTGATGCGAAAAGAATGTTCGGGTTAAGAATTCACCACCAAATGTTACGTCACTTTGATGAATTTATAGCTAATATACAATCTCATACTGAGATATCACATGGGGCTATACACCTTATGTAATGACAGTTTCATTGTTAGTAAAATGTATGTGAGTGACGTGTCCTACAAGAAGACCAGGGCCAATTACCAATCTTCAGAACACCTGGTGTCATCACTGCTGTTCCAATAATCTTCATTCCTACTCTGCCCTTAAACCATTTGGAATATGTTTCGGTAGATTTTACAGAAAGATATAGATTTCAGTATAGGCCTGCATGCTGGTCTCTGAGGCCACATGTGTATCTTTCTCTAATTACTAGTGGCTTTTGGAAACTTGTACTATGATCCTGAATACCGTAAATCCTTATCAAACAACCTCTGGGGGCAAAAGTCATGCGACGATCTTCCGTATCTGGAACACATATGCTTGGTTGTATCTTGGTTGTATCTTGGTTGTATCTTGGTTGTAAAATGCATGAGCAGCTGGAATAGTGCAAGTCATATTCGAAATGACCCTCGTGCCAGCTATACAGCACATCTACAGCTCTTGGCCAAGGTTTATTTCGTTACACGGTGTTAACGGTCATATTTCCTTGGACTTTGGCATTTTCCAGAGTTATTAGTCATTTTAACGTCTCGTATATTGTTTCTCCAAGATTACTACTGAGTCGTAGACAATATTACTTATTTGCTTGAGAATACCGTAGTATCGATGGAGTAAAATGTTCATAATCTAATAAATACACACAAAATGAAAATCAGTCAATATAACCCTATGTATCACCATTCCATAAAGACGTTTTAGCAATACTCCAGAAATATCTCCTCGGCAGACAACAGAAATGTTTCACACATTGTGTGTACCCTTGTGTGGAAACGACCCAGAGATTTCACATCAAACGCAAGGCTATTCCATCTTCCATGGGAATGATCCGCATTAGAGACACCAGTTCATAATAACATATTATTGCAAGCAGTGCATTTAAGAACATCACAAACAGAAACGTTGGACGATTTCTGCTTTATATTTTTCATTTACATCTGAAACAAACTTATGTATTGCGGGGAGAAGTGTCTTGTGTTAGCGTGTATATTGTTCCCTAGGCATTTGCAGGAAAATTTGATGCGTTCTGGTACAACCATTATAATCTATGTGTATTAGCGGTTTTCGTTGATGGTCGACAGCGATCTGAACCACATTGGGTCACTCGAGAGGTTTACCTTCTTCCTGAGAGTGAACACGGGGGCCGGGACTTGTTTGTACACACCATCGTTTGTAATGGCATTGCCTTTAGCTACCTCATCATTCACCATCAGTAAACAGCTAAGGAGATCCAGCCTGTCTCCATACGTTTCAAGCACTTCCGCCAGCTTGATGATATACCAAGAACCATGCCTCTTGCTCCTGTAGGACACGTATCCTGGTGATGTTGCGTATCCGAGAAGGAAATCAGATTCGTCAGGGATGACGTTCAGCTCTTTGGGGGAAACCTGAGAACGGCATTTCGGATTGTCGGATCTGTCATGCGGTAAGTCCTCTCTTACCACAGATGCATCGACTGCTGTTCCTTCACGCGGTAATGGCAGTTCTAACCCATCCTCAACGTTCAGGCCTTGCATGCGGACGTTGCCTTGTGCTGCTTGGATGAAGAACATTTTAGGTTTGCCTGCCAACGAAGGACACGCTGATGCTTTGAAAGGGGCTGTGAGGTCAGAAACCTTGACTTCTCTGCAGTTCGTCCCGTACACTCTATCCTTCACGCCATGAGACAGAATACAACAGACGAAAGCGTCAAATGGCTTATGGTCAGTCGTGGAGGCTACGCATTGCAGTTTCTCCACCATTTGTGTGTCAGTAAGGTTGGTGAACAGTCGTATGGTAAACTCTAGTTTACTGAATATGTATTCTAATCTCTTGGCATCAGCGTCGGTGCCTTCTCTCTTCCCAAGACGATGCTGTCTTTCGTACCACCCATCCGCATCAGCCTGGTTTTCCTGGAAGTCGCGGTTGTTGATGATGACGCAGATACCACGAGGACGGGCATTCATTTGATACGCTGAAATAGCAAATGACCTTTGAAAACAAGTGTTATCAGAAGATGACATATCCCCCCGGCCCCTACATGTTTGAAGGACAAATCATCTCACAGTTACTCATTGTTTTTCAGACTAAGTTTGAATTGTTTCCATGGAATTCATGAAAATATAAATGCCATATATCTATAATCAGCAAAATCACAATTTCAAGATCTGTCTCATATATCTGCCAAGATCTGTTGAAAGATATGAAATGGTTTTCGAGTTGTGCTCTGGGAACGAAGCCCATCCCTCCACTTTGAGACTAAGTCCCAAACGTTTCCACGGAAACCAAGAAAATAAGAAATCACAAAAACCTTTAAAAACCAAAAGGCACCACTTTGGGGTCTACCACAAATATCTACCAAATTTTACTGACAGATATTAAGAAGTTTTTGAGTTCTGCTACGGACATGAAACACACCTCTCACTTTTCAGACTAGGTCCAAAACGTTTCCATGGAGAAAACGAGTAAATGATAAAGCACAAGATCCTGTACACAACAAAAGGCACCACTATAGGTTCTGACTGATATATCTACCAAGTTTTGCAGAAAAATATTGAACGGTTTTGGCGTTCTGCTCCGGAAACGAAGCCCACCCCACCATAAAACAAACACTAAAATGTTCTATGGAAAACAAAATATAAATGCCAAAAATCTGTAAATAGCAAAAGGCACAACCATAGGCTGAGATTACTATATCTATAAAGTTTGGTCCAAAAATATTGAACGTTTTCTGACTTATGCTCGGGAAACAAAATGATTACGGACGGACGGACAGACGGACAGACAAGGCGTCGACTATATCCCCCCGCATTACATGCCGGGGGGATAAAAATAATGAAATGTGTTATGTTTTACCTTGACCCAAAGTTCAGGATGTTCAACAGCAGTTTCATAGTTAGCAATCTCTACACAGAAAGTAATATTTAATATACGTATCATCAATCTGAGGATGTGGCTTGTGTACAATGGCACTTCCTGTTAATATGTTAACTGTGGAGCAGGTTGACAGTTCATTGTCTGGTTTGTTGTTTTAGGTCGCACTCCGCTATGAATGTGTCTTTGATTACCCAAGATCGGTTAAAATATATATCTGTGTTGACATTACCAGATTCAGCGTCTTGGACCGGCATAGACAGGAACGACTGAAGGTCATCTAATGCAGCAACATCTCCAGCACCCGTCGTCGTATTAGCAAAGGCGTCCCGCCAGTAAGCAGAAACAGAGTCGGACACAACGCTCAGTGTGTCGGGGACGCCACAGAAACATTTCAACTCAGTCATATTCCCCCGCCTAAAGTCGTGGTACAGATCGGGGTATTCCTTCTCCATGGCACTGATGATGTGGACATCGGGTACGTTGGCATGTTCAAGCAGTTCCTTCCATTTCTGGCTGTTGGTAATAGCATCGCTTCCCAGATCAGCATGGACAGCATTGTCTATAACTCCAGTCTTGAACAGAGATGTCGCCAGTCTCTTCACCTTCAAAAGATAAAAAAGATATGATGGAATAAAAACAATGTAAAGGAGATATATATAATATTTACTTCTTAACATATACCAGATGGTAAAATAAAGTATACTTATTTACACATAAAAAAAATCAGAAGGGATTTTCTTGTATAAAAAGCACAAAACTACTGCTCTAATGCTTCAACAGCTTGTTATGATGTATCACCCGGTGTGTTCAGTCATCCAAAGCAGTTGTTACAGACTGACTGGGTTTGTCCTTTCGACATTTTCCTACCTAACTCAGACAAAAATGTGTTGCTATGTATCTATGATTATGTACAGCAGGCGGTGGGGCAGCCCAGCAGTTACAGCCTTCGCCCGTTACACCGAAGCCCCGGGTTCGATTCCCCACATGGGTACTTGAAGCCCATTTCTGATGTCACCTGTGATATTCATAAAACATTGCTAAAACATTGCTAAAAAGGCGCAAAAGCCAACTCACTCACTCCTTCATTGTGCAGAGAGTCTTCAAATGACAATTAACTGAGTATCCTTGCCGTATAGATAAACAACAGTGAATCCACGACTCAAATATGATAAATTAAATTAACTTCTCTGTACCTTCTGTGTAAGTTTGTTTACCTGGACAATTTTCAACGCCTTACATGTAGCACACTGAGCGTCTTCCGTTGATTCCTCTAGAGTATCTAGTTCCGCGGAGATGATGCCAGCCAAATGGGGATGATCTTTCTTCAAACTGGGTAGGAGGGAATTTTGGAAAGCTTCAAATGTTAATTTCCCGTAGACATATCTGGAAAACAAAGGCAGGGGGAAATTCCTCTAATGGATCGCTTTTTTTCAAATTAGCTAGATCCCGAACGATGTACGCATGACCTACCCTACCGGTAACACCCTGCATAATATTAGTCTTTCGATATGTATTAGATGCCATTGTCAAGCACTAACCTCTGAATGGCATTTGTGGGAGATTTGTGGATGTCAGCTTCGTCATGTTGACGTACACGACGTTTCGGAGTAAATACTTACTAGTTTATTACGTGGTGAAGGAATAAGACTATACCCAAACACTTTGTGTTCCTCAAAATACTGAAGATGACGTCCATAGATTCACAATCTACAAACTCAAACCTTCCCACGTGATAAGTCCATGGCAAGTAATGGGCTCATAGTTGGTCACAAATCTTATGCATTTTTCCTAGTCTGTCGCACAGACCCTGAAGCAAATAGATCCAAGAAAGCCCATGCAAGTCTAGAAAATATGGCAAGTCTAGATTCCTTCAGCTTCAGAAAATCAAATTCTCAGGGCTCAATTTCATTATTTTTGTTTTTTGACTATGAACTTTTTTCAGTAAAATATGTTCATTTCAGAGACTGGTTGTTAGTCTACACTTTTTTTTCCATACACGTCTCCAAACATTAATATGTTGAAAAGATCGGATCCTACGTTTCATAAGGAACACAGCATACAGCATTCATTCATCTACACCTGTAAAATTCTTCATTCTGTAACTTCTTGGTTCTTTTCATGATAATGCTATCTTTGTCCGAGACAGACATGACGTCATCCTCCAAAAGTCGGTCAAGGACAGAAGAGTTCACAAGTTCAAGGTCGCTGATAATATGGTGGTGACATTTTTTCAGAGCGTCTCTGTGAACGTTGAGTCTCTTGTCTTCTTTCTCTGAAGTGGATCTCATAAAGTCAATGCTAATACGGTTAGGGAATGATTTGAAACATACATGATCATTTTAGTTGTCATTTGGCAGCATTTAGAAGTTGTTATAGATGACCACCATATTTATTGGATTAATCGTGTTTAACCTTTTCCACACAACATTACAGATCCTTTCATCAGGTGAACCGACAGTTGATATGACGTCAAAGTGTAAACGTCGTGATATTAGCTGTCAGATCACCTGATAAAGAGATCCGTGATGATCCCGAAACGTTGTGTGGCAAAGATGTTAAAGATTAATCCACAAAATATCTTGGTCATTTTTATCGTCATGAAGTATTTGGGTTTCACGTGGCGCTCGGGTTTACCAAAAAGGGCTGGATTTTCGTCAAACAATACACACATAAGAAATCTAGAAAACATGCAACACATTTA
Source organism: Haliotis asinina (assembly GCF_037392515.1). NCBI lineage: Eukaryota > Metazoa > Mollusca > Gastropoda > Lepetellida > Haliotidae > Haliotis > Haliotis asinina. Next base: position 22,534,393 of record NC_090282.1, on the reverse strand, counting down.
ATGGTTTCTGAAAGGTTTGCAATGCATGTTTAACAAAATGGGACTTTGTTGTTGTTTGTGCTGGCGCTTACCAATATTTTAGCTCTATGGTGGCGGTACATAATAAAGTTTGCACCAGACAATCTAGTGATTTAGTGATTTGACAGCACACCGCCGACAATATAATTGGTTCCACTGTATGATCAACAATACGTACAATACGTACCTATTATAAATTGTTTCCTTTCACGAAATATTTGCATGATGTAATCTTCCGTGCAAGAAATGTCCCTTTGCACTTTCTTCGGGTCAACATGTAGTAACCTGACACATTTTTTAGCATACATTTTGAACCTCTCCTCAACATTATGGATACTTTTTATCAACTCTTCTTTCATAATATCCTTGACCTGTGGGAGGTCATCAACACTTGATCCACTAACGTCATCTTCAGTTTCAAGCCTGCATAATCGTTTCAATATATCGTTGACGAGGGAATCTGGCACTCTACTGCGATGTGATTCCGCCATTCATGCAGTAAAGTCGTGAATTCCTAATGTTTCGGGTGTTCGTTCCTGGAAGTAAGTTTACATTGTAAAGGATGTGATAAGAACAGTATAACACAATAACATTAATTATATAGAATTATATCCTAAATGACGAGTTTAGTTTGTATGTATGTATGAATGGATGTCTGTGTATGTCTGTCTCACTGCGTATGTTGTGTATACTGTATATGTGAATGTTACAATTTCGTGAAATGACTAAACCTTTCAGGGCTGTGTCGGTTTATACCCGGACTATCGGCAAAACAATTAATAAATCCGAACCAAACATAAGCACAGTGTTCACACACCTTATTCCCATCTCTTATCTTAACTATGTATGTATGTATGTATGTATGTATGTATGTATGTATGTATGTATGTATGTATGTATGTATGTATGTATGTATGTATGTATGTATGTATGTATGTATGTATGTATGTTCTTTTCTTAATATACGATGGCCAGTGTTAAGATAAGAGATGAGAATAAGGTGTGTGAATAGTGTGCTTCCGTTTGTTTGGATTGATTACTTGTTATTCCCAATAGTCCGGGTATAAACCGACACAACCCAGGCTCGAACGACAGACTGTCGGCCATTCGGGCTTACCCACAATGCGGCCTTAAATATGAATAAGAGACACTATCAAATTTAAAGGAGAAAATATAAAGTTTACCTTCTGTAGATGCTTATCTCTGAATGTGAATGTTAAACTGTACCTATATTTAGAAACGTGTGACGCTATATATATTTATCGATTTCACGTAAAGACTATCTAAAGACTTGTTCTGTTCAACGACGCAGGTGTTGACGCAACAGCACTATGTTATCAACGTCACGTGTCATTAACACAGACGCCCTTGACAAAACCCGAGTAAGGTGACACTGCGTGACTTACTCGGGCAGTCCATTCTTTTCCTGATCGATATGCGTCTCTCGCTATGTATTTGTGTATATACTAGCGAAGAACTGAGACCAGGTCGAGTACGTGGAATACATGATATACCTAGGTAGGCTAACAACACCAAATAAACTTACTCACTCAAACCCTTTTAACTGAAGCTTGTGGTACACCCGACAAGTTTAAAATGAAACTTCGGGAATTTCCCCAGTTACCTTTATAGTAAGATAACTGGCACAATGTGGCAAACGCGCGTTCGCCCTGTCCAGGTACGCAGGAACCTAGTCTTATCAGGCACCACGTACAATTTGTTGTTGCCTTCGTTTCTGATATAGGTTAAGTTCGGGTTTAACATTTCTTTTGGATGTTGAGTGAGTGAGTGAGTGAGTGAGTGAGTGAGTTAAACGCCAATGTGAATAACATATTCCTGTTATAGACATGCTGGTGCTGGGCTCAGACGTCTGACTGTTGAAACTCGCAGCATGAACTCTTATTCGACTCAGGACCATAAGGTTTCGGCCTATACATGGGACCAACCTCAGCGCGACTACTGGTAAACACATATAAGATGATCCACGACCTGACAAATGACCCCAATTTGCATACTTGGGAACGCCCCACAGAACGATCCACTTGAAACAAGAGGGAGACAGGTTGCCTGATAAATATCGAGAAGTTCATTTTCCCCCGTGCGTTTCACGCATGAATTGTTATAGCACACTCTATTTGGGAACAGGTACAATCCCAACGAATTGAATCAACACAATATACTGAGCAAATATGTTTAGGACCACCGATCCATTTCACGAAGCAAATGACATTTTCCTGTTGATGTTTTTTAACAAAACTGTTGAATATCTAAAATGCTTGTCAATGCCCCAATCATCTTTTTGTCTTCGTCTTAACTATAGGTTAGCGTGGAATATCAGTATCTTATGCCTGAAATTGCATTCTTATCATTCGAAGGAATATGCAGTGTTGTTTTAATGGGTAAAGTTGACTTTTCGTCTCCTAAATATTGAATAGATAATAACTACATGTTGTTAATTGTGTTTCATTTAACTTTTTAATATGTTAAAGTTATCTGTTACTGAATGGTGGTGGCTAAATCAGAGTCGCAAGTGGGAAATATTTTTATCCCATTATTTTGTTCCTATTTCTCTGTACGGGCTGATTTTCGTCTATAATTCCGCTGGTGATCGACCGGGAATACATGTCTTGGAAATTTATATAACCGGTTCCAGAGAAATGGTTAATATTCAAACATTATTTCCAAATTTCTGTCATATTTCTATCATGGTCACCAAAATTGTGTACAGAAAACTGAAAATACCTTTTGACATTGATAAGTCAGTGAGAAATATCTTTGTACACAAATTTGTCGGTTTGGGGATTACTCAGTACCAGACTCAGTAGATTTATCAGTGACTAAAAAAATATAAAATACAGACAACTCACCAAAGATCACTCTTTTTTTATGACAAAGTATGGGAACAGTAAAAACCTGATATAGTATGTGTCAATTATCATACAAGACACAACAATGCTGGAAAATTAGGCGGACTTACTGACGTATGCTTTAATTATCACTCTCTGAATCAGTCTCGGTGTCTGAATCACTTGCGAGTCCTAAGTCAATCACTAGTGTGTCAATTTCCCTTTTTACTGCGATTACGCGTTGCCAGTAACCATCTTCAATTGTTTTAACACGTTTCCAACATTCCGACCATTCTTTTGCACCGATTGCAGACATCCTTACATTTATGGCAACTCTTAAGGAATTTTTTGTGAACTGCAAGTTTTGTGAAGCGACATAATTTTTCGCATTTGCCCAAATTAACTCAATCGGGTTTAGGTCTGTGTGGTATGGAGGGAGACGTAGTACATCATGACCATGTTGCTTCAACATCGTGTCTACTCTGTAGACAGGGCCCAATTTGTTGGATTTTGCAGGAAACAATAGTTCGGCTTTAAGCATTTTCTCATCAAATAAGATATTGTGCCTTTGTAGCCACGCTTTTATGTCATCTTTTCTGTTGTCGGTTGTCGGACATTTGTCCACTTGCTTGCTATGATATGGTGCATTATCCATAACGATGACAGAGTGCAATGGAAGGTTTGGGATCAGCTTTTCCTGGAGCCATTAGGAAACATTATCAAGGTTCATCTCGCCATGATAGTCTGCTGATTTGAGTTTGAAATCAAAAACAAGCAAAGCATTTGGAAGAAAACCGTTTTCACCCCTTGCATGAACCACAATAAGCCGAGGTCCGGTGCCAGACGGAGGTTGAACCCTATTCATTACGACTTCACCCTCAAGTTGCCAACACTTTGGGACAATGTGGTGTACATGCAACCATGTTTCATCGATAAAGATGAGTGTTCGATTTTCTTCTATGTATTTCTTTATTGCACGCAAGTATTGCAAACGCTTGGAAACAATGTCTTTAAGTTCCATTAAAAGTTTACGGTTTGACTGCGTTTTTCGCCACCTAAACCCCATGTCTTTGAGATTTTTTCGAAAACTTTCCTTAGAACCCTTGTAGTTCAACTGGCACTTTGCCATATCATACATCGTATCCAGATTGGGTAGTTGTTTTTATACGCCATATAAACTTTGTACAAATTGACGGACTGCACACCGGTCGAATTCATCAAGTTTGTAACTGCAAGTTTGGGGTTTGCGCTACTTGGTGGGACTAATAAATGTAGGTCCACTCGCACTCCTACCACCTTCTGCCTTAATGCGCTTTAAAGCTGCCGTTGAGAGTCCAGTAGCAAGGCTACTTTGTAAAAGAGAATCTGCTTTGGTTGCACAAATTTTGTCCATATACATGATAACATTGTATGCTATCTCCCTTGCCTGAGAATGAACTATTTGCCCATGTTTTCCTAACTTGGACATTTTTTACTACAACTGAAATCTGTTTAACAGTATTGAGACAGGTGTAAAACAGTAGCGAGACAGGTGTTGCACAGTAGTGGTGTTGATTTCATGTCACGGTTAGCATGTATTGCACGTGCATAATCGTCAAGCTACCTGTAGCAGCCAAGTGTACTCGCCCAATTCGTTGTACCGCCTCTCTTGTCACAAATGCGTTTAGTGCGCAGGATCATGTAATATGCGTCTAGCAGTAATTTCTCGTGAGGTCATGAACAGCGTATTCACGCTTGGTCGTCTGGGTGGAACAGGCTTATCCTTCAACACTTCACATTTCGAAGTATCATGTTTTGCAGAGTCCCATGTGCACGTGTGGTTGATAACGACCCCTGACCCCTAAGCAGGATGTTCTAGTACTGGAAATATGTTGCCGAAATGCTGAAATGTTGTAAAAAGTGCTTTTCACTGTAAGCAGAGAAAAGTTGGCATGACGATATTTCCCTGGGAAGCACTTCCCCCTAACCCTTGAACTTCATGATTTATGTCCATCAAGCCGTTCGAACCCATGGAATTCAAATTAGGATACATCAAGTGTTTTTGACCACGTTTTGTACAAATTGTGATATACTGTAGATTGCTAGTTGAAATACACACAAATACACGCGCACACGCACACGCACACGCACAGATACGTACATACATAACAATAATATTACACGCTCCAGTCGTTATTGCTGTAAAAACGATGATTATTCTGACGTCATAAAACATTACTTTGTATAAGATATAAATTGGCAATTTACAACAAAAATATTTTAAGCGAATGAAATTATATGAACTTCTATGAAGTTGAACTCTATGAACTTCTATTGAATCATAATCCTGCTAACAGCCTGTGGGTACGGTTTTAACGGCACTGATATATATCACACAATTAAATGAACATACTGTTTTCCCTGCATCTGTCACTACTGTTGTAAATGGTGAACGAGAGATAATACAATTAAAGCAAATGACTGAAACAAATTGCTATTAAATCCTGATTTGTTGTTGACATGTATATTTCAAATAATTTCGATTTCAGTGAAGTTATTGGGACAGTGTGGTAGTCTAGTGGGGCGTTCGCCAGTCAAGGTGAAGACCCGGGTTCGATTCTCCATATGGGTACAATGCGTGAATCCCTTTCTGGTGTCACCAGCCACAATATTGCTAGAGGCTGCGTAAAACCAAACTCACTCACTCGATCGGGGGAGTTTGGAAAAGACAAAATTAATCATACAACAAGCTATACATATATAAATATATTACGTCAATTTATTTACTTTAAGTTTTATATTACATTCATGGATAACGATTTCAAAGTGTGCATAAGGCTTTGCTTTTTGTACATTTAAATATCATTTACATGGGAAGGCATGAACCGACACTTGACTCTTGAAACAAAATACGTTGCTAAATCAACTGGTGCAAGCGGACGGTAGCGCTACCTATCGGGGAAAGCCCCATAGTCTATAAATAGCACTTCCGGAACTCCACAAGATGGACGCCACGAAGTCACATTGCTTGATGCTCTGAACTGCGACCGTAAGATTTTTAGGGGTTTCACTTTTAGTCAGCATTGGTGATTTTCTTAAACACCCCCAATTGACAGTAAAGGTTGCATTATTTTGGTTTTATGGAGAATTACATCCCAATCTGTCACATCTTCTAATTAAGTCTTCTCATGTGATCGAAAACGGTTTATATTACATTGTTTAATGTGTGCATCATCAAAACGACAAAAGTCGTTCCAAGGACATTAATGCAGTATCATCAGACGCCTGCTATGTGTTTACCATGTCGGCTCTAAGGCCAACATTGCTGAAAGGGAATAAGAAAAAAAAAATATAACATCACCTAAAAAACATCAGTTATTAAAATGGTATATTTGTGGCTTGTATTTCTTTTTTGTTTTTAGTTCTTTGGGGGTTTTTTCGTTTGCTTTGTCCTCAAATCATATTACGAACCCCAACAATCATCCTATATATTCATCATACCTGGCAAACTGTGCTATTCCACTGTTAAAGGTGAAAACTCCACAGCTTAGAATATTGTGTTTGAATGTAAATTTTGGGATGGCAGTTAATAGACAAGATTCTTTCTTTTTACAATGTGTGTAATTATTTGCAAAAAGTCCAAAATTTGACTGTCAGGGTCTAGATTTTCAAACATTATTTGCAGTTATTTCTGGATACTTGATGAACCAAGGACTCTGAAGATGTAGACATTCCCACCAACTTTCACGCCATGTTGCCGGAAACGACAACACCAAAGCAGCCATTCCAGCTTATTCTCTTCTTTTGTTTCCTGTTCGTGGCAACAAACTTTGTGAACAAAGTAAGTGTCAGCAGAGACCATTTTATGGTCAGTTATCTGTCTTATGGTCCTGGTTCCAGCATGTTCTAGGCAGATATACGATAAGATTGTTCCCCTGCTGCTGTTTCTTCCTGATCTGCAAAAGCCTTCAACCAACCAGATCTGCTTAGATGACTACCTAGTCCTAATAATCTCCTTGTGACTAGCATGGATTGCTGAACACCAACTCTCTGACTCATGACGTCTACACGAGAGCAGTCACAGGTGGTTTGGGGCCAGTATATTAGTTGATTTGCACTTTGTGGTAAAGTTTCATGAGAAATAAGCCCCTGATATGATCCATTTGTTTTTGATTTATGAAGTCTGATTATAATTGTGAAGATTCAGGGTGAGAACTGGCATGAAAAGACATGGTACTACAGTATTATATAATCAGTACCATCAATTCTCTAGTCAATGAGCCTTACCACCCAATCCATTTTGTCTCTGTATACAACAAGCACATGTTAACCAGGCGTACATTCTGACACCAATCCTCATAATGCCTGTTGAGTTCAGTGTATATTAAGCTTGAAAAGTAAGAAAGTATTATTAATATATACTCAGGGAAACAAACATGCAAAGATATGAAAGTACAAATGTTCCTTTAATACTTTTCAGCTTTCTGATCAAGTTTTGAATTGCAATGCGAATATCTGGGAATAGATGATGCTGAAATTAAGTGGTTTTCCCTTATTTGTTTCCTTCAGTATGCTAGGAATACAATTTATTCTTGTTTTCAATAGATTGAATGAATAATAAAATATCACATGTTTGTTACAGTATGTGTTGTCAGTGCTCAAGTTCACCTACCCAACTATATTTCAAGGGTAGGTAATTCTTGTTACTTTCCATTTTTTTAATTAGACCATGGGAAAAAAAGATTTCAGTATTCCGCTGTGACAATGGGCACTATTTCAGATGTTGGTGCCTTTAGTACTTTTAAAGTACATGCAAGAAAATAACTTCAAAAGTGGTCAATGTCATTTCATTGTATGATACTCCAATAGATACTGTGCTGTTGCAGTTTTGAGCATTTGCATTTTGTCTTCTCATTGGCATGAATTTAACATTTAACACGTAATTATGATTTTTCTCAATTTATTGATTTAAATAATGTGTCATGTTGAACTTTTGTATTTAAGCACTTGTGAACATGTATTATTATGATTACACCACAGATGGCAGACCCTGGTTGGGGCGTTGTTGCTGCGGATCCTCATGGTCACCGGCCATCTGGAGAATCTACTGTCCACAGTCAGGAGGTAGGTACACATGCAGATCCTTGTGGTCACTGGCCATCTGGAGAAAGAATTTACTGTCCATATTTAGGAGGTAGGTACACATGCAGATCCTTGTGGTCACTGGCCATCTGGAAAAAGAATCCACTGTTCACCGACAGGAGGTAGGTCCATGTGCAGATCCTCATGGTCATCAGCCATCTGGAGAAAGAATCTACTGTTCCCATTCAGGAGGTAGGTACATGTGCAGATCCTCATGGTCATCGGCCATCTGGAGAAAGAATCTACTGTCCACATTCCGGAGGTAGGTACATGTGCAGGTCCTCAAGGTTACCGCCGTCTGGAGAAAGAATCTACCATCCACAGACAGGAGGTAGGTACACATGCAGATCCTTGTGGTCACTGGCCATCTGGAGAAAAAAATCTACGGTCCACATTCAGGAGGTAGGTACACATGCAGATCCTCGTGGTCATCGGCCATCTGGAGAAAGAATTCTTATGAATGTAGATGTAGAAAAATCAAGCTGACATTTTTCTTTATGAGTATGCAAGGGTAACCAAATGTTTTATCACTTTACTGCATAAATTTCCACAGTGACTGGGAAAATGGAGATAAATAAGCTGGTATTACGGTAGCAAACATCAGGTTCGAAATTCATGGTGAATATGAGATGGGAAACACTAGAAATACAAACGCCTTATCATTTGCGTCCCATAGAGTGCGTGACTGCCATGACAGTTCTGTTGCTGCACAATATACTGTATAGTTGTTAAGCTGGCTACAGTCGCTGCTGACTGTCATGTTTGTCTGGCATGTTTCAGGCAGGACATTGCAGTATGGCTGCCAGGAATGATGCTGTTTGTCACCTCCATATACTCTGGATCCAGGGCTCTTGCAAATCTGGTAGGTAATGGTGGTAGTAGTGGTAGTGGTCAAAGTGGTGACAGTGGTAGTGGTGTGGTTGCATCAGAAGGTGATGGTGTTTATGGCTGTACTGTTCTAGTAGTTTCGTGGGTGACAAAGATCAGTTTAGGTTTTGGTAGTCAGAGTTATGTCCCTTGCTCAGTGTTCATGATGTACAATGGATGGATTTTTCATTAGGTTACATGCTCAGTCAGAAGGAGCAACACAGACAGTTATATGTTTATTTCCAAAATGTAGTCCAGTTTGTACAGGTCTGTTGTTGTCATAATTTATGCAGATATGCAAACATTTACCAGCATTTTCCTACTCTGAATTGGATCGATCAGTGGCTTCAGTGGGCACCAATTACTAAGTTTTTGTAATGTGTTTCTTTAACAAATCAGGAATAACACAATCGTCTGTCTTTGAATGAAATATTTAGATGATACATCAAATTATAAAGTCCATTCTCTTGCATTTCTCTCATACGCTTCATATAGCCTTATATTTCAGCCATTGAATAGCTAGGTTTTCTTTGTTTGGTACTTTTAAACCAATGAGCTGACTATTCATTAGAATAATTCTACGTAAAAGTTAAATGCAGTTTGATACCATATTATTTCAAAAGGGCTTGCTGTCGGTTAGGTCATAATGCAGTCCAGTTGTGTACAGCCAAGTCTCGTCAATTGGACATCGTCTGTTGCATAGGAAATTGTCAAAGACAGTGTCAGACTAAATAATTGAGACTAAATTATGTTTATTCAGTTTGTTACCATGATAAAAGTGTCGGATAAAGCCGATTGTCAGATAAACAGAGGTCTCATAAACGATATGTGACTGTATATAGAGATCAACAGTTAGTAGAACTGAAGAACTACCACACTGAAAGACACATATTTCACGTCACTGGTGACACATCTATGTATGGGTCATTGACAAAAACAGTTTTTCTAGTTTACAAGTGTCCCTTGCGTGAAGATATACCTGAGTATTGTGTGTATAATTTAAACTTAATTCATTAAAATAGTTTATAAAATGTAGAAATAAAGCCTGTCCAACCGCCCGATAAGGGCTAGATTTCCGATGACTGGTCTACGCTTACTGTAAACCAGCTCGAAGGTCTTGTAAAATTTATTTGATATTCCATACATCTAATCTAAGAAAATTCACTATTGGTGTCTGGTCTCCTAACACAGGAGCTACAGATGCTATGAGAAATGTTACTAGATCTTAGGCTTACGAGAGCTTTATGAAATGGGCCCCAGATGTCTGGCTGGGTCAGGCTTCTTTCATGGACTGGTTTATATGAGGTATTTTCAATGGCACAATGTTCATATGGATAATCGTTAATAATTCTTCCAATCTCTGATTTATTCCAGTCATCATTCTTTAAAGTTAGCTATAATATCAATATCTTTCTCATCTCCAGTTAAATTCCGTTTTCAGGCAGTGCCAGTTTTCTTCTCTATGCAGAACCTGACCATTGTGATCAAGTGGACGGGCGAGCTGGCCATTAACAGACAGGTGAGCCATGGGAAAGGATGCATGGCTGTGGGGTCGAGATCACTTCGTGTCTCAATTGTCCATCCCTAGTTGATACCGGACATGACATTTAGTGCAGTAGTGGTCATTATTACTATTGGACATGTAAATTGTACGCATATCCACACAACTAGTACATGCTCAAGCCACTGGTATTTATTCACTTGATCACTGGATGCCAGTCTCAACGACACATAGTATTATCAATCTCATCTCCCAAGGGAACATAGAGCTCTTGCAGCCACTACGTGCACCAAGTCATTGCAACTTTATCATCCTCACAAGGTACCCACTCACAGCAGGTGGATTGGGACATCCAGTCACAGCACTTTGTCCATTTTTACTGCACATTGCTCTACCTGTAACTAGGTGTTTTCACATATTCATGTGGCCACCATCTGGTCACATACCAAAGTACTTTTGGGTCCTTTTATGTCCACAGGGTGGTGTACTGTGCACTAGAGGTTGTGTCAACACTGAAAGAGTCACACAAAGTTGACTTTAAGGTTTTTACACCCAGTCACAGATGGGTTCGATGCTGATACCTCAAGCTCACTGGATTACTAGCCTAGCACATTAGCTAGCTCACCCACCATGCAAACAGGTCAAATTAGGAAGAGTAATTGCAGGGAATATATAAGTAAGGATGGAGTCTCTATGTTCTGCTGGTACATCTTGTTTCAGCTGACCGGCATCTATGTGTACGGTATGCTGATGCTGACAACAGTGTCGTCCATAGCCATCATCAAGACAGACCCCCAGGTAGGAATATCTTACAAATAGTAATGATCTTCTTCAGTCCATAACAAGCCTGTTGTCACCACTGACACACTCCTTCCCTCAACAACAAAATACTATACCATGCACTACCAGTTATGGTCGGAGCCTTCGGGCATTGATATATGAAACTTAAATGTACCTCGGACTGCTATCTAATTCGGATGTTTTAGTGAGTCAGTCAGAATTAGACAGAGTGCACTGTACTTCTCTATAAAACCAAGAACCTTTCACCATCTGAAGTCTGTGTGTTGCAATAGCTAGCTACCTACAGTTGTGTGAACATGTCATCTTCTTCAGCTCCTGGGGCAGTGGGAAGACTAGTGGTTAAAGCATTTGCTTGTCATGCAATTCCCTACATGGGTACAATGTTGAAAGGCCTTTTCTGGTGTGCCAGGCCATGATGTTGCTGGAATATTGCTAAAAGTGGTGTAAAACTAAACTCATTCGCTCTTCAGCTCTTTCAATGGTGTATTTGTCTTATTTGTAGTAGATTACTATTTATCAGATAAATTCTTCCATGATATTTCTTCACAGTGCTTGGGAGTAATGTGTAGATGAAAGACAGTTATTTTAATTATACAGTTAATGCATGGTAAAGGGATACAACAAGTAGTGGCTTGTTGAAATTCTCATGTCAGTGTCCAAGCTTAGAAATCAGGTTAAACTGTGCCATGGTTTCTCAGTGGATTAGCACTATAAGTCATGATTAATTCCAACAGTTCCACAAATGCATTCATGTCTCAGTGTACTTGCAGTAATCTTCAGCATATTATACCTCACCTCACCTCAGTGTACCAGTACATTCCATTGCTCACCTCACTTCACATCAGTGTCCTCACCTCGCCTCGCCTCGCCTCGCCTCGCCTCGCCTCGCCTCACCTCACCTCACCTCACCTAACCTCACCTCACCTCACCTCCTGGTGCTACTTTAAGTATTCAGTGTCAAGGTAGCTGGTGGAACCTGTCAATATGATTACTGTAGTCAGCCTGATCAAAGATGGTTGATATACCAAGTTTCAGAATCATGCATTAGGTAAAGTGTTTTCAGGTTGTTTTTTCTTTCTCCCAGATTTCTCTATATTTGTATTTCAGTTGAACTCTGAGGGATACTTCTGGATGAGCATCCATGTCATAAGTAGTGGTAAGATTATTAGTTGAACAGCCATTTGACAAGTAGTATGGGACAGTATGGCAAGTGGCCATGTAATGAATTTATTAAGTTTTGCAGTTTTAAGCTCTTATTGTTTGTTTCTGGAACCATTTTCATCCATTCTCTTCTATTTCTGTAGTGTCTCATCATAACTGTAGTTGCATATATCATTATGAAAGGGATGTAACTCTTTGCGGCAGATTAAAAATTGTCTAAGGAACTTCTTGTTGTAGGATTTGTCTGTAGGTCCTATTTGTTTCTACTCCATAGTGAAAAATATTCATATTCTAAACATGAATTAAAAATAGGGAACTTTTATAGTATTTATGATAATAATATTTGAATTTTGATATCTCTGGTGAGTTGGATTTTAATGTCAGTAGTGGCAGCCTGTTAAGGTCATTCATACAACCCAATATACAGTGTAAGATGCAACATATGCCATATTTGGGATAAGACTTTCTTTGTAAAGTACAAATTCTAGTACTTTTTTGGGTTGAGTCCCATCCGGGATTAGAACCTGCACTCTCAGAGTCAGGCACCTGATTGCCAGCACACAAAGTGAGCTGTCGCAACTTCCACTGAGCAGGCTAGGCGGCTGACTTTGTGTGCTGGCAATTAGGTGCCTGACTCTGAGAGTGCGAGTTCTAATCCCGGATGGGACTCAGCCCAAAAAAGTACTAGAATTTGTACTTTACTAAGAAAGTGTTATCCCAAATATGACATATGTTGCATTTGACCACTTTCTAAATGGCATCGTGTAATCACAGTGTATGATGGATTCACACTACCCATAAAACTATTGAATACTGTTTCATACTCATTGGCTATTAACCAATAAAAAGTCTTCTAATTTACCTGAAGGTTGTACAATATTATGCACAATATGTTGCTGATATATTTATCACACAGAAACTACGGGTTCTATCATCTTCTTTTTCTTGTTTCATATAGTTAGAGTTTTAGTTTTGTGTTTACAGGCATATAATTATAATTGTGTTTTCAATATCATGACAAATTTTACATGAAAGTAAAAGGGATATTCCTAAAGACAAGTGAAAGAGTTAATTCTGTCTTGAAAAATTAGACAATGGTGTCATCAGGAAGTGCTGATTTTTTTCCCATGAGACAATTCTAAGAATGTAACCACTCGATGTTTATGAAGTCGATCTTAATTTGTGATTTTTCATTTTTCAGGTTTAATTGATGTTTACACAAATTTGATGAAAGGGAGATTAAAACTCAAGTGAGTAGCACCCATTCCATCAATCGAAGATTGTGGTGTGTAACTTTGATTATTACCTTTGGAATTATATTCATATTAATCATAAGTGGGTTGCATAACAGCTTTTATGATTTTTAATTTGTTTCTCTTTTTCAGCTGTACTGAAATGTTTGAAAGACCTCAGATTTATTGGAATTATGCAAATCATGTTATTTTAATGTTTGAGTAATGATTGAGAGAATGTAATCTAAATTGACAAACATATTTTCAGTTGTCTGGAGAGGTTATACTCAAGTTACATTTACAGGTATGTTTGATACAGAGTTATTTCCCTTTTCATAAAACCAGTACTTCCTTTTGTCCCAGCTATATTCCCTAGGGACTGTGGGGTACCCAAGCATCCAGGTTCGATTCCCTGCAAGGGAACAATGTGTGAAGCCTATTTCTGCTGTCCCTCAGCATGATATTGCTAGAATTTTGCTCAAAGCAATGTAAAACCATCGAGAATAATAAATTGGCTGTGTAGATCAGGCAGAGCTGGTCTCATATGCCACTGAGATAGTAGTCAAATGTATCATGTTATATTTATGATTGCACTTTATAAGTAAAGTACAGATTCTAGTGCTCTTAAGAGGAGTCCTATTCAGTATTCGAACCCACACTCTTAGGTAGGCACCTAATTGCCATCACACAAAGTCTGCCATCTAACCCACTCAGCCATAATGGGTTCCATAAAAACAGACGTGTGACAAGTGATAGTCCAGATCTTGGACTTTGTGTACACCACTGATAAGTGTAAATGGGCACTGCTTCCATGACTGAAAGCATGAATACACAATGCCATTTAGAAAATGGTCCAAATTTCACATATTCTCCCGTTATAGAGAGAATGATTAGTTGAAAGTTAACACATTGGTGTGTAATTGGTTAACATTATCATTGGTTGTCATAGTGATGCACATGCTCACTTCATTGTCAGTCTAACATCTTGCCCATACTAAAGTTTTCTGTTGAAAAGTTTTGAGATGTAAAGTTAGAAATGTCACAAATATTGTATACATATTTTAGTCCCTTTACAAATCATTCTATTTTCAGTGTGATAATACTTGGACCGTCCAGCTACTTTATTGGTAGGTATGACAGAATATAATTCCCCATTATGGATCTCACTGTCACTAAGTTAAGGTAACTGATTGTATCATCACATGGTGTTATTATAACTGATTGTATCATCACATGGTGTTATTATAACTGATTGTATCATCACATGGTGTTGTTATAACTGATTGTATCATGACATGGTGTTGTTATAACTGATTGTATCATCACATGGTGTCGTTACACCTGATTGTATCAACACTTGTATCATCATGTTGTTACAGCCGTATATATTGTGTGACTGTTGATTGTCGTCTTACATAGTCCTGTGACAGTCAATTGCCTTTTCACATGGTTGTGTGGCAGTTGATTGTCTTATCACTTGGTTGTGCGACAGTTGATTGTTTTATCACTTGGTTGTGCAACAGTTGATAGTCTTTTAACATGGTTCTGTGACAGTTTATTATAACTCTGATATGAAGTAACTGAGCTGAGCTGTGAGCTTTGCTCACTTCTTAACTTGTCTTAACTTCTTAACATGGTTGTGTGATGGTTGATTGCCTTGTAACATAGTTGTGTGACTGGTGATTGTCTTGTCACATGGTTTTCTGGCAGTTGATTGTCTTACAATATATGCCCAACAGCTGATTGTCTTGTCACATGGTTTTGTGACAGTTGATTGTCTTACAACATATGCCCAACAGCTGATTGTCTTGTCGCATGGTTGTGTGACAGCTGATTGTCTTGTCACATGATTGTGTGACAGCTGATTGTCTTGTCACATGATTGTGTGACAGCTGATTGTCTTGTCACATGATTGTGTGACAGCTGATTGTCTTGTCACATGTTTATGTGACAGACGAATGTCTTATCACATGGATGTCTGATTACACCTCTTTCTGACAACTGATTGTATTATCACACTTGTATGTACAAATGATTGTATTATCACATTAAACATCTACAAGTGATTATGTCACAACGTGATGTTGTTATAGCTGTTTATGTCATATCGTGTTTTTCTAGCTGATCCTGTGTTGTTACAGGTGATGCTCTGGAAGCTGCCAAGTTTCCGTATTTATACTTTTCCAAGTTTTATGTGGGATGTATACTGAGGCAAGTGATGTTATTACCTTGTGTATAAACAATGAAGTCTTAGTGACCACAACACCTATCCCTAGTGTATGTCAGTGGCTGTACAACCATTGTTTCTGTTCTTATGGTTGTATAGAAATATTTAAAAATACTTTATCTTCATTATGCTCAAATTTATTTTCAAATTTATAATATTGATTAAAATTGATTTCCTGTTAAACAATATAATAATAAATCCTTGTAACGTCTGCTGTGGCATGCAGAGCATGTCCTTGAGTTGGGCATGTTTTATAATCTATTATTTGTGATATTCCAGTATTACCATGGAGACTTAATATTCCAACAGTAGTGTAGGGGGTACATTCCTTGAATTGGATATGTTCACAAATCTGCTGTATGTGATGTTCTTGTGTTACCATGGTAAGTATATATTCCAACAGTTGTGAGTCAGGCATATTCTTCTAGTTGGAAATATTGTTTAATATATTGTGTGTTATATTCTGTGTTGCCATGGAAATTTTCTATTTCTTCAGTGGTGTGTTGGGCATGTTCCTGAACCTGCTGTCCATCAGACTACAAGAAGAGGAAGAACACCCCCTGGACTACCAGGCATCACTAGCCATTAGTAAGGTGAGCAATACACCAGGGGACTGTCCATTATTATGCATGGACTCAGTCCCAAAATCTGTTCTGAATGTAAATGAGATACCATAATACCTTATAATTGTTATGCTCTATATTAGCAACAGTGACTTAACTTGAGACCTGCCTTAACATTTGAGCTTGAATGGCTGCAATCTGTTTTTCAGATCGTGGGATCCTTACTGTCCCTGCTGTTCTTTGACATTCAAGTTGTAGCTAACCAAGCGCTGTGGTGAGTTGTGATGCAAATGGTATCCTTTTCAGCTCTGACCTAAGTTGACTTCCAGATTGTACCCAGCTCAGTGATAAGTTCTCTTACAAGTAGTAGCCAATCAGGTTTAATGATAAGTTGTGATGAGTTTTCTTACAAGTAGTACCCAATTATTGCCAGCGATGAGTTGTCTTACAAGTTGTACACTGTCAGGCTCTGTGATGAGCTGTCTTACAAGTAGTGGTCAGTCAGAGTCTATGATGAGTGGGCCCTCAATGATGAGTTGTCTTACGAGTAGTACCCTGTCAGGCTCTGTCATGAGTTATGTTACAAGTAGTGGTCAGTCAGCATCTATGATGAGTTAGCCCTCAATGATGAGTTGTCTTACGAGTAGTACCCTGTCAGGCTCTGTCATGAGTTATGTTACAAGTAGTGGTCAGTCAGCATCTATGATGAGTTAGCCCTCAATGATGAGTTGTCTTTGCAAGTTGTGCCCAGACTGGATCTACGATGTGTACACTGTATAAGCAGTATCTTTTGTTACTCAAGACAATTCAGCTGTTAATGACACATGTAACTCTATTTTTTCACAGGATCACAGTAAATCATCTGGGTGCTCTGGCCAGCAGCAAGTCCCTGACTGCCCGTACAGCACCCCAGGTGATGGTGGAAGATGTCTTGCCCCACACCCACCCAAACATCAGAAGAGACAACCTACAGCAAGACCTCCTGAGGACAGAGGTCGCCTGACCATTGACACTGTGGTGTGACAACAAAACTTTTAATTTTACATTCTGTTGTGACTGCAGGACTTGGCCTTTCACATTATGGCATGACTGTAGGACTGAATGCTTCACACTGTGGAGAGACTGGTGGACTTGATCCTTCTCGTTATGGTGAGACTGGTGGACTTGATCCTTCTCATTATGGTGTGACTGTAGGACTGAATGCTTCACACTGTGGTGAGACTGGTGGACTTGATCCTTCTCATTATGGTGTGACTGTAGGACTGAATGCTTCACACTGTGGAGAGACTGGTGGACTTGATCCTTCTCATTATGGCATGACTGTAGGACTGAATGCTTCACACTGTGGAGAGACTGGTGGACTTGATCCTTCTCATTATGGTGTGACTGTAGGACTGAATGCTTCACACTGTGGTGAGACTGGTGGACTTGATCCTTCTCATTATGGTGTGACTGTAGGACTGAATGCTTCACACTGTGGAGAGACTGGTGGACTTGATCCTTCTCATTATGGTGTGACTATAGGACTGAATGCTTCACACTGTGGTGAGACTGGTGGACTTGATCCTTCTCATTATGGTGTGACTGTAGGACTGAATGCTTCACACTGTGGTGAGACTGGTGGACTTGATCCTTCTCATTATGGTGTGACTGTAGGACTGAATGCTTCACACTGTGGTGAGACTGGTGGACTTGATCCTTCTCATTATGGTGTGACTGTAGGACTGAATGCTTCACACTGTGGAGAGACTGGTGGACTTGATCCTTCTCATTATGGCATGACTGTAGGACTGAATGCTTCACACTGTGGAGAGACTGGTGGACTTGATCCTTCTCATTATGGTGTGACTGTAGGACTGAATGCTTCACACTGTGGTGAGACTGGTGGACTTGATCCTTCTCATTATGGTGTGACTGTAGGACTGAATGCTTCACACTGTGGAGAGACTGGTGGACTTGATCCTTCTCATTATGGCATGACTGTAGGACTGAATGCTTCACACTGTGGTGAGACTGGTGGACTTGATCCTTCTCATTATGGCATGACTGTAGGACTGAATGCTTCACACTGTGGAGAGACTGGTGGACTTGATCCTTCTCATTATGGTGTGACTGTAGGACTGAATGCTTCACACTGTGGTGAGACTGGTGGACTTGATCCTTCTCATTATGGTGTGACTGTAGGACTGAATGCTTCACACTGTGGAGAGACTGGTGGACTTGATCCTTCTCATTATGGTGTGACTATAGGACTGAATGCTTCACACTGTGGAGAGACTGGTGGACTTGATCCTTCTCATTATGGTGTGACTATAGGACTGAATGCTTCACACTGTGGTGAGACTGGTGGACTTGATCCTTCTCATTATGGTGTGACTATAGGACTGAATGCTTCACACTGTGGAGAGACTGGTGGACTTGATCCTTCTCATTATGGTGTGACTATAGGACTGAATGCTTCACACTGTGGTGAGACTGGTGGACTTGATCCTTCTCATTATGGTGTGACTGTATGACTGAATGCTTCACACTGGTGAGACTGGTGGACTTGATCCTTCTCATTATGGTGTGACTGTACAACTTGAATCCTCACACTGAGGTGTGACTGTAATACACGATCCTTTCACACTGTCTTTCATCTACAGACCTGTGAAGGTCCGGGGTAGAATAGGCCTTCAGCAACCCATGCTTGTCGTAAGAGGGGACTATTGGGATCTGGTGGTTATGCTCACTGACTTGGTTGACACATGTCTTCGGTTCCCAAATGCGCAGACAGATACACATACTGTTAGCAACTGGATTGTCTGATCCAGACTCGATTATTTACCGACCGCTGCCATATAGCTGGAATATAGAGCAGTGTAAATCTAAACTGACCCAGTCAACTTCGACACAACAATGTTTATTTGTATTCAGGACTCTCTATGATACATGTATCCAGGCACTGACTGCAAGCTGGCTGATGTGAGGGGTCACCAGTTTCCAAAGCAATGATTCATATCCTTAATACTACAAATGTTTGTATATCGTCTCTGACTTTTATCAGATGTTGTAGTAATAACAGTGATAGAGAGGCAGACATGTGATAAAGATGTTTTCCTTGGTTTCATACCCACACAGGTTCTGTGGGGAGGCCCCTTGAACCTGAGGGCTGTGTTATAGCCTAGTGGTTAAGGCATTTGCTCATCACACCATAGACATGGATTCCATGTTCCATATTGGCACAATGTGTGATGCCCATTTCTGGTGTTCCCTGTCATGATATTGCTGGAATACTGATGAAAGCAGCGTAAAACTAGACTCATTCACTCACTCTTTTATCTGAACTGAATTAGTGAGTCCAGGGCATCATATGGCCTCTATAACCCTGCGATTGTCACAACAACCTGCTAACATGGATTGGGTACTCGGACACTGTGTTGTGGAGGATGTGATGTCACTGTACCCTGAACACATGGGGCAATGCTCACTGTATCAACCACTTGTTTGACTGGTTCAGACAAGACAATACACCACCTTGATATATCTTGACTTGCACTATGTTCACTCTCACATCCTTGCTGTGATATTTAATTGTCAAAAAACCATTATCATTCCTTGAGGAATTATGTACTATGTACTCATCTTGTCAGCAGTGTGATCATGAGGAATTATGTACTATGTACTCATCTTGTCAGCAGTGTGATCAATGCCGTACAGCCTTGGCCCCTTTTCATGGGATATACTTAGTAACATGGTGAAGAAGTGACGTATGTATGTTGCTATGTCAATACCTCATGTAAACTGTTGTACAACTTATTATGCTTCATGAGGAACAAGATTGTTCTTCTCTTTGTGCGAAATATCATGACTCTATGCATGTTGTATATTTGTCAAGTGTATACTTTACTGAAGGATACTGAGAAATCCTCATGTTTTGTCACAGTGAAATATGTACATCTGGAAAACTGACATGTCTCACTTGCTGAAACAGCAGCTGATTGTTATTTATCATCACTTCACAACTTTTTCTTTTTTCTTCTTTTTTTCTTATTATTGCATTCTTCTGTTTTTTTATATGGAGTATTCATGCACTTTGGGTAACAGTATTTGAATCATTTTGACTGGGACTTCTGTGGTGGCCATTGTTTTGAATAAAACATCTTACTATTGACACTGCTGTTTGTTGCAACACTGGATGTTCTGGTATGTGTGTTAACAGAAACTTTAAGATGTCTAAAGTGGCTTATGCAGTATTTGCTGTGCATGGAGTTAAGACCATTGTTATATGAAGGGTTTTAGAGCAATATGTTGTGAACGCCTTTAAGGGAATATGGCGTGAAGGATTTTAGGGCAAAATGTTGTGAATACCTTTTAGGGAATGTAATGTGAAAGAGGTAGGGGGAAAATGTTGTGAACGTCTTTAAGGGAGTATGGCATGAAGGATTTTAGGACAATATGTTGTGAATGCCTTTAAAGTGAATATATTGTGAAATGCCTTTAATGCCTTTAAAGAAATATGGCGTGAAGGATTTTAGGGCAATATGTAGTGAATGCCTTTAATTGAATATAATGTGAAAGATATAGAGGGGATAATGTTGTGAACGCCTTTAAAGAAATATGGCGTGAAGGATTTTATGTTGTGAATGCCTTTAATTGAATATAATGTGAAAGATGTAGAGGGCAAAATATTGTGAACGTCTGTAAGGGAATGTGGCGTGAAGGATTTTAGGGCAATATGTTGTGAATGCCTTTAAAGGAATATTATGTGAATGATTTGGGGGCAATGTGTTCTGAAGGATTTTTGGGCAGTGCGAACGCTGCGAATATGCTGTGAAAGGTGTTAGGCCAATATGTTTACAGCGCCTTTAAGAGAATATACTGTGGAGGATTTTAGGGCAATATGTTGTGGGCGTCTTTAAAGGACTATACCCTGAAAGATATAGGGGCAATATGTTGTGAACGCCTTTAAAGGAATATACTGTGAAAGATGTGGGGGCAATATGTTGTCAACGCCTTTAAAGGAATATACTGTGAAAGATGTCGGGGCAGTATGTTGTCAACGCCTTTAACGGAATATGCTGTGAAAGGTTTAAGGGCAATATGTGTTGAACGCCTTTATGGGAATATACTTTGAATAATGTTAATGGAATATGCAGTGAACGACTTCGGGGAACATACTTCAGAACAGTTCATAGCAATGACCACAGAATGATATGTGATCATTAGAAGGAGCCCAGTTTGAAACCCCTATAGAGTGTCCTTGGGGCCATGAATATGTCACAGTCTACTGACGTTAACAAGACACCAACGAATGGAGAAAAGGTGCCACGTGGACTTAGCTGGGATCAACTGGGTCGCTACGTGATAGTCAAGGACTAAACAATCCATACAGTGATATGGGGAACTTAGCAAGGGATGCGTGTTGCAAATTCAGCGTTTAGAAATATTATATGTTCCGCAAGGTCACTGAAAACGTGAACCGATAAGGCAATTTTTAGGGTGAAATGAGTGGATATGGTTTTACGCTGCTTTTAGCAATAGTGTCAGCAGCAATATCACGGTGGTGGACACTAGCAATGGGCGTCACACATTATGCCCATGTGCGGAATCGAACCCGGGTCTTCGGCGTGACGGGCGAACGCTTTGACCACTTGACTACCCATCCGCCCCTTTCTGGGTTGAAGTGTGGTGCAAATGAATGTAACATTTTCAGCATTCACTCAGTAATGGTTTACACATACACCGTCATTGGTATACTATCAATATGAATATACACAACATTCTGAGTGGATCTCACCCAAGATATTTCGAGGACAATAAAGGGAAAGTGGACGGAAGGATAAATCAACCAAACATCAGGAAGGAATTCTTTTGTCGTGGGTCCTTGAGCTTTTACAAGCTGACAAATATGAAACAATTTTTCAGTTTTGCTGAATACGTGTAATTTATTCCCTCTTCCTTATAATTCATAACCCGTGACGATCCGGGTTAAAATAGACTTTCGGTAACCCATGCTTTGTAAGACACTACTAACAGGATCATTCTTGTTGAAATGGTTGGCACACGTCATCGTACCCCAAGTGCGCAGATCGATTCTCATGCTGTCGATCACTTGATTGTTTTGCTTCGACGATGTACAGACCGCCGATATATAGCTGGAATACTGCTGAGTGAGGCGTCAAACAACCAACCAAATAATAATGTGTATCTCCCTACGGCATATTAACGTCGGAAAATGTATTTTGTATTGAACGTTTAGTTGACAAACACCAGCAGCTCTTTATCATGTAGCACATGTCTCTGTTCTACAGGGCGGTGAGGTAGTCTAGTGGTGAAAGAGTTCGATTTCCCATATGGGTTCATTGCGCGATGCCCATTTCAGGTGTACCCCGTCGTGTTATATTGCTAGAATATTTCTAAAAGCGACGTAAAACATACTCACTCCCACTCACTCTTACTGCGAAGTCTTTATAAGCATATATATATATATATATATATATATATATACATATATATATATATATATATATATATATATATATATATATATATATATATATATATATATATATATATATATATATATATATATATATATATATATATATATGAGCTCCCTGAAGCTACGTTAAAACGCGTACGAGTTTGCCTTGTTAACCACAGAATTAAAGGTTTGTGAATGTTTCCATTCGGTATATTATCAACAAACATAACTGCCTGTTGTATCTGTTCATATTGTTTCTAGTCGAGCGATAATAGATAGTAAGGTACTAGGGGCTTAGTTCGATGTTTGCCTGTCACGCAAAACATAGAGTCAAGTTTTGCGGTGTAAAACCTCACCCATAAATATAGCGTTCTGATGATTTGCCTTTCAAACGAAACTAAATGTCATTTTGGAAAGGCAGGATAGGTCACAAAAGAATTGTTCCATCTCATCCCCCTAATGACCTCATGCAGTCAAGTGGTTACGTCATTGTTGTCAGAAAGCCTTTCACAGCACACGCTTCGCATATCTAGGGCAGAAAATCTTCCTGGTTCCCGAATGCTTGTATGGGCATCAGTCACTGTATCGAGAGTCACAGTGTGTCACAACTGCCCATAGAAACATGGTCATAGCCGGATTGTGGCTGAGTGTGTCACTGCCTGACTCCCTGAACAGACTGAACAGGTTTAACACCTTTCATTCATTGTCATGAATCACCCATGAATCCGTCACAGGCTGACTATATTCTTGATATTTGCTGCCCACTGAAACGTAGACGTGGTCGTAGACGCAATATGGCTGACCGTGTCACTGTCTGACTCCCTGAACAGATTTCAACACCTTTCATTCATTGCTTCCTCTAGTGAATGAGTCTAGTTTTACGCCGCTTTTAGCAATATTCCCGCAATATCACGGCGGGGGACACCAGAAATGGGTCCCACACATTATACCTTTGTTGGGAATCAAACCTGGGTCTTCAGCGTAACGAGCGAACGTTTTAACCACTAGGCTACCCCACCGCCCCTTTGCTTCAACCATGAATTCAACATTGTGGAAGACAATATCGAACCGTAAACTAGACGGGAATGGTTTTCATTCGAACATAACGCTGGCGTAATTTAAGGTTAACAAAAACACATCTTAGATTATATTTATTTAGTCTTTATCAATAAATGAAGGTAGTGCATTTTATAGTACGAAATAACCACATATATAAGCACTATGTGGAAATGGCATGTATGCTTTCAGAGGAGAGTTACTATTAGCACCGAAGATAATTTTTTCGTCTATACTTGGAACTCGTCTTCTTTGATTGTTACACTCCCACATCCAAATTTTTTTATAGCTTCTTCCATGTTTTGTGCAATGCTTCTTATGAGTTTGGAGCTCTGTTTACTCGATATCTGAGACATCTGTTTGGGGCACTGCTTCTGACAGGTTTCACGATCGATACATATTCAGTGCCTGGGACACTTCTCCTTTCATGCCAGGTGCTTCTCGTAATTGTTCTTGACTTGGGATACTGATACCTGTTCCTCTGCTTACCATCAGTCTCTGACATGGCTACTTCCATGCGTCTTGCATTGCACTCATACCCGTAATGGTTTGGAATATCCTCAACAGTGGTCCACTGGCAGTTCTAGGAAGGCTAGATCTAACACATCGTGTAGAAACGCATACTGCACCTGCAAAATAACAAATTGTTCCAACGGATAATATGTGGCATTAAACATTTGCAATATTACTGGCGCTATGTGGGTTTTTTCGCTATGTTTGTAGGAAACCAGGGCTTATGTTTGGAGACATTCTTGAGGGATAGCAAGAAAGTCATTTAGACATTACATTTCAATTTGTGACAACTGAACAACTGCGGAATTGAGGGGAATATCCTTTGTTTGAGTGTTGTGTAACGCCACATTCAATTTAGCACAATGTTCCAGGTATATGGCAGCGGTCAGTATCATGAGCATGGATCTGCGCAATTGGAATGCGATAACATGCCTCAACCAAGTCAGCGAGCCTGACCACCCGACCCCGTTAGTCGCATCTTACGACAATCATGAGATCAGTTCAAAACGGTTTGACGGAAAAGTAAAGGAATATTAATCAAACCAACCGAAGTTTGAACCATATTCACACGCTGATATCTGAGTTTCTTAACACACTGGAACACATCCACGACTCCCTCGGCTGTTGCCTGGTCCACCAGACAGTCCAAAGCAATGAATGTTCCGGTTCTACCAATGCCGGCACTACAAAGACAAATGGCATGATCTTATGATAGATCCTGGAAACATAGTACAAAATATAATATACCACTCCACTTCAGCAAGACACAAGGCATCACTGACCATTGACCAACTCACAGGGACATGTAACGGTAAAATCTGCCATCAAGGTATGAACTGTCACTAACGGAACTTACATATAGTGCTAATACTGACAGTACATACCTTGAGGGCAGTTTTAGCGTTACAAGCCCATGTGGACCAAGTACAATATCCATTCTATGGTTATCCCAAAGTACACTATTTATACAAATGTCTGTCAAACGATCATACCAATCACAAAACATATCCGATGTCCGAAATTGTGCTCTTGCCGATAGACTGTCTGAATTCTTGACCAAAATGTTTACACATAAGATCAAAGTTGGCTTCAAGGTTTTCTCTTTTTCTTTGTGCGGCAGTAATTTCACATCTTTAACGCCTAGGGGCGGGACTTTTCCATTATGACTGACAAGCGTCAGCTGATCTCATTTTGACACGATCAGTGTTTTATACAGGAAGTAACCATGACAGGTATTACTCCAACTAACCAAAAGTGAGACCAACTAATTGATCAAAATCACAAACTAACGACATCTTCAACTCGCAAGTGTCACTTAACAATTACCACTGAATGGGGCTCATGGTGTGAAGGGATTATCCGAACCTTTTTGATGCACCGCCGGATTAATGAAGCAAAACTATGTGTAATTAGCTAATCTGTTACCGCTGATTAACGTTCGGATACGGAGAGTGAAGCACCGGATTACTGAATCAACAGGTAATGAGTTTACATAGTAAACAAGATTGGTTACAGTTAGCTATCGTTCAGATATCGCGGGAATCGGATTGTCGGGGTCCGGACTAACGCGGCCTGACTGTATACCAATTACATATGCTGAGAGAAACAAATAAGCTAACACCACTTCATGGCAGTGTCCCTTTACTTACTCTAAAATTTTCTCACACTGCGTTAGTCAAAGCCGGTCATTAAAACCGGAAAATATTTAAGAAACGTTTATTTTTCCTGTAATTCCTTATTTGTTTCTCTCAGTATATGTTCGACCACACTCCTGGGTTTTTGAAACATGATCTGCTACATCTGTTCCCCCATTCCAAAGTCCGATGTTACATATATTACCTGCAGTGTACAATGACAGGGCCTGCACCAAAAGTTGCCTTGGCATGGTAGTAGAAGTCTAGAAGAGACTGGCCACTTGACGGCTGCCCATGGTCAGGCCATGCAGTGTAGTGGTACTGGCAAATCTGGTGACCACGCTCACCTTCCTACAAATGAGAATGTCAAAGACGTTATTGGACACAGCCTTTTACAGGATGGATTGTTGGCAATATCAATCCGAATACAGTATTGAAAAGGAACGTTCCTTAATCGTTGTCAGTGGTTTGTTTATTGTCCTGTTCTGCTAACCCCATTATAGTCTTTAATCTGTAGACAGGTACATGTCATATACAAAGTCCTCTCTTTTACCTCCGATATGAACATTGTCCTGACGGTGTAGTCCATCCCGCTCTCCTCCTGAACTGTCTGAACGCAAGACCCGCCATATTGATGAGTCTGTCCCACTTCAGGCCAGTACTTAGCACACTTCATCTGGATAACCAGGACACAAGATAGTCATACGGATTGTCATACATATTGTCATACATATTGTCATACACATTTCTGTCTCTGTAGAGACCATTGATGAATGCATAACCCTAGTGTAAAGACTAGAACCATGATGATGATGTACCGTTCAGATGGAGAAGCTGTCAGTACTAAAAACATACCCTGTCATTTTCAAAAATGTTTGTCAGCATTATTATTGTCGTGACTTCGTAGTGGCGAACCATGTCCCAGAAGTCGGCTGTTGTGCCTGGCAGAGGTCCTGTGTCAAACACACCAATGTAAATAATCAGTTTATGGGGACTATGAGCAATGACATCTCTATCCAAAGAAAGGCACGTTTGTCTAAATGTGATTGGGACAATTCAAAACATAACTCGCGAAGTTATATTCCAATTATGAATTTTATTGCATATCACGCACGATGTGTTTCCGGTAAGATGAACCCTTATTACAGATTCCATGGAGAATTACACACGAATTTTGCATTGAAAAGGCATTGTCCTCTAAAGACGCCTTATTTGATCACCTATGGATATGGTGAAACAGCTCTCACCTTGTGTAGCTATATAGAACCGAGATTTTCCGTATCCCTGTGAATGAAACCAAGTACATGTACACGATAAACCGTACAGAAGCATATATTGTACATCTAAAAATGATATTTAAGGCAGTGATTTTGTAAAAATCCCCTGCTATTTACAAATGGTACACATCCTTCAGTGCACTGTGTATACACAATGGTTAAGCAACACTCTTGGGACTTATTCTAGTTGGTTTGTTTGTTGTTGAACGCCAACTTAGCAATATTCCAGCTATATGGCGACGGTCTGTAATTAATCGAGCCTGGACCAGACAATCCAGTGATCACCAGCATAATCATCGATCTGCGTAATTGGGATACGATGAGAAACAAATCAGCCAGTATGACCACCCGATCCTGTAAGTCGCCCCTTACGACAAGTACGGTTAAGTCCAGCTCTAACCCGGCTGTTCACGGGTCACATATTCTAGTCTCACATTGTCAGACTGCACTTACATTAATGTGGCTTGCGTTGATGTAATTACTCGCCCTCTCGCTGCCAGGGAGAATTACTCGACAGTGGTCGTCTGAAAAGAAATATAAGCATCAGTCTGCAATAGAACCAATAGCTGTGACATGGATCGATCATTGAAATAGGAATGGTGAATGAGAAACTCTGAAGACTGAGCACTTTATTGCCGTGGTGCACGGTGGACTTAAACATGGGTATGAGTCTTTGCTAGAGATTAACTATTAATATTAACTGCGCCCTAACAATGCATAGGAATAATACAGGAATAATACATGGATGCATGTTCCTGAATCTGTTTTGTCGGAAGTTGACTGGTCTCTTAGCGTCAACACACGTTGCAAGCTCACCTTTTGGTAGCTCCTGCAACAATAACACAGTGTCTGAACATCCTCTTGTGATTATAGGGAAACAAACATCAAATCATGTGAAGACTTTACACATTGAATACCCCGTGGCTTCATAAGTAACTATTCTCTTATCAAGAATATATTCACAATGGCTGATTATACATATCTTTACAGCAGGGTTGGTAATACAATATAAGTCAAACCAACTTCAAACTGTTGTTTGAGCCCGCCATGAAGCCTCATTCTGTGTACGTGTTCCGTGAAACGTCGGCACTCCACTGCTGTTGTGTCGAATGTTGGGAGAATCAATCCAACCTGTCCACCACATGCTGGAGTCTTTGCCTCACCCTCAAACGTCACGGTCTCATCAACCTGCTGACGTCCTCCTGTGGGTCGGAATGTCTCTGATCTATCCAGATGGTTGTCGTAACATACGCTGAATCTTGGTCCAGGCATGCTCCTGTCACCGTCTATTGTATGGTTGAAGGGGACGAATCCATTTTGGGTCTGTCCTGTTCTGGAAGATCCGATTGAGGTTTTTGATTGGTGTGTGGTTTCGTGTCCGTCGCTCAAACTTCTTCTGTAGCGTCCGTCTTTGGTCTTGACCTTTTGCTTCAAAAGCGCTCCTGCAGTCTCCTTACAGTCACTGATCTCGTCGTTGTGCTGAACCTCGCTACCATGCTGATAGTCGAGACGACACTGCGACACTGTTCTACCTTGAGTACCACAGCGCTGATGGCCACTAGTGTAGATGCCATTGTTTAGTCTGTAAGGCTTCATATCGTTTCGCTGATTACTGAATTGTTCCAGAGCGAGGCATTCTGTCTGTGTCATGCAAGGTAACATGTTATTCTTTTCGTCGTATAGCGTCAGTCGATTTGATGCATGAGAAAAATCTGAAAGATTTACAAATTTACGAGCATTTCAGCAACACATTTCTTCCACAGGTCACCGTAATTCTGCATATGCCTCTGTACATGCTTCATTATTTGTTTGCTATGTATACGTGTTTCGTTTAAAAATATATTTACCCGCGATTAACAAGCAAGTCGCTGTGAAGGGTTGCGCCCATTTCATGAAACAGAAACCTATGATCGTGAATTTGACATATTTATAATTCCTGTTTTTACGGTGCTAATCGGTTTGAATAAATACATCATATACCTTAGGGCTGTAACGATTCGATTCGGATCATGAATTAGTTTCGAGTTTCACTATTTCGATTCGATATCTGAGTGCTGGACTCGTGAAGGTCAGGGGTAGAATAGGCTTCAGCAACACATGCTTGCCATAAAAGGCGACTATGGTAAGAGATGACTAACAAAATCGGGTGGTCAGGCTCCCTGACTTGGCTAACACATGTCATCGGTTCCCAACTGCGCAGATCGATGCTCATGTTGATGATTACTGAATTGTCTGGTCCAAAATCGATTATTTACAGACCGCCGCCATATAGCTGGAATATTGCTGAGTGCGGCATAAATCTAAGGTCACTCACTAAGCTCAAGTGTTCTGTGTTTGAACATCATATCTTATTTGTTTGAAAAGGGTTACATCCTTTACATTTCCAGGCTTGCAGAACGTATTCCGAGTGATAACTATTATGAGTTTTACTTGTATGAAACGTCGAATCGAAAATGATCAGAATGAGGGCCCAGTATCGAAAGTCGAATAGAATTGGTCCGTGCGAATCATTGCAGCCCTAACAAATCTAAAAGATGCGTCAATCTCACAGGCTATCGTATAACTGAAGGAATTGTGAAAGCAGGGTGACACCATGTTCACTCACTTACTCGAGTTAAGGTTGAATTCTTTGTTGATTGAATGAAACGAATCAGCTGAGGTAATTGTTCTTCTTTTGTTTAGCCACTTCAAGCAGCGGTGCAAGACATGCCCTTCCTCTTCCTTCCTTAATAGTCTCGTTCTGGAAATACAAGTTCGACATGAAAACGAAAACCGTAACAATCCATGGAAAGAACTATTGACCATAAGCTCTGTTTTAAAAAAAACACGTATGATAATTCATGTTGAGGGGTGAATTGAATTTTACGCCGCTTTGAACAGTAGATCCGGTACATAACGGGTTAGGAGTTAGAGGGAAGCCTAAAGTTCTGCGGCTGTTAATGTTTACCACGAGGCAACTCACAGGTGTGGCAAAACCAGAAACGCCAAGGCGACTTACTTACTTTGCACATTAGTGTATATAGTGGAATCAATGTCTGACTCACATAAAACAAATGGAGGTGTAGATCAAGTAGCAGACAAGAAACACAGCCGTCACCATGAGCATGGTAACCCCGGTATAGAACACACCTGTTTTTGTAGGTTCTGGAACAGACATTAGTTTCTAGTTCAGAAACATGACAGCAGGCTAGACTGTAAGAATTAAAATCCTAGATTTCAAACCATAAATGTAGCATCTTTTATGCGTTTCATTAGTTCTTTCTTTCATCATTTACAAAGTGAGTACGAGCAAATCCAGGTTAACACCACTTATCACCTTAGTGTAAAATGAGACCGACACGACGCACGTGCAAGGGTTAACCCCGTGGACTCCACGAACATGTAGCTCCTGGCACGTACAAGGGATATAACTCTTCTACGTGACATTTTACCTCACCTCTACAATTTTCCCCGGTCCAACCTGCAACGCATTTGGAGCAAGCTCCACTTTTCTGGCCGCATATACTGCATCGTTTTGAACATTTTAACAAACAGTTGTTGCCATGGTAACCTGATAAACAGCCAGATACGCATGTACCGGTGTTATTGCATTTTCTGTCAAAACAATTCATGCTACAGTTTTTCTCACAGTGATGCCCATAAGTATTCCGTTTGCATTCCATGCACAATCCTGATGACCTGGTACATCTGAGACAGTCTTTATCGCAGAGATGTTCACAATATTTCCCCCAGAAGCCAGCAATACATCCAGTGGAACATTCCAGTACAGATCGATTCTGGCACTGGTTTTCCATACAGTTACTGCTACAAGTCTGGTCACACGATGTTCCATACATCGTGGGAATACAGCCCGATGAACACTCACCAGTTGATTGGTCACACACTAATGGCTGACAACCAATGTTGCAAGACACGCTGCAATAGTCACCATGGTAACCGTCTTTACACCCATCTGTACATTTACCGTCACTAAACCTACATTTTTTTCTGCATTTGTCGCAAACAATACACTTGTGTCCGTATCGACCGTCTGCACACGATGTGCAGTTGTCTCCATATTGTTCACAGCTCTTGCAATGTTTGGGACACTTATTGTAACAAGTGTCACCTTGAAAACCCTCGGTGCAGTTGTGACACTTTCCGTTTTGGTGACATCTCCCGCCGAGACAGTTCACAGAACATGTCATGTCACAGTACTTCCCATAAAACCCAGACTGACACCCATCCTCACACTCTCCACTTTTCTTCTTACAGTTCTGAAAGCAATTCTCTGGGCAAGGATCTTCACACGTGTCTCCATAAGTTCCGTTCGAGCAACCAAGGTAACAGGTCCCATTCCTGAAACATCTGCCCAGAAGACAGTTGCCATGACATCGCTGACTGCATGAAGGTCCATGCCAAGGAGATGTTAGCGAATTTCTATTGGTGTCAACACACCCGTATTTACAGGCTCCAGTGGAGTAGTTGCAGTATCCCAGCATGCAGTGCTGGTTGCAGGTCCTGTTGCAGCTACCTTCTCCATAAAATCCCCGTTTACACGACACACAACTTGTGTCTTCACGGCTGTCTTCCACGTTGTTCGGTGTGTCGACGGCGTCCGTAGATGGAGAAGTCGCATGTGCCGAACCTAGAAATATTCAAAGTGTTCATTATCATGGTTTGGGGGTCATACAATTAACAGTGTTCAACTCGATCCCCATTTTGTGCTCCGACAAGCCTGGATAGCTTGTGAGGTATTAGCCCGGCTCTTGAGGGTGATGCTTTCGAAACAGGGAGCGCTGTGTTGTCCCTATAATTACCGTAAAGCACCAAATATCAACGTGAAATTGGTAACAAAGTAACTCTTGGTTCAGGCATCCAGAATCCTATCATAACGCATGATAAATATAACAATCCCATTAAATTGGTTTCGTACAAGACATTAAATGTCGCCGGAAAAAGTGTAACGACATCTTGGACTAGTGGAGCGACGGGGTAGTCTGGTGCTTAAAGCGTTTGCTCGTCACGCCGAAGTCCGGGTTCGGTTCCCCACATGGGTACAGATTTGAAGCCCATTTCTTGTATTTTACTGGTGAGTAAACCCATACTCACTCACTCATAAACTAGTTATCAAGTATCACTCGAGTAGAACAGAACACTAGCTCGTCCCTGGTTTTCATCAAACAAACAAACAATCAGCTAAAGATTAACACAATACTCGACTATTAACGATGAACAGTGAATGTGAACAAAGCGGCACTCACTGAATCCCAGGATGACTTCCTCCTTGAAGCACAGGATAAGAACCAGCATTAGCCTGAACTGTAAAGACGGGTGGATATTAAAGAGGTTTTCCATAACAACACATGAAAACGAAAATGATTCGAAAAATCACTTACCATGTGAAACAGATTATTAAAACTTTCTAGCATTGTCCATTTCTGCGCAAAAAGATGTTGAACGAGCTTCACATTTCATATCGAATTTATGTCCCGACCAAAACATTTTAGACGATAATCCTGTTGCTATAGTGTCTATTGAACATAATCACTGGTGACGTATAGTTTACGTGAAACTGTAATGTCGTTTACTGTCCTTTTAGTTAGAATGGAGCAATATGTCGATCGTTTATGAGACTGCTGTATGTACCGTGATGCTGGGTTTGTGTTACTTAATTCAGTAACCATTCCCGCCCTTGTGTGAACAGGGAAGCGAATCAATTCACTTCACACTTTGCAGAAAACTACGGAATCGACTCCTGCTGATTACATTTCTAGGTACGTCCCTACCACGCCAAATTTAATGACTTCCACTTAAGCTTAAACCTCTGAGACAGGCCTCGCGTCGGGTTTTCCTCACAATTTATGCTGACACGCTGTGAAAACAACTATAGTACTCCCCACGAACACACACCAACCGTTGAAACTGAAACTTATCAGACGATAACATATATACTATGAAATCCTAATGCTTCCTCTTTTGCAACATAAAATATTTTTTCAGCTTCCACTTTTTTTCAAAAACTTTTTTTCAAAAGAAACTACTTGTTTCGATTATTTTTCGTTGTTTCATGTTTCATGTTGTTATGTTTTATGACTACGTCTACATGTACTACCACTACAACTACTACTACACTGCTACTGCTACTGCGAGTACTACTCCTAGATGAAATAGATGGTAGATTAAAATACCAAGAGTAAATACACCTTCACTCAACATGGTATGCAAATAACTTTTAAAAAATCAGCGAAAAAAATAATTACAGAAAGTGAACAAATAACCACCCGGTTCCTAGGTGAGAGGATTAACCACATTGTGTTAATATGACAGGGATAGCAAAAGATATATAGACATGGATTATTTATACATATTAGACACTCACTTGCTGCATGGTGAACATTCTGTAGAGCACGTCCAGTACTGTGTGGCAAGACACTTGAGTTTGTGACACAAGTGTATGTGACACTGTCACGAGGCTGGAGTGTGTGGCACTGTCACAAGGCTAGAGTGTGTGACAATATCATAAAGCTGGAAAGCGTGGCAATGCCACAAGGCTGGAGAGTGTGGCACTGTGACACAAGGTTGGAGGTGAGGTTCTTACACAAGGCTGGAGTGTGTGGCATCAACACAAGGCTGGAATATGTGGTATTAACACAAGGCTGGAGCGTGTGGCATCAACACAAGGCTGGAATATGTGGTATTAACATATGGCTGGAGTATGTGGCACTAAAACAAGGCGGTAGTGCGTGACACTGACACAAGGCTGTAGTGTGGGATTCTGACACAAGACTGGAGTGTGTGGCACTGACACAAGGCTGCAGTTCGTGACACTGACACAAGGCTGTAGTATGTGGTTCTGACACAAGGCTGGAGTATGTGGCACTGACACAAGGCTGTAGTTCGTGACACTGACACAAGGCTGTAGTGTGTGATTCTGACACAAGGCTGGAGTATGTGGCACTGACACAGGGGTGGAGTGCGTGGCACTGACTAGCACTGTTGCGAGGTACTGGGGATCTGACACAACACTGTTCTGTGGAGTACAGCCAAAACAGCGGTCATTGAGTGTCGGAAATAAGTCATGGGATGTGTGACGCACTAGATCATGTTTGAGATCGTCTAGAATAGGTTTCATTTTCCTCACATCTCGCTTCCTACGCGGTCGATTACTCGTTATGCGTAGTAATATTATATCAAAAGCACATCACGGGCACAGTCATGTATACAGCACTCATTGTAAGCATGGAAACTTGCAAATCTCCGGGTTAAATGACAAATAAAAATCGGTTATCAGGTGCAACCAGTGCACAATGAAACACAAAATGATTGTTTGCAATAATTCTATATGAAGTGTCCTTGTGCATGATTGAGTGTCTGCTTTCGTGTGTCAGAGTGTGCCTGCGTGCGTGTGTGCGTGTGTGTGTGTTTCGGAATTGGGGGACAATGCATTCATGAGCTTTCGTCATTGGTCAGGCATATACCCTTTGAACCCAACCCAACTGAAATACTGATTAAAGCGGAGTTAATCGCAACCCAGTCACACACTTATAGTCCCCACCCCAACAGACCCACCACCACCCACCTTTTTAATCTGTGTAAGGACATGCAAGAAAGAAAGGGAAGTCGGGATCTTAAGTAACTGTTAACAACACTGTAGAAATATATAATATAAGTGAATAAAATGTCAATGTACAGGATCTGTGTATGATGCATGTTTTTACACAAATAGAAAATCCATAAGTAGGTTACAAGTACTAAGCACAGAACACGTCACACGTGATGTATTGCGGCTTCTCAAACCCGCTATTGTATTCTCTAACGTAGAAATAATACACTGTTTATCATCTGTCCAGGTGTTTTGTCATGTTGTTGTTTATATCTCCACCGAGACATTGTATATTTGGCGTGGTATATTTCACCACTTGGAATCGGAAAAAAAGAAACCCTCATTAAAAATACGCAATAACTTTATTCAGATCGTCAGCTATGTACAAGTTATATACAAACAACTAACGAATACGTCCAGATTTAAAATTTAAAGGTAAACAATGGACACATAGTGGAGACTGACCAGCATACCCTCCTATTATGATTTTTGTCAGCCAAATGAGACGACCGTGTGAGTATAATGTACATGCATGTTGTGACTCCTCAGGGTGAGCACAGGAGAACATGGAATGGGTACACCATTCAGAGAGTGAACACAATAAGGTCATAAGATGGACGCACTGTGTCACGGGATGGGTATATTGCTTCACAGGGTGAATACACTACTTGATATGGTGGTTTACGTACATCATGGGGTGGATACACTACTTCACAGGGTGGCTTCATTACTTTACGGATGGATACACTACATCACAGGGTGGCTTCACTATCTTATAGGGCGGCTTCACTACTTTACGAGCTGGACACACTACTTTGCAGGGTGGCTTCACTACTTTACATGGCACCTTCACTACTTTACGGGGTGGATACACTTCATTACATGGTGGCTTTACTACTTTATAAGGCTTCACTACTTCACGATTTGGACATACCACTCAAGTGGGAGGTTTCTCTACTTTACAGGGATGCTTCACTACTTTACGGGTGGATACACTACATTACATGGTGGCTTTACGACTTTATAAGGCGGCTTTACTACTTCACGATGTGGACAGACCACCAGAGGGAGCCTTCACTACTTTACAGGGATGCTTCACCACTTTACGCGGTGAACACAACTCTACGCTGCTGGGCAGGACGCCATAAGACCTTGATGATTCCTCACTTGACATCTTGACACACTGGGTTATCTTCAGTTAAAGGACCACTTGAGTGTAAAGCCAGCACCAACAAATTGTGCAGTAGTTCATACTCACCCTGAAGAATGAGTGTTAAAAGTTTGAGGAAAATGTAGCTTTGCAATAATTTGTAACGAGTATACATTTACCACAGAAAACTGATAATATACCAATATATTTAGAAGTATTTTCCCCATTTCCCGCGTTTCAACACACAAATGACATCAAATGAAGCTGTGTGCAATGGAGAATGGAGAAAGATTTACGCTCTCCTTGCTAAATACAAACTACACTATAACATATCAGTCTGTATAACATAAACCTAATCGTTGGATTCAAGCCCATGTTCAAACTTCAGGCACATCCAAGGGAGGCAACTCTATGCAGCGAGTTTCGACGATTAGACCTCCTGAAGATCATGAAGAGAAGTACGTTTGTTACATCACTATACCTGGTGGTGAATCATATTCATACGCTGGTATCTAAGCCTCTTTACACACTCGAAGACGTCAACAACACCTTCCGCTGTAGCCTGGTCCAGCAAATAGTCCAGAGCAATGAATGTCCCCGCTCTTCCTACTCCTGTACTGAAAAAAACCATCACATTCTACAATGTATAGCGGCCAAGCTGTGGGCAGATACAGTACCTAAGATGAGATCATGAGCTATACATTGACCAATTCAATAAAAATAATGCATTGGACAAGACATTGAAGTAGATATTTGAAAATACACTGAACAAAGTATTGAGCATTGAGCAATACATTGAGCAATACATTGAGCAATACATTGAACAATACATTGAACAGTCTATTGAACAATACACTGAGTAATGCATTGAGCAATGCAGAGAACAAGACATCGAGCAATACACTGAACAATACATTACACTATACATGGAGCAATACATAAAGCAATACATGTACATGGAACAAGACATCGAGTAATGCTTTCAACAATGCATAGAACAATGCATTAAAGAATATATTGAGAAACGCATTCAACAATACATTGAATAATAAGCTGAGCAATGCACTGAACAATACATTGACCATACATTGTATCGCACAGCCGTAACTCATGATCTAAAACAAGGAATGTTCAAACGGTGAATAAGATACGGGATACTAGCTTTTGACTACAGGTCCAATATACAAATACACAAGATTCTGTACTCAGGCGAACATGAAGGAATCAGTTATTTAATTTAACATGGTCTGTAGAGATAAAAATATTTGGAGCTAAGTTCTCTACCTGCAATGCACCACGAGGGGTCCAGCACCACACGTCCTCTTCACTTCTGTGTGGAAGTTGAGAAAAGACTTTGTGTCCACTGGTTGGCTGTAGTCAGGCCATGCTGTATAGTGGTAGTGGACCAAACTGCGGACTTCATTCCGACCTTTCTGTCCATGTCAAAAGAAGAAGAGCAAACGAAGGTGTTTGACTAAAGACATATTTTATCGTCTGCATTTGTGTTCTAAAAGCAGACGATGCCCAATTTATGTCTTGTTCCAGACGTGTAAGTAATAGCACATAAGAAGCTGAAACAATATTTCTGGTAAAATTGTGGTTAAGTAACTGCTTTGCTGATATGTATGATGCAGGTGTAAGCAGCAGACAAAGATGTTGCTTGACGCGCTGGAATCCCATGTTGAAGGATTGTTATAGTTCAAGGATTGTAATATATTAGTCTGAGTCTAGTCTCTACTCCCTTGCCTTTGTCAAGTGGTACTAAATCTGAACCATGGTACCATGAGAGATTGAACCTGTCTCAGACTCATGATACAGTAGAACATGTTTAATGTTGGAAATGAGCCCAAATAGGACCAATTCGAATATTTATCTCTCTTTGTTTAACCTCCAGAATCGTTAAACCGGGCTTTTAGATCACACTCGGTTCGGTGCGAACCGCCACGTTACTACAAAGCGACCGACCTATTCCCCACAAATAATGGGATGAAATAGGCTAAGAAACCATGCAGCAATATTGAAACTGTAGCTACTGTAACTCACCCACTGTCAAAGACCCCCCATGTTTAATATGACCGTATGTACCTGTGATATGGAAAATGCCCTGATTGTGTAGTCTGCGAGGACCATTTCCGTAACAGTCTGGACTTGCAAGTCGCCATATTGGTGAACACACTCAAGATCTGGCCAGTACTGATTACACATCACCTGCCAGACAGTGAATATATACAAACATTTTAAATATTGTAAACTCCAGATATAACCAACTCAAAGGGGTCGCTAAATGCAGCTCGCTATATATCCGTGGTTTGTTACAAGCAAGTTCGTCCTATGTATGATTTACAGTTGATTACATTCACCCCAGTGTTTCGGTGCATAAAGACTACATGAGAAGAAGCGTTTTTCGATACCCGGGACGCCATATCAAGACGCGGTAGTGGGTAGTCTAGTGGTTAAAGCGTTCGCTCGTCAGGCTGAAATCCCGGCTTCGATTTCCCACATGTATATAATGTGTGAAACCCATTTCTGATGTTCCCCGCCGTGATATTGGTGGAATATTCATGAAGACAGGCTTGTACACGTATATGTCATGGATTCAACACGAAATTAAGAGACAATATATTTAATTGTATCCCGAAAAAAGTGTCTTCGGAACAATTCACAAATTTACTTTTTTACAAAGACTTACTTTGCCGTTTTCATGAAGGTTCGTCAGCATGACGATTGTGGGAGCTCTAGTTTGGAGTACCATGTTCCAAAACTCGGGTATTGTATCTTGTAATGGGCCTGTTGAATATAATTCAACAATACTGATTACATATATTTGTTGAATGATTCATGCTAACCTTTCTTTAATATGTGCGTATTTTAATTGTTACTGGAGAAACTACTCATATTGAAACTGAATCATGTTAAATGATTTAATCACAGAAAACACAACACCTCATATGGACATTTTATCGTTAGATCTTGTCAGCATCGACTTATCGGTTATATCAACATTGCGATAAATGAAAACATTACGCCTACAGTGGAACTGATCATCAATTATCTGCGTCAGCTTAACCATCGTATACGACGTCGCTTTACCCAGAATGTTGCACTTAGTGTTATATGGCATATTTCTGTGTTATACGTTGTGTTATATCAGCGTGTTTTGTGCTTGTTTTATATCAGTGTATTATATATCTGTGTTATTTCTATGCGTTATATGTTACACGTGGTGTTGTATCAATATCTTACCTCACTGATAAATGTCGTGTTCCTGATTGGCTGAGCGCTCTTTTGTTATTTTCAATGTACCCACCTTA
The DNA here is from genome assembly GCF_037392515.1 of Haliotis asinina. Lineage (NCBI taxonomy): Eukaryota > Metazoa > Mollusca > Gastropoda > Lepetellida > Haliotidae > Haliotis > Haliotis asinina. Next base: position 22,495,064 of record NC_090282.1, on the reverse strand, counting down.
CACATTAGGTACATTGGAATATACCCCGCTGCCAATAGCAACTCATTCGGTACTTCGTTGTAGTTACTTATTTCGAATAGCATTAAAAGACGCATGATGCACGGAAACTACCGATGTTTTGCGAATGGAAATCAATGGACGGGAGATAACTCCAAATCTGTTTCTCTTGTGTCGTCCGCAAAGTCTAGCGATGGTTTCGAAAACATTTGAATCTATTTCCAATAAATACATTTTGACAAAACGTTCAAATGTTGTCCCTGTGAATGTTAAGACGTGGAATTACACCACGGCGACTTAAATATGACAATACCTGCTGGGAAAAAAACAGCAAGATGCAAGATTCGTACCGGTAAGATAAATATGTTGTTCATTGGTCCCACGGGGACCGTGGGTTGAGATACGCTCGGTGTTTGTTTATGTTTCCCTTGCCCTTCGGGCTCAGGGAACATAAAATCACAGAGGGTACATCAACCCATGCTCCACCCGTGACCAGTGAACAACTCATAATATACCAGCGTTATATGCAGCTTTGTATCAGTGAGTCTGTATGTATACTCTGTATGCTATGTGAGATACTAAGCTAGCTATAAACCTCACCATTTAGGTTGTCTTAGGTGTATACTGAGCGTCCAAAGTTCGAATCAACAAACGAAAGAAACATATCTATCAAACAAAGGCTCAAAGATGACGTATTTCAGGACTCCATAATTAGAACCTACATAGAGAGATACTGACCTTGGGAAGCGATGAAGAAACACGGCTTTCCATAACCCTGAAACATCCATTGAACTTCTCATTATATATACAGTGTCTTGTAACGCGACTCGTTGCTTTTGGGAATAGGGAGTATATAAACATCGGTTGTTATATTGAGGATTAAGCGTGGAAATCTGCAGTTGGGCCATTAATATAACCAATAATTTATCGCTTTTCATAAACGTGGGAATCATATTTTCATGGATTACTGTATTGTCTGGTTTGTTTACTGCTACAGTACTGCTTTGTGAGGTTGTTTTGCAAATATTTACTTTTATAATGCAAATTGTGTGAACACCTGTTTTGCCATTACCAATTTAGTCGGTTATTTTGCCAGTTACACCAAATAGTCCTGATGTGAGAGACCTGGGGTTGTTTTGTCCTGATTTGTCCTGCATTCCTTTAAAGTACTTTCTATAGGCTATTTTCCACATTAAACTGAGATCGAAATAGGCATAAGCAATAGCAATTTTGTGCATAATAACACTTATTATGATTGATTTCCAAGTAAAAACAACTAAAATGTAACTGCTCACACACACACAGAGAGAGGCAGACAGACACACACACACACACACACACACACACACACACAGAGAGAGAGAGAGAGAGAGAGAGCTGTACATACATTTATGTAACTGGCGTTGATGTAGTCCTTCCCTCCCTGGCAGTCTCCACATACTAGCTTTACACGTGAGTGATCATCTGCAAATGATTCTTTCTAAATGTATAATTGTCAGTAATGACTATCCTGGCAATCGTAACATGGCTGATAGATATGTTACATTTAAGCAATTTTATGAACATGATGCAAAAGAGTATCGCTTATGTGGAACTGCACATTAAACGCTTACTTTGGATAAACACTTACAGGGAAGTATGTTCCCGTATCTGTTCTTTCGGCGGTTCGTTGTTGTCTTGCCCACAAAACAAGCGGCAAGCTCTCCACCCGGCAAACCCTGTTGTAAGAACGTAAACAGGGTGGATTGCATATAGGCTTTATGAAGAGGATTGTCACAATTACAAATCAATCAATCTGTTCGATAAAGCAGCATTTACATATACAGTCAGATTATTTACGTATCATACCATCGTCCATAAAGTATCTGGTATGCCCATATCAGTAATACTCTCATTGTTGTACTTTAAGGATTGTCACAATTACAAAACAATCAATCAGTTCGATAAAGCAGCATTTACATATACAGTCAGATTATTTACGTATCATACCATCGTCCATAAAGTATCTGGTATGCCCATATCAGTAATACTCTCATTGTTGTACTTTAAGGATTGTCACAATTACAAAACAATCAATCTGTTCGATAAAGCAGCATTTACATATACAGTCAGATTATTTACGTATCATACCATCGTCCATAAAGTATCTGGTATGCCCATATCAGTAATACTCTCATTGTTGTACTTTAAGGATTGTCACAATTACAAAACAATCAATCTGTTCGATAAAGCAGCATTTACATATACAGTCAGATTATTTACGTATCATACCATCGTCCATAAAGTATCTGGTATGCCCATATCAGTAATACTCTCATTGTTGTACTTTAAGGATTGTCACAATTACAAAACAATCAATCTGTTCGATAAAGCAGCATTTACATATACAGTCAGATTATTTACGTATCATACCATCGTCCATAAAGTATCTGGTATGCCCATATCAGTAATACTCTCATTGTTGTACTTTAAGGATTGTCACAATTACAAAACAATCAATCTGTTCGATAAAGCAGCATTTACATATACAGTCAGATTATTTACGTATCATACCATCGTCCATAAAGTATCTGGTATGCCCATATCAGTAATACTCTCATTGTTGTACTTTAAGGATTGTCACAATTACAAAACAATCAATCTGTTCGATAAAGCAGCATTTACATATACAGTCAGATTATTTACGTATCATACCATCGTCCATAAAGTATCTGGTATGCCCATATCAGTAATACTCTCATTGTTGTACTTTAAGGATTCATGAGTGCAGTATCAGCGCAAGTGAGTCCAGTTTTACGCCACACTCAGCAATATTCCAGCTTTATAGCGGCGCTCTGTAAATAATCGAGTCTGGACCAGCCAATCCAGTGATCAACAGGATGAGCATCGATTTGCGCAATTGGGAACCAATGACATGTGTCGACCAAGTCAGCGAGCTCGACCACCCGATCCCGTTAGTCGCCTCGTACGACAAGCATGGGTTACTGAAGGCCAATATTCTAACCCGGACCGTCACAGGTGTCAGCACAAGTAATTGGCATTGCTTAGTATAGGTTTTGGTTATATCTTTGAGCAGCAGTACGTAGGCTACCGTAAATATTTCAGATCTGAATTCTTATCTCGTCTGTATACCTCTACGAACAAATACTGTCGCAGTTCACTTCGGAGAGGTAACAAAGCTGTACTGTACTCCTTCAGCCTTTGGTTTCGAACACACCTATACCTTACTTGTGTAATTATGCACAGTCCCGGGTTTGTCTTGCCTAATTTCAGTGTTCCTCACATCAGTTAAGCATTAACACCGAAAGGTATGTTCGAATTGCATGCTCATGACTGCCACGAAGGAGTATCATTTTCTTTTGATCTGCCCCTCATACAGAGAGCTACATGACAAGCATATACCCACAAAGTATTCCGTAAATCGTTCGAAATCTCAATTTAATATCCTTATGTTAATCACCGATTGCGCCCTAATTAAGAATCCTGCCATGTATATCAATCATGCAATGCCCCTCAGTAGAACACTAACGTGAATGTCAACCTATGATCGAACATTGTACCAGTGTAACACTCGTTTATGACATGTACTTAAGTTTTGGGTCGGTGGCCTGCACTGACGGAATATAGAAACTGAATTAATACTGTCAGCACAGTCCGTACTTTGAACTGTTTGTAAAATCCACTCTGTCCTTTAACCCTGTGTACATAGTCACTGAAAGACCGGCTGTTGCACTGTGTCGGAATGGATTTGTGGTCCCAAGCATCCCCACTGGATGGCGATGTATGGGCGACAGAAGACGCCAGCAGTCTTGAATGGGATGTAACTGTCATGTTGTCCAGGTCCGTTGTGGAGCAGGATACAGTTCCAGGGACATCATTCCCTTGTGACCCTATTTCAGGAATAACATCATCTCGAGCGCCAGTGAGATACAGAGATATGGTCTCATTCCCGGTGTCTAGGTAGTCGGGCTCTCCATCTGAATTGACAGATGAATGAATCGTTTAACAAAAGACGCGATCATATTTCTTCACGGAAAACATGTAAGCAAGCTTTTAGATAAGCCTTATGCACCTTTACAGACTTGACTAAGGCTAAGGATGATATAGATATATATCGGTGACATGTCCTCTCTCTTATAACGTTATATCGCGCATGGTATGAGTTTGGATATTATCATATTCATGAAGTAAGAAAGAACATTCCTTACATGAGTAAGATGCTGGTCTGGGCCGTATTTCAAAAGAATAATTTGTTGGTTGTGTATTCTTACAACATCCACACCCACAGCATCCCATGCTGCTCTTTCCTCTACCACGGTGGGGCCTGCATGTAGAAACGGTATTATTGAGTACAAATACCTCTAGATATTCTTCGGGTGTTATGGCATATCTATCATATTTGTCAGTTCAACATATAGCGTTTTGCATTACGTTCGGTGCGCATTCTGCGCGATGAGGAATTCATGTAAACATGGGGAGTTGGCCCTCATATACCGATAAAAAAACAATGGAAATGTCTAGATAAAGATTATTGTTGCACATGTAGTTTGGTTTCACGTGTGAAATATTAGTGGTATTTCTTCTGTACAAAAAGACCCAGAATGACACGTGTGTGTTAAAACAATGTTCTGCTACATTTCTGCTGAAAATATTTGCAGCAGGATGCACAATTACCTGCACTTTACGATGAGAAGAATCACAGTTAACACAACTGACACCGGAAGGAGAGACATCAGTGTGTAGACCACAACCGTCTTGGTATAACCTTGTAATATGCAATAAACAACACAATCGACGGTTTTACTAATTTAACATATTCATAGAAATACAAAGATTTCACGGTAATGAAAATCACTTTCGATATTGTCACGGAAGTTATATTTTGAGGTTTGAGAGTACCATGCACTTATCTCACCTTCACAAGTCTCTCCGATCCAACCTGCAACACACTTTGAGCATGTACCACTTTTCTGGTGGCATATATTGCAGCGTTTTGAACATTTTAACGAACAGTTGTTGCCATGGTAACCTGATATACAGCCAGATACACATGCACCGGTGTTATTATTGCATTTTCTGTCAAAACAATTCATGCTACAGTTTTTCTCACAGTGATGCCCATAAGTATTCCGTTTGCATTCCATGCACAATCCTGATGACCTGGTACATCTGAGGCAGTCTTTATCGCAGAGATGTTCACAATATTTCCCCCAGAAGCCAGCAATACATCCAATGGAACATTCCAGTACAGGTCGATTCTGACACTGGCTTTCCATACAGTTACTGCTACAGGTCTGGTCACATGATGTTCCATACATCGTGGGAATACAGCCCGATGAACACTCACCAGTTGATTGGTCACACACTAATGGCTGACAACCAATGTTGCAAGACACGCTGCAATAGTCACCATGGTAACCGTCTTTACACCCATCTGTACATTTACCGTCACTAAACTGACATTTACTTTGGCATTTGTCGCAAACAATACACTTGTGTCCGTATTGACCGTCTGCACACGATGTGCAGTTGTCTCCATATTGTTCACAGCTCTTGCAATGTTTCGGACACTTATTGTAACAAGTGTCACCTTGAAAACCCTCGGTGCAGTTGTGACACTTTCCGTTTTGGTGACATCTCCCACCGAGACAGTTCACAGAACATGTCATGTCACAGTACTTCCCATAAAACCCAGACTGACACCCATCCTCACACTCACCACCTTTCCTCTTACAGTTCTGAAAGCAATTCTCCGGGCAAGCATCTTCACACGTGTCTCCATAGGTTCCGTTCTGGCAACCAAGGTAACAGGTCCCATTCCTGAAACATCTTCCCAGAAGACAGTTGCTATGACATCGCTGACTGCATGAAGGTCCATACCAAGGAGATGTTAGCGAATTTCTATTGGTGTCAACACACCCGTATTTACAGGCCCCAGTGGAGTAGCTGCAGTATCCCAGCATGCAGTGCTGGTTGCAGGTCCTGTTGCAGCTACCTTCTCCATAAAATCCCCGTTTACACGACACACAACTTGTGTCTTCACAGCTGTCTTCGAAATCACGCCATGTGTCCTCAACTCTCGCTGATGCAGAACCTAAATTTATTTGAAAGTGTCCATTTTTCAGTTTTTGTTATCGTGCGCCTTTATGTAGATTTTTTTATCACTTTATTTCTTTACCACTGGATACACTCAGATATCATATGGATAAAGGTGAAGGTTTGGAGTAAACATATGTGCATTCAAATAACAAATGAAGGCTATTTTCAGTTTCAGCATTGCGGAAAGAACAAAAGGAAGATGTTAAAACATTATGCTTGAACAAGTCTTTATTACTTGTCAAAGTCCCATGAATGAAATTTTACCCATCTTTGTGTTATCTTTGTTGTTGTTCTAAATGGTAAATAGTCCTGGAAATGTATATGATATCTCCATATTAATGTTATTTCGCATGTTTATTAACTACTTTCTATTTCTTTTACCGTATATTTGTTCAGTAAAGTGGTATAGACGGTATCCTTTCTCCTATATCTATAAGGTTGTGAATTATTTGGCTCACTTTTCCTATCATATGAATCCAGAGTTATATCCCACGTGTTTGCACAGACTTGATCACATTAATCCTGCATATTCAAAAAATCATATTATAAAGGATATTCTTCTATAATTTCTCAGGAATGTAACATCATGTTTTCATCAGATCATTGAATGTTATATTTGCGTTTAGGCAATGCTTGTAAATAGTTGGTTCATGTCCAGTTTAAATATTATTACTTTCCCATGTATAGTATGTTGTTAAATCTGCACTGCAGTGTGTTTGCAGGGACTGCATGGTTCATGATGGGATTATTATGAGTAAACACTGGGTAAATATTCTCAGTGTTCAAGTTATCTTTTGAACTTGTGTTGTTTTTAATGTAAGTGGTACCTCAGTCCCTGCTTTAATGTTCCAAAAAATATTTTAGCATTTTCTGTCTAATCGGGTTTGCTCTTCCAAATGAATTTAAAACATTTTGTTCAGTTTTGTCCTTTTTTTTGGCATGACATCTTCTTACACAGTCTTCCAACGACAAGTACGTATTACTGGTTACGTATTCACCAGGGATTCTCAGAATTAAGAAATCGTTACTGATATGGCACAATTGAAATGAATTCATTTGATCTTACCTAACATACATACATACAACCCCAGATTTTAAGCGAATGTATATCATGTGATATATATGACAATTTAAAACCTCGTTACTACAACGACTGAAGACATTCCGAGTAAATGGTTTCATGTGAGCAATGAGTAACTCACCGATTACATTCGAAATTTTCTTCTTAAAAGACGCGCTCAAAACAACCAGCAATATCCATCCCTTGAGCTGTAATATATAATGAACATCTACTAAATTATTTTTACACATTTCCAGTTCACACAGACATATATCCATTCAGTCTGGGCGCGGTGGAGTAACCAACTTTTTAAAGCGTTCTCTCGTCATGCTGAAGACCCGGGTTCGATTCCCTACATTGGCATATCGCTCAAAGCGGCGGAGGAATACACTCACTCACTCACTCACTCACCGTTTCTGTTTGAGAGAGTTATAAAACCAAGGGCACGACAAACTTGAGGCTACAACGGTGTAAAAGTGTGTTTTAAGCATGGAAGCGCTGTTTTTCCTTCCTTTTCGACTTTTTTTTGGTCAGTTTATTAACTAAACATAATGACAACGATGTATTTGCAGATGATCTTGCGCTGCAACAGACGTTGTACATGACTCCAACTCCATATGCAAAGCAAATTCTGAAGATGGATGTACTGCTGTAAAAAATACGACCGAATTGACTAGATGGTTTGTAGTCAATTTGTGTTCTTATCATGACCGACAGTATAGTTTAACAGTCGCTTTGCATTACAGGATGTTATTGTTTTCAGGGTCTTCTTTTGTGTGTGTGCGTGTGTGCACTTGCGTGCGCATGTGTACATGTGTGTTTTTATGGTAGTACCACATCCTCTGAAAACATGACGATTCATACATACCGAAGGAGACATTGCTGTACAGGAAGCAACTACAAGAAGAAGAGCGTGTAAACATTTGTAAGGCTATTGTTCACAAATATCACTTTGTATTATCATTAAATTATGAATGAATGATTATGAGGCTTCTGTGACTTGTTGTAGTAACTTGTGCCGCACGAACACTTTCATTTTGGCCAAGAAGATAAGAATTTTACAGGGGTGGATACAGGAAGGGGGTGCACACTATTGAGAAAAGTAGGGGTGCACACTTTATTTTCACCCGAGCACCCTGTAGCAATAACCTCCACTCTATCCGCCTATAAATATGAAAGTCGGATCTGATGCATCATAAACATAAACATCATAAATCTTTTAAATAATTCGTCTCAAAAGATATTCAAGTAAATTGTTACTCACAACGGTGTTCCTTACGGCTGGAGAAGCCTCCGTGAACCAGCCACCTTCTTCTTCCTCTGATACTGTGAGTCCTGTGTGTACCGGGTCAATTGATGTGTTTTGTGCCTTTCGGTTTCCTCCTCCCCGCTGCATTAGTTGCACTTCCGGTGGCCCCTGGCGAATAGCTGGTTTCGATATTGCCACAATGTTAAAAACGGTATCACAGATAACCTAATATTAATTCATTCATAACTTTATGATAGATACGGACATTTCGCGAATATGACGACGTGCATGAATGTGTATGTGTCGCTGCTTATACTAGCCCAGACTTCTGTTGGTTTTATAGTGCTAGCTCACTGATATGCCATGCCGCAGTTAAGCATGAATACCCCAATCAGTCACTTCATACTGACTCCAGCCCTGTTGTACCCATTAATGCCGAGCGCGAGGCAGGGTACAACAAGTGCCATATTTTTACGTTTTTGAGTATAACGCGGCAGGGGATCGAACCCGCGACCTTCCGTTCTCCGGGCGGGCGCTCTAACCACTACACCAAGTAGGCAGTGGTCAAAGTAACTTTGGGGCAGGAAGAAGGATGAGGATACATTCAAATATCATTCTGTTATAGATGCAGTTAACCAAACTGTTACACATGGTAAGCCGATATGATAAATATGTAAATGAGGTGTCGAAACAGGAAATATTTATGAGCTTTACAATTACGTGCAACGCCCTCTTGCTTAAGGAATTACTGCCTATAGTTTCTAAATTTAGTTCGAAGTAGGTTCAGAAAGTATTATCTGATGTATGGATGAATGTGTGGCTTAAAATGGTGTGGATGTATACTGAAGAATACAGCACTTGCCACCCAACAATTTAGGATGTCCACCGTTTTGGTCAAGATGGCTGCTACTGATCATACAAATGTTTTGGTTTTCTTTCGGTTATCTTTGCAGACTTTCATCACGATGCTATTGATACTAAGTGTGTTTTAAAGCGACATCCTTTAAGGCAATTGGTGAAAATATTGCAGTAATATAATGATGATACCATATGAAAATGTTGCAGTAATATAATACATAATATAATATATAACATAATAAATATATGATCAAAATGTATAATACAATATTCATGTTTGTCTCCTGTTCGTATTACTGTTAACAATTCTTGCACATTAATTTTAGCTTGCAAGAAATATTGTGGCACATAACACTAGGCAGTTAACAGTTTTTCGAAACAAGTGTAATAAAAAACTGAAACTAAAAAAAAACAACGCATAGTCAGTACTTTTTCATGCAAAATGAATCATAAGTGAGTTTGTAATAAGTATGTCTATGGTGAACAGAACGGTATTACTGGTATACTGTTTTGTTTCTATACGATTTTCAAACAATATGTGTTGCAATATGTTTGCTGAGAACCGTTATATTGGACACAGTGCATGTATGAAGATTTTGTGATTTAAATTAGACTCTACACTGACAGTAATTTACAATGAACTGATGACAATATACTGCAATGTGTATCGCAATATATTGCATAGGTGGACCCAGGGGGTAGGGTGACCATTGAAACTCTCTTGAAAAAGAAGTGTTCAGCTCCACTTTCTCAAGAATGTGCCCACCAAAGTTGCGGGGGGCATATAGAAACGAGATCCGTACGTCCTTCTGTTCGTCCGCATACATTGTCAGAAGCATATCACCGAAATTGTTCGAGATAGCTTAACCAAACTTTGTACACATGTCAGGCATGATCCCTAGATGTGCTTTTTGCGGGTTAGACCCAGATATGAACTTTATTTTTGCGGTTTCCATGGAAACATGACAGCCTGTGACTATGACAGATGATGAGGAAGTCAGCAGCAGCAGACCTTCCCAACTATACTCATCAAACTTGGTACACATATCAAGCATGATCCATAAATGTGTCTTGGAGGGTAAGGCCAAGATGTGAATTTCATTTTTTGCGATTTCAATGGAACCATGACTAAGGCTGTGGCTTTGAAGCTGTTATCTTCTCTGGAGCAGATCTCCTAAAGTACACATGCTAGGTTCACAAAATTTGGTACACATGTGAAACATGATCCCTAGATGTGCCGTTTCAGTGTTACAGAAGTATGTGAACATTGTGTTTTTTTGTTGTTTTGTTTTTCGGTTTCCATGGCTAAAGGTTTGAGATTTACTGAAATTGGTGGTTGTGCTCTTTTCTGGAGCAGAACTTTAAAACTGTTCACTATGTCTTCACAAAACTTTGCAAATAGATAGGTCTTGTGGTACAGTGGTGCCATTTGGTAGGTTTAAATTTCTGGATATATAATTTTGCGTTCCCATGACAACAAGTGTGACCTCGACAGAATTTGGTGGTAGTGTTCTTTTCCATAGCAGAACTGTAAAACCTTACAATACTCTCCTTCCACTCTGCCATATACTGCCATAAAATTGACATTCTGTCATACTTAGTAGACATATTCCTTGAGGGGGCATGTTGATGTCTTTGTCTTTTTGTTTTTCTAAGTAAAGATAATAAAGCATAAATGTAATGTGACAAAGTTCCTCCGGAATTTTTATCTATGGGTTACAACCATGGATGTCAGGCAACCATTAATGCTTATGGCGGTCACACAAGATAATGACCGCTCTGTGACTTTGACCTTTCTGTACATACCATTTGTTACGCCCCTCCTTTATAATACTAGTATATGTCAGGCCTGATCAGTCAAACTGGCGTTGGAAGATGGGTTGTGATCTGGAACATTTGCCTTAAAGTATCAGGCCTGATCAGTCAAACTGGTGTTGGAAGGTGGGTTGTGATCTGGAACATTTGCCTTAAAGTATCAGGCCTCATCAGTCAAACTGGTGTTGGAAGATGGGTTGTGATCTGGAACATTTGCCCTGGAGTATCAGGCCTCATCAGTCAAACTGGTGTTGGAAGATGGGTGCACGTTTTGAAACTTAGTTCTCGGAAGATGGGATGTGATCTGGAAGATTGATCTTTGAGGATGGGCTGAGGAATGAATATGGAATATGAACTGTCAGAGTGATGTGATAATAAGAGTATCTTGTTTTGAAAGGCTTAGATGTTTCCTGGCAGAGTATCCAGAAACAAGAAGATTCCTTCACTTTCATTTTGATTATTATTAACACATGAACATGCTTGATGGACAGAATGTGATATTTTTGACATTTAAATATATTGCAGAAAACTATAAAGTGCCCAGTAGCAAACTTGACATAACATTTGGTATTATGCTGTTCCAGAAATAATATACTGTGTCACCAAACTGTATGTATTTCAGTTGTTATTCTTGCCAACTAAAAGATATAGAAACAACCAAGAATATGAAATGGATACAACTCCAGTCTCAATGATTCAATTCTATCAGTGACCGAATATTTGTGCAACATTCTCAATCTAGATGTAGAGACTGCAGGCGCACAATGAGTGGTGTTTGCCTGGATAGAATGGTCAGTACAATTCCACACCGAGGAAATACCTTGCCTATCCTCCATCTGCTGGCCAGTTCGTGAAAACAAACAGACCTCTGTTGAACTATGTTTTAATGGAGGCTAGATTGGCACTTTTCCTACTCGACATCTTTTATTCCTTGTTTGATTGTTTGATAGAGGGATAATTGTTTGTATATTCTTAGCACTTAATGGTGTATTGTACTTTGTGAATTGTTAGCTTTTCTTTACAACTGATTGTTCTTGTTCAGTAGTTTTGGATCCAGCAGTTCATTGATTACATCCATATGGTCATGTATGCAAGTGAACTAATTGATTTTAATCTTTGGGGAGCTTTAGATGGTTTGTTCTTGTGCTGTCTCAGTTGACTTGATGAATTATGTTACTTACGCTTGGCCTGGCTTTGCACTTTATGTCCGGCTTATATGTAAAAACAAATATTTGGTGTATAAAACATTTTATTTCATAGATTGGATTGATAGTGATGTTACTTTATTGACATATTTTCTGATGCATTCATAAGACGGTGTTGTCTTATTTGTTACGCCCCTCCTTTACAATATATGTCCTCGACAATATATGTTCAACAATGTTTTCTCTATCACTGCCCTATATCACTCAAACTTACATGCATGATATATATTACCATTTTAAGATATGCGTTTGATTTTTAGTAGAACAGATACAAAATTAAATAACATTATCCCCCACACAACCTTTTTCCTTTCGAATTTGTTTTTTGTTATTGTTGTAACACTTGATGTAAATAAAGAAATGATATAAACAATACATTTTCCGAAAATGTACTGAAACATTGATATCTCATCTCCAGGTAGTAAAATTGCTGACGTGTTAAAATCAGATTTAATAGTAAACTAAAGTATATACAGATTCTAAGATATATGTGATAAGTACATTATAGCTGCATCTAGCATAGCTTATTCCAAAGGCACCCCCTCAAACTTGTCTTAGAAAATGAGAAACGTAAATCACAAAGCCTTCAATTTCAGTATTTAAATCAGGTACTGGACATGTAACTCTTGATCCTTACGCTGGTCATTTACAGAGGCAAATATAAATGAACAAAATGAGCCAGGTAAACAGTTATTTTATGAATGACTTTGAATTCTATACTTCCTTACAATAATTTTGTCCTTTGGAAAGCTATAACACTCATTGTCTTCTAAACCATGTTCTTGCAGTAAGTGATCATGATCTGAAAATCAAAGTTGTGGAATGAAAATGGCACCCATCTTAATTTGCTTATAATTTTGCCTTGGATATACAATCTCTTCTTTTGGCGCAGCTAAACTTATGTGTTTAATCAACATGAAAATTATCAACCATATAGGAGACAATACAGTGGAAACCTGGTTGAAAACTGTCGTATTATGCCTCATTTAACATCTGATTATCATACAATACGACTGCCATCTTGCATTTCCTTCAGCAAAATGGATATTTTCGAAACTGTTTCATCATCCAATCTAAAGGTGTTGTGATTAAAGTCAAATATTGAGACTACTTTTGAATTTGTTACGTTTTGACATCAAAATACAAAAAAATATTACCAGAACTTTTTTGCGGCCATTTTGTATTTTGGGAAGCACTCATATTTGCTACAATGCGTGAAAAATATCTTAACTAAAACGTTGAGATACAAATATGTTGAAAATCACAGACCGGTTATCTTTTTAGGAGTTGAAACAAAGAAACTATAATATAAATGGCGGCCATCTTGGAAGTTGTAGTGGCCAACGCTATTTTTGCACTAAGTGTACCAAAGTGAACATGTGAGCTGTTGCTTGTATAACAAAGTGAACGATTTTCTATTATCTGCCCTACTATGGTGTTTGTTTGGTGTGTTTTGTTGTTGTTGTTTTTTTGTTTGGTATTTTAGTCTAACAAAATAGGGTAAGGTAACGTGTATGTTAGAGCATAGTGTTTGTGTGTGATCCTTCTATTTCTGTTTTATTGGCTTTTTTGTTGTTGTTTTTTCAGTCTAACAAAATAGGATATAGTAACGTGTATGTTTGAGCATAGTGTTTGTGTGTGATCCTTCTATTTCTGTTTTATTGGCTTTTTTGTTGTTGTTTTTTCAGTCTAACAAAATAGGATATAGTAACGTGTATGTTTGAGCATAGTGTTTGTGTGTGATCCTTCTATTTTCATGTAACATCAGGATATTCTGATTCACACACAGCTGAAAAACGGCATCCTGTTTGGGTTTTAGTAAACCTTTGTAAACGATCCGGTCCGGAGACGCGTGTCCTTGTTTCCATTTGTAGTTCCACATTAAATGGTTGATGTAGCAATAACAGAACTGATTCAGGAAGATGAAAGTAAATGCTGGGTAACCATATCGATTGTATTCAGTTTCATCAAATATGTCCTCAAAATGAAAATACCTCATTAAACAAACAGCACGTACAGTGGCTCATTTAGAGTCTTCAATGATGGAGGAAGTAGTTGGAGAGTTTACTGGTTAAGATGTTCGCTCATCACACTGAAGATCGGGGTTCGATTCCTCACGTGGGTACAACGTGTGAAGCCCATTTCTGATATACCCCGTCGTGGTGTTGTTGGAATATTGCTAAAAGCGGTGTAAAACTAAACTCATTCACTCAGAACGTGGAAAAAAGAAAGTGCATCGAAGATCAATGTATAATGGCTTCAATGTAAGATTCACTTTTGACCATTTAATTAAATTAAGTGAAATGAAAATGTCATATGTTCCAATCATGAGTGAGCACGTTCTTTGCCGAAGCTAGTACAGGTGTTGTTGCTTGGTGGTACATGACTCCTGATTGTGAAGGTAGGCCTCCTAAAAAATGATTTACCAACCACGAGCAGACAACCACAATATATCTGAGATAAGTGCCTCTAAATGGTGTATATGTTACAATCAGACGGTGCTATCAGTCATTTCATGAAATGACTGAAACTTTCAGTCAGTTCATGAAATGACTGTTTTAGTCAGTGACATTTGGCGCTGCGAGTTACACTATCTGACTGTAACGGTTGTTCATTGTGATACTTCAACAATAAGCCGGTATATATACCACTTTCTCCACTTCACCAACTCTAAATAACCTTCTGCGGGCCAACAGATAGTAACCTGTCCAAACACAGAAAAGTCAATTCCAAGGGTGTTGTTTTCAAAAATTGACTGTAACTGTGGACAATCATATATTGGCAAAACATCCAGGCCTATCAACACCAGAGTGAAAGGGCACCAGGTACAAACAAACAAATCAGACAACAACTCAGCTTTATCAGAACACATCCAGTCCAACACCAGTCACCAAATGAACTGGACACTATACACAATACGGGCAACCAACCAATATGACTTCACCAAACGAAAATTAACAGAAGCCATCCACATCAAAACACATCAACCCCTGATCAACAGAGATCAAGGTTATTTCATCTCCTCAGTATATGATGTACTCATGAACCAACCTTAAGTGTTTGTAAACAGGTCCCTACTCTCCTGCTCAGTACACCCCATTAGCGTCTGTATGCAATCTTTTGTCACTGTCTTCTACATGTAATCCCTTGTCATCACATTGTTACTGTACTCTCCAATTAAGTTCTTGTTGTTTGTTAATTATATATTATCCTGTCTTATCTGCTTCATACTTGCTTGACAGTGATACAAGAATCTGTATCGAACGTCACTTCACCTGAATGGAGAAGTTGTTCATCCATAAAGTTTGTCCTTATCTGACTCACCAGCTTCTCAACACACCATTCAAAGAAGATACTGCATACATGACAACACAAAATATACATAATATATTTTTTTATTTCATATACATGTAATCAGATAACAACCATTATTCATAAGCACATACACAGGTCTTGGCACGTACAATTATCACTTGTAACAACAGTGTTACAACACTGCTAAGGTAACTGAAGAAATTTGGGAGACTTGGCATTTTTGAGATTTATACACTGTGCGTGAAGAAAGTTTGATCTCTGCAATCTAACTCAGATCTCAAGCAACAAAGAACCAGTTTATGTTTTGTATTTAACACCATAGCACTTAGCAATTTGACAGACATTTAATTCTAGTAATTCCAGGCCAGCCTATAAATCTAATCATGTAACTACAACAAACGAATGAATGAAAATTTACTACATAACATTTTTAAAACCTTTTAATCAATTTTTGAAACTGTTTCAAAGAGTTATGGCTTCTCAGCTGGCCCTAGCACAGTTCATCCTTGATATTTCCAGGGTATACGTTCCAGTGAATCTCCACTATACCCTGGATGCATCTACCCGATAAATTTATTAACTCCCTTGGCTGGCTTTTTATCCGATCAACTCTATACGATGGGAAGTTGAGCGAACCAATCATGACTCACTTTCGCTTTTTAAATTATCCAACTGATTAAACTTGGCAAGCCTAACCATGCACAAGTCCTCATAAAGAGGCAAAAGGTGTTCTTGCATATATGTATATATATTTCAATTTCAGACCTGTCAATGTGTCTGTATGATTTCCCCCAAATCTGAACAAACCTTCCCAGCTGTGACTGCTATCTTCACTGTCACTGGAAAATTCAGTTGTAACGGTGGCTTAGCTGATTGGCTACTGTGAGAAGGCGGAGCCAGCCAAGGGAGGTAATACAATTTTCGTGCCGAGACGTAGATTCATCCAGGGTATAGTGGAGACGTATAGTAATGTATACCCTGGAGATATCGAGGATGAGTACAGATAAATAACATGACAAACAAATGCATATAACATCACACATTGACAAATCACAGTTTGCACTTCTCCTGGAGTTTCTTCTGTTCTGCCATTACAAGTTTAATCTTGGCCAGATCGTCTTCGTCTGTGACAACCTTCACCTCCATTCCTGGGTGCTTGGTACGGATATGTAATCGAGTATTGCCACAAATGGATGATCGATATGGACAGTGGCCACAAACATACGGCTTGACATCCTTAAACAGGTGCTGATGTCTCTGGTGTTTGGTCAAACTACTTGCAGTCTTCCCACTGTAATCACACTCGGTACACTTGAAGGACTTAGTCTCAGTGTGAGTGTAAGACTGATGTGTTCGGAGACCTCTCGCATCTTTGTAGGTCTTATCACAGTATTGACAGGCGAACCGGCGAAGTTCAGAGTGGGAAGTGATAATGTGACGTCTCATACGGGAAGCAGACAGTGTTGAGTAGTCTGGACACTGGTCACAGAAAATGATGTCACGTTTTTCGAAGTCAGCCTTGATACCATGCATCTGGTACAGATGGTCTGTGAACATAAGTCATATGCCAAATCAATCATTTTGTAATTTTGTGCATGTGTATATCTATGTGTGCTTGTGCATAAATTCTTATTGTTTCTAACTTCTACTGGTTCACATGCTGCCCCAGATGTACAACATATCTGATTAACTCACAATATTAATGTGCTTGCCAGCATTTGATCAATAACTATACATCAGAAAGAAATACAGGTACTAAACCCAGTACAATAAGTAATTACACAGTGTTGTTTTTTTTTCACCTGTCAAACATATTTGCAAGCTCCTGAAACAGAATTTGGTAACAGTTATATACCTTGAGTGAGTGAATGAGTTTAGTTTATGCCACACTCAGCAATATTCCAGGTATATGGTGGCGGTCTGTAAATAAGCGAATCTGGACAATCCAGTCATACTCATACAAAGCAGGTCTCATATGCCACTGAGATAGTAGTCAAGTGATTACACTCTATGGTGAGTTTAGTTTTATGCCACACTCAGCAATATTCCAGCTATATGGCAGCGGTCTGTAAATAATCAAGTCTGGACCGTACAATCCAGTCATCAGTAGCATGAGCATTAATCTGCACAATTGGGAACCGATGACATGTGTCAAGCAAGTCAGCGAGCCTGACCACCCGATCCCGTTAGTTGCCTCTTACGATAAGCATAGGTGCCTTTTATGGCAACCATGGGTTGCCGAAGGCTTATTCTACCCCGGACCTTAAAGGGTCAATTATATATCTTGAGTCCAAAAGGATATTAAACTCACTGATTATAAACAGAAATATTTATCATACCAACTTTAATACTTAAAGGGACTATTTGGTTATGCTAAACCAGTTTGCATTCAACTGTGCCAAACTGGGTTCTGAAACTTTGAAATCCATCTTCAAGGCAGGTTTCAGTTTCTGTTTCACATTCTCTCACAACAAACATGTCAGCAACAGTAAAGGACAGGTAAGCATACATTTATTGTTCTGTGAACCAGGAAAATATTATTAAAAAAACCTGTCTATTGAACATGACTATTTTATGTAATTTGTATATATACTCATGGAAAAATTTAAGGGAACGCATGAAAAAGCTGTGACTCCGAACTCGAATTCGACCGTCATTATGGTCTAGTGTGTGCCTGCTCTCATCACTAAACATGGTGTTTCTCCATTGACGTACGGTTCTTCCGCCATGGTTCCGTGCCCACTGCAGTCTAAAGTGCTTGTGATGCTCTGTCATGTTGATTCCAACCAATGGACGGCGGCTTTTTAGACAAGCCAATTTAAGACAATTATACACTGTACGTGAACAAACTCAAACTTCTTCGCCTGAATTCTGTATTGATTTTGGAGCAGGATTTGAACCTGTCTCGCAGAGCAATAAGGCGTAGGGTCCAGTCATCGCGTGGGGTGGTTTTCTCTTTCCGTTCCCGACCACGCCTGTTGTTGACATCACCAGTCACTCTATAGAGATTCCAAAGTCTGGATATCACGCTAACAGACTTGTGAAAAGTTGTTGCAACCTGTCGTAATGAGCTTCCAACACTAACCATGCCAATTGCCTCCCATTTCTGTACCAAAATTGACATACATGTCATGTGTAAATCTAAGTGCATGTAATTTTAGGAGCATGTAGTGCACGTGCATGGAAAGCATTATGGTGAGTTTGAATGAACTGCTCTTCGCGAAAACGATAATACACGGCGCTGAAGTTAGTAAACAGAAATTTTGAACTGCCCTAAGAAACATGCATTCCCTTAAATTTTTCCATGAGTATATATGAATATATTATGATTACTTGTAACTGTATAATTACATACAAGCATATCATCTCTTTATTATTTATTAATTCTCTGATAAAATGACAAAAAATATTACGTTTGGCAATGCTGTCACCTAATTCATTCCATATATATATAGTAACTGAGATATGTTTTTGGTATCCATTTTGAAATCAGATTGTGTAATGATCCACTTGTTTACAAAACTAGAGACCATTTTCACTTTGAAACCATGTATTCAAAACTAGACACTCATTTATAACAGGAGAAACTACTTTCAGAAAACAAAACCAGTTTTGCAATAATCGAATAGGTCCATACATGTCAGAAATACCTTACTTTCACAGGAACAAGTTACACAGCTTTCACCTGCACACTTTTGAAGTTCATAGACTTCTCACACTGACACAAACATGGTGTATATCAGATGGTGGCTTATAGCTGCCTAGTGGTTAAAGCATTCCACTCGTCACACTGACGACTCGGGTTCGATTTCCCACATAGGTATACTGTATGAAGCCTATTTTTGGTGTCCCCCACTGTGATATTGCTGAAATATTGCTCAAAACAGCGTCAAATTAACCTCACTCACTTCTGGTAATCTGCAGAAATGATATTTGTTAAATGGAACAATCCTGACTGCTGACAGAGACAACTGACAGGTATCTTTCCTTCATGTAACATCTGTTCCACAGAGATCATAGCTGCAATTATCCTTCACGAACAATCTTATGACATGACTATGATTAATTACTCAAACGACATGAAGTGACACATTTGTACAACATGCATGTGTGGGCCAATGTGCAAGACTACATAAGTAATGGTTTAACTCACTGCTTAAGTCTATTTTTCTCTTGCTCTCAAAAGGGCACTTGTGACACTTGAAGCGTTCACAGTCAGAGTGCATCATGTCCAGGTGGACCTGGAGAGTGCCCTTGGTCTTGAACTCCGAGCCACATACCTGACACAGCAAACTGGTGGCAGACTTGGGGGAGAGGTGGACACTGTTCAGGTGGCGGTTCAGATACCTGCACACAACATCCGGACACCATAAAGTCAGCATCGTAAACCTGGTAGTGGTGACTACTGAGGGGAAAGCAACTTTTGTGATAGTGATAGTCTATTGTAACATACTATTGTGATAGTGATAGTCTATTGCAACATACTATTGTGATAGTGATTGTCTATTGCAACCAACTATTGCAATAGTTTCTTTTCTCCATGTATTGTCTCATTTGAAGTCATTTCCAAAATGAATCTATAGTTTATAAACAAGCTGAAGCAATTTCAGTCTGTTTCAATAACTGACAAGAAAATTGCAACCGTTAAAATATTAACCCAATTAAACTGCAGGTTTGCACCCAAACATCCTGTATTTTTTGTATGTACATTTCTAAACAGAATTGATAGTTTTTTTGGTTCTACCATTGATTAATTGCTATTGGAGACTCAACAAAGGCAACAGATAGTTTGATGAATCCTCATGGTAACCCTTTAAAACAATGCAGTTTCCAGTGTAGTAAAGATGTAGAAAATCTAGCCTGTCCACAGGACTGATTGGACAAAGTTTTTACCAGTCCTGCCAAAATCTAGCCTGTCCTCCAAATATGAATTAAACACCAGGTCAAGACTTAAAACTGGTTTGTTTTATTTGAAGCTATCATGCACTATGCACACAAAGAGCTGGGATTGTTAAATCTTTCCTAGTAGAATCATCAGGTTACAACATTACAGAACTAGTCTTCAGACAAGTCATCAACATCTCCATCAAGATCTGAAAACTGACCCGACATGAGGACAGACTAGATATTTTTTAACCCATCCTGACATAAAATCATATGTGCACTTTAGTGATGATTTTACAGATTATTTTGATTGTCCAGTCAGATTAAGACAAGGATGTACTTTGAGCCCAATGTTATTCTCATTTTTCATTAATGAATTGGATTATGATATTGCTGTTAATGGGAAACACGGTATTCAGACTTTCCCAGACATGGTTGAAACAATACTTTTTGCTGCTGATGTCATCTTAGTTTCAGACACTATTGTACGATTACAAAATCAACTCAATATTTTGGAACGTTATGTAGCAGTGACATTTTCATGTTTTTCATACATCAGTTTGGAACTATTTTATAACTATCTTATATAAATTGGTGTTACAGTGTTTTATTTTTTACAAGGAAAATAGGAATAAAATTATTACATAAGTCATAAAAAGGTCACTAAAAATATTGAAGGTTGGTGGTAGTGTTCTAAAGTTTGTGGTTTTATGCATATGTCAATCATATTGACATTTAGTAAGGTATGGAAAGTATTTCAGATGCATTTTATTCATCTGAAACGTTTCTATTGCATTTGTGGTTCAGAAAAGTGCTAGATCAAGAGTACTGTCTCACTTTGAAATATTGTTTATCACCTGACCCTAAATATAGCTCCCAATTGGTTAATTTAAAAATTCCCATAATTCCTATGCACCAGTCTGGGTACTCATCTAACAATACATCAGTATAGCACAGTACAACAAGAAGGAACAAGGTCCCCAGGCATACAGCTGCAGTTTACATCAAACAGGTCAGTTTGATACTTTAACATGATGTTAAGTTCAAGTGCATTGAATTTTTTATAACTTCATTTAATTAAGTACATTATAAATGTTATTTGGTAATTTGTTACATATGGTAATGTTGTAAACTAGACAAAGTTGATAACATATGTATAAGTCCAAAGTTCATGTTGTATTATAGCTCTTGTGTAAAATCAAATAGTATTGCAAGTATTGTTCAATTTTTTACAACCATGGTTCACAGTTTACTAGATGTATATATGTGCAATGGGTTTATTGTTTGTTTTGTGAGTGGAGAGCAGAGATATAGATGAGAGCATTTTCATATTTCTGAATGATTTGTTTCTGCATCCATTTTGCTCAGCTTTCCATGTGTCCATGCATGCAATGGGTTTCTTTGCGTTGTGTAAATGGAAATCGTCAGTGATAGTGAATGTGTTGTCACATTGATGAATGATGATTGCACTTGGCAGGTCACATGTGAACACATGGTCCAGATCAAGATCACATATTAGGCTCTATTCCACAAATGGGTAAGATGTATTCTCATTTGTCCATATATGTCTATTTTTTTATGTACAGCTTTCTAGTATCTGGAAGGGTTACCAAATATTTATCTGGCTGTATGTCTTTATAGTTGTGAACTTTATTGCCTGTCAATATATGTGTACATATCGCTAAGTTTAACAGTTTTTTGGGCAAACTGCATTACTGGTCAATGAATTATTTCCCTTGGAGGTACAACCAATGTATCGTGTAATTATTTCACTTGCTCAGTTATGTTGAATAACTTACATGAGTAATTGTTGGATTACAGAATTTATTGTGGCAAACTGCTTGTGCTGCCTATGCCAAACATCATGTATTGTACAAATTTTAATAAGAATGTTATGTCATTCCAGGGCCTACGATTACCAATATGTAACTTCTGAATAAAACCACCCCTCACCCCCTACAGCGAGTCATGTGATTCTTGGCGCCTTAATCAGCTGTAACAGTTAAACAACAGAATGGAAGTTATCGTTTAACTAAGACAAAACAAATATTGTCATTTTCAGAAGGGGTGGGCCAATTATCGATAACTGAAAAATGGGAACTAGATGGAATACATCTGAACATTAGCAGTCTTTATAAATATCTTGGTCTCTTGTTTACCCATCAATGAACATTTCTAAGAGCATAAAAGATTTAATATCGAAAGCAAAGAAAGCCTTATTCAGTGTCATGTCTGTTTCATATAAAATTGGGACTACTTCACCTAAAAAACACTTTGATTCACAAATACAAACAGTAATGTCATATGGATCTGATATTGGGGGCTACCAAAGATATGACTGTTTAGAAAAACTTCACCTTTCAGCATGAAAAAGATATTTGTCTGTTGGATTATCTACACCAAACTGTATGACTTACGGGGAATTTGGAAAACACCCACTGTATATAAATTCTCAGATTAGGTGCTTGAAATACTGGATAAAACTTACTGGTATGCATGAAAATAGAATTCCCAAACTGGCTTATGATATGCTTTTACATTTAGACAACATCGGTAAAATTACACAGGCATCCCATGTAAGACACCTTTTGTTCTCACATGGTTTTGGTTTTATCTGGTTGAACCAAACTATTGGAAATAAGAATCTCTTTTTGCATAATTTATACACCAGGCTACTGCTACGTTAAGTCAGGTTTGGCGTTCTATCCTTCATGACAGCTCAAGGTATCATTGTTACAGGACATTTAAAAGCTTACTTCCGCCTGAAAAATATTTGTCTGTTTTATTTTCTAAAGATTTGAAAAATACTTTGATCAAATTCAGACTTAGTTTGTTAAATTTAATGATAAACAAAGGCAGGAAAATGTCAATAGCTAAGAACAAGAGATTTGCCCATTATGTACTGTAAACTTATTTCTGCGCCTTTAAATTTTCGCGAGTGATGGTCACTAAACCTTTTCGCACCTTCTTATTTTCACAAGGTGATCTTGTTACAGGGGCGTCTCTGAATGTTTTTACACGACATGCAGCTGCGTGATCATTGAGCTGTTATAAAATAAACAGATTTGCGAAGTGATCTAACAACGAATTCATGTAAATGATTTCAGAATTAATCCTTTTTAATTAGGTGTTAGAATAATGAAAATAGAACGTGATTGAACCATGTTAATCCAGATTAGCCCAGCGGTGACACATGATTGAGCACTGACACCTGTTTTGTTTTTGTGTTGTTGACTTACCTGAATAGAGTGTATGATATATCTATGTTATCATGTGTTTTTATTCTCGCGTCATGAAGTCTGACATGAAGTTCGCGAAAATTAAACGGTCACGAAAATTTGGCTGTTTATAGTATGTAAATCTGCAGTTGGAAATGATATCCACTCTAAGCTAGTTTGTCCATCTTATTCCATTCTTAGAAGCAAATACATTCAAAACCACCTGTTCTAGCTTTCTCAGCCTTAATGTCCTCAATCCTCAATCAATATCATGCTGATATTCTAAACCTGTCACTGTTTATCAAATACAGCATGAGATTAAGAAATGAACTATTTAACAAATTAAAAGGCTAAAACGAAATTTTACAAATGCCTGTCAATTTGGTCTCTCCATTATGTGTATTGCATATTATCTGTATATTACGTATCATTATTTCATCTCTATGAGGGCTGGAGGCCTTGAATACAATAAAATCTTTTGACCTTGGTCCACAAAATTCACCCGTCTCAGACGTTGGGATTATCTTTCTTACACTGCAGTTTCCCTTGAAAGTGGACTTGGTTCACGTGGCGGTTCAGATACCTGTACATAACAACATGACTCTCCAGGCTCAGCACCTGGTGTTCATGGTTACCCTTCCTACAATGCAGTTTCCGTTCCGTTCAGGCTCCAAATAAAAGAATTCCAAAATAAGACCTAGAAATGGTTTTACAATGATGCTTGTGCTTAAGATAGCCACACAGCTTCGTGACTGCTTGAGTGGGGATGTAAATGCTGTCATACTCATCATTGCATTACTGAACATATTAGTTGCGTAAATAGCTATGGGTACTAACTGTTGACACTTGAACTTGGCACCACAGTATTGACAGGCAATGTTCTTCTCCTTGCTGTGCTTGCTGATGTGTTGCTGCATGTTGTACTTGACAACTGTGGTGTAGCTGCAGCCTTTGGCAGGACATTCATGCACCTAGCAACATTAGACACAGCTCAGTCAATACACACAGGGCAACATCAGACAGCTGAGTCAACACAGAGGCAACAGACAGGGCAACTTCAGACAACTGAGTCAACACAGAGGTCAACATCAGACAGCTGAGTCAACACACAGGGGCAACATCAGACAGTTCAATCAACACGCAGAGTGCAACATCAGACAGAGCTGGGTTAAAACACAGGCAACATCAGACAGAGCAGAGCCAACACACTGGGCAACATTAGACAGAGCTGAATCAACACACAGAGGGAAAAATTAGACAGCTGAGTCAACACATTGAGGGCAACATCAGACAGCTAGGTCAACAGACTAACATCAGACAGCTCTGTCAATACACAGCTGGCAACATCTGACAGCAGAGTCAACACACAGAGGGAAAAATTAGACAGCTCGGCCAACACATTGAGGGCAACATCAGACAGCTCAGTCAACAGACTAACATCAGACAGCTCTGTAAACACACAGATGGCAACATTTGACAGCAGAGTCAACACACAGAGGGAAAAATTAGACAGCTTGGTCAACACATTGAGGGCAACATTCGACAGTAGAGGCAGGCAAATGAGTCAACAAGCAGAGGGCAAAATTAGATAGCTGAGACAACATATTGAGGGCAACAGCAAAGAGCTCTGTCAAAATAAGGAAAGCACCCTCAGAACAGAACTGAATCAACTTTCTGAGAGCACAGGCAAGCTGATCTACAGGGGTAAAACTTTGGACATGAATCATGAGAAGGAACTTACAGAGAATTCAACAGAACTGAATTAATATACAACAGCTGCATCAATTCAAATTTCTACTGACCCGTGAAGGATCCGGGGTAGAATAGGCCTTCAGCAACCCATACTTGCCATAAAAGGCGACTATGCTTGTTGTAAGAGGCGACTAACGGATCAGGTGGTCAGGCTCGCTGACTTGGTTGACACAAGTCATCGGTTCCCTATAGCGCAGATCGATGCTCATGTTGTTGCTCAATGGATTATCTGGTCCAGACTCGATTATTTACAGACCGCCGCCATATGGCTGGAATATTGCCGAGTGTGGCGTAAAACTAAACTCACTCACTCACTCACTCAAATTTCTACAGTTCATCATTCACAAAAACATTTCTATACACATCACTCCACAACACTTCCTACAATTCTTCTTGCACCTCACCTTAACATTACTGTCAATTCCATGTTGGACTTTCTCATGTCCCCGCTTCTGTGTCTTCTGTGCAAACGTCTTCCCACACACACAGCAGGTGTGGAGGTATTTCTTGCGTTCCCGGTGGATACACAGCATGTGTTTGTTGCGTGAAAATTGTGTGCGGAAGTGACGTTGGCACAATGGGCAGTCGAAGTATACATCTGGGTGGAGTAGTTTCATGTGTCTTGTCATGTCCTTGACACTCGCTGCAGCAAAGTTGCATCCCTCTACTCCACAGCGGGTCCAAATGTTTTCCATTTTGCAAAGCTGGAAATGTAGTTTTACCAAAAATTTCTTCAACACTTTCAAAGAAAATACCTTTTAAGACATGATCACACTGCACTCTTGGGAAGGACCCCAAGCTTCTAATTCATAACACCATAACACATTCAACACCACTTCCAATACTCTGGGCATGGATAAACAAACAATACCTACCTGTTCATTAGTGTACCCGTGTGTTTCTACCAGGTGATTTCTGAACTTGACCCTATACACATATGTATCCCCACACTCCGGGCACTGCAGGGGAGCAGCAGATGAGGTTCCGTGCACAGAAGGTATATCCCTCTTGTCCAACTTCAAGCACTTTGAATCTTGCATTGTGTTCATATTAATCGTTTTTAACAGTGGATTTTTATTGTGTTTCTCTTTTGAAGACAAATGGAACGAAAGGTTGTGTGCTTTCCACTGACTGTAACATTTAAAGAAATGTGGACATTTCCTACAAAGAAATGACTTATTATGCATGCTTATATTGTTAAAATATGGTTGAACTTTGATAAAACTGTATTTCTTGATAATGTTACGTGCAGTAAAAAACAAAGATTTTCGAGGACTGATGAAACACTTTGTCTTGCCATGTACAGATCCTGAAGCTTCCTTATGCAACTGCTTTATCAACATTCTCTTAGCCACAAGAACACTATTAATCTTTTCTGACTTCTCACATCCTTCCTTAATGATATTTGTATCTGTTACAAAATGTCTTTTTGATTCAGCTGTTTTTGGTTTGGCATATTTCCTTCCTTGATACTTTTTCCTTGATTGTTTTAGTGTCTGCATCCCTTCTAAAGGTTCACTTTGAGCAGGAGACTCTCCTGCAAAGTTCACAGGTAAACCATTAACCTCGGAAGTCTGATAACCTGAGCCACTGTGCCATGAGCAACCATCTTCTTTGATTGTGTTGGTAATACTGGAACAGAGTGACTGGGAGGAAAGGTTTGGTGGCTGCACACTTTTCTCTGTGACATCAATCGAGGCAGAAAATCCTTGGACATGTTCTTCCTGCTTACACATTTCATAGGGATCTTCAATGATTTCTGCTTTTATCTGCAGCTTCTCAGTTTGACCTGTGGACATGCTGTAGCATGGGGGCTGGTGGGTCTGCAGCAGATGAACTAGGTGAGTGATGTGGAGTGACTTGGCAACAGCAAGGATATGTTCCCACTCATGTGGTGCTACCTGTAGTTCACCAGTGTACAGGAACTCGATCATCTTCTCCAGAATGTCATAAGACACATCTAAAACCAAAACAGCAATCTTCTTTTAATAAAGTACACATTCTAGCATTCTGGACAATCTCCAGTGTATTCACTCCAACAGATAGCTAGACAGACAGACAAACACACACACAGATGGATTTTATTCAGTATTTCGGCTTCATGGCCTACAGATGGATGTTTATTCATTAATTTGGGTTCATGGCCTAGAATACACTTGTGTTTGACAGAACAACAGCAAACGTTCTATTTACATTTATTTCTCAATAAAAACACATTTTTAAGAAAGAAGCGATTGTAAATCATCCTCATTATTTGTATTTAGTACATTACACAAGATCAGATCTAGAGTTGCTCTGAGTAGTGATTAACACTGGATAGGCTTGGGAGATATTTTAATCTCAGGTCATGATACTTTTTACAAATAAACAGGACATGGAACTCATCCTCCATAACATTGAGATGACATTGCGAACAGAATGATTTGTATACATGTTCATACAGATGGATAAAGGATAACACTCCAACAAATCTCCACCAAGTAACTTGGATGCATCTACAGCTCGGCACAGTGATTGTAGTTCTTTTGATGGGAAGTCCCATTCAGCATTCAAACCAATACTCTCTGAGCAAGGCGCTTTTTGCTTTTGGCCATGGGAGCGGTGCCAGAATGTAATCATCAGACACACTGTAAGTATGTGATAATGACCCTCAGTCTGACTTCTAAGTTGGCAGCATAGTGACTCAGATGCTGATTTTGTGTGCTTGTAATTAAGCGTGTTTCTCCTAGAGTTTGGGTTCTAATCCTGGAAGACCAGGACTCCAGCCCAAAATGTACATGAACCATTGTAATCCTTTCCATAAGGCATTATCAAGTCATGATTATTCCTGCTGTATGCATTGAGCTGAGATACTGGGACATGAATGCTACCAAGCTTAAAATACTGGGACATGAATGCTACCAAGCTTAAAATACTGGGACATGAATGCTACCAAGCTTAAATTACTGGGACATGAATGCTACCAAGCTTAAATTACTGGGACATGAATGCTACCAAGCTTAAAATACTGGGACATGAATGCTACCAAGCTTAAGTTACTGGGACATGAATGCTACCAAGCTTAAAATACTGGGACATGAATGCTACCAAGCTTTAAATATTGGAACAAGGGTTTCATGCCATGCTGAAATGTGTCTCCAGTACACACAAATGTAAACATTGGATGTTGAAAAAAAATAATACATAGAAATATATGATGAATCAATAAAACCAGTGCCTATTTATTTATTCTCTGACACAAGTCACTCACTTAAAAACAGTTCACACAATCCCCACTGTAGTGTTTATAAAGTATAGCTACAGCAATCCTACAAGTGTTTGATTCACCTCTCAACTACTACATGTACTTCCTACTTATCTGGCGTGCCGAGAGGATTAAGTAGTGTATTGGATATTGGGCCCTTGTTTGGAATGTTCGTACCCATGCTGGTATAGACAGAGTTAATTACAGTTAAAATTGGTTGTTGGGACCAGAAAGTTGTACTGGAATATGTAAAAGCCTGGATTAGACAAAGTTTTAATGATCATAATATTGTTGTAAAAAGACAGGACATTTATGCCAGTTTTGACAGTATGACGGATTAGACAGATGCCAGAGAGGACAGGTTTCGCTGTAGGTCTGGTAATAGACAAGTGGGGATCAAAAAGTAAGTAGACAAACTGTATTCTCGGGTCTGATGTTTGAAAAGATTCTATTTTATTTTGAAGGAATCTTAAGCAAATTCACATTCAACATTTCACATATGTGGGTAATTTGGTTAACGAGATCAGAACACACTGGGATATTATATTTTTTACAAAACTGCTTAAAATGAAAAACAAACTGATATTTGATACCTCTTGGATAATGGTATGCCCTCAAAGTATATTATATAAAAAATGTTCAGTACAGTATTGGATAACTTTCTGTCATAATCAACAGAGATTAGAATTGCATAATTTGTGTTTAGTCAACGCTGTTTTTTAAATCTCAGCTAATCTTCAATCCAATCTTCCTAAAACATTGTGTCCAGATATTCAAGCTGGTACTGTGTACAATATATTGTGAGTTGACACTTGTGTGACCATTCGGTGGCTAGTTTGAACCCTTGGGATCGTGTATGAACAAGTGAAAACTTTAGAATAAGTTATGTCCTTACGATTTTGTCATCTGAAAGGGGATGGGTAGTGTCTCCAAAACAAGCTCTTTCAGCTGGTATCATTTTCTAGGTGATTTTACATACATTTTGATCGCCACTTGTAGTATGGCTTGTACATAATCATTACATCTTAAGTACAGTACACCACACTAATTCAGAAGTTCACAAGACCCTCATATCTCCTTGAAGGAACCTTGAAATTATTAAAATGTGTTTAGAGCTCTTCTGGTCTCTCCACTTATTAGAGTAAGGTAAAACCCTAATGAATGTGACTGAACATACGAAGCTGTAGAGGCTGTATTAGGTTAGTTTGTTTCTTTGTTGTTTAACACTGCACTCAGCAATATTCTAGCTATATGATGGTGGTCTGTAAATAATCAAGCCTGGACCAGATAATCCAGTGATCAGCATTGTGAGCATTGACTTACACAAGTGGAATATGATGACATGTCAACAAGCCTCACCATGCGATCTTGTAATTTATAGCATGGGTTGCTGAACACCAATTCTAATCCATTTATTCACAAGATGTTGCTAAATTCCACAGCCATACAGTCTCAAATGTCCAAGACATGGATGCCTATGGGCAATCATGCCACATTCAGCTGAAAATCATTGATGCAAATGGAATACAGTTCACAGCAGCTTTAAATGCAACTCATTCACATTCAAAACCTAACACTCAGGATCATACTTGGTTCTACATAATGCAAAGCCATTTCAAAAATATATTTGAAAAAAGGGGCAAACATCTGTTCTTTAATAACATGCCAGGAATTAACTTAGTATCACCAGAGACCATATAATATATCTATTATATGGTCCCTGGTATCACTCTAACGGCATATGGAAATTTGCCTACCCAACTGCAGGCTTCCCCGATCAGGCCAGAGAAGATTGTGGAAATATTCGGAACTTGCAAAGAGGATAAGCCTGTGGACTTGGAGATGTCTCCCTTCCCTGTCCATGAGGACTGTGTCAAAATGAAGCTTGTGCCTGTAGAACTGATACAGTTGGACACCGATCTTGTTGTAATGTTCTGAATCTCTCAGACATGTCTCATCTTCCATTGCTCTCAACCTGCAGAGTAAATGACATATCTACAATTTCTGAGCCCTGTTTCACAAAACTTTCAAATCACACCACTAGCATAAACCTTGGTGCTGATACGATGTACTCTGTTGGATAACAATATGCTGGTTTCCAGCCCTATCAGCGCGTTCTCAAATACAAATGTGAGGAGACGGGCCCCAGTTAGCGCCATCCCCGGCCCAGCTGTATGGCTATGTACATAGTAACTATGAACCATGAATTCATATTATATGTGTCATATATACCTTGGCACGGTTAAACCACAGTTGAAGTATTGTCTTCGAGTATCTCCCCTCTTTGACAATTTCAACAACACCGATGTGAAGAGACATATATCGTTGCAGCAGTGTTAGCAACGCAGAGCCTCCAGATTGCAGTGCGCCGCTGTCAATCACGTCAGTGCAACAAGAGTTGTTTCCCTTGGATTGTTTTCGTTAGTGGAACATGAGTGTTGAACAGGTTTCGACAACCAGAACTCAAACTCAGGGCTTGATTTAAGAAAAGTTAACATACTTACTCCAGGTGCGTCCTCAGATAAAAAACCTAGTTGCACTAACTCATTTCCAGTTGCACTGCTTTTATTGCAATATGTAATGAAAGATATGTACTATTGAATTATTTAGATGCTTTTTTTTTCAGACGTACACCCACTAAAATATATGGTGTTGCATCTGGTGTAAATTAGTCCAGGGATAGTCTACCTCTATATAGGCTCCCTGGTTAGTCTAATAACTAGGTTGCACTTTGTCATATTGGATTGCACCAGTGCAAGTAACAAACAAACATCGCAAGATTAGCCACATGTTTGTTTGACAGTTTTCGTAATATTTTTCCTGATAAGAAAATAGTCAAGCAAAAATTGCAGCGAAACATACAATAATAAATATATTGCTGTCAATGCCGCATGGTCTAACGTGAAAAATAATAAACATATTTGAATTATGGCTGTAAACTGTTATTGGTTGAGACCATTTTAGGCCCGTGATTTAGAAGAACACCGGAAGAACATAGGATGTTTTCCTAACAGTTTTATGCACATTATATTCTAATTCTTGCTGTTAGGAAACTAATAATGGTCCTAAAATTCCGAAAACTTAACAGTGAACATATATAATTTCAATCTTCATCGTATCCCACTTGTGTAGATATATAATCCTACTGTGTAATTCCCTATGAATTGTATGGTTCAGAGTCGATTATTTACAGACCACCGCCATATACTTGCTGAACGCTGCGTTAAACAACAAACAAAGAAAAGGAAAACACACACACAAAAAAAGAAAAAAAAGAAAAGAAAATTGTGTTTAGCATTTGACGTGACGCCGCAGACACCATGTGGCAATTTCGTTCAAACATTCATGATTTGGAGATGAGGTGAATTTGGTATTTTTTCCTTCTGTCACATAGGTATTCATCAACGCCATCCCTAAATGTATTCCACGTGTACCACACGTGGACACGTTTTTTGGATTTGATGTTACAAATACAAGTTGTATGTGATATTCAAATTCATTCACTTTACCCCCAGCGAGACTGTATCTATTTACGAGTGTACAGGCCCGTCAAATACTTGAATGCAAATATATTCACCGTCTTTAATGCGGTAAATAATTGCTCAACGGTCTCCATGAACTAAGGCACAATCTCACCAGTGACTCAAAATGACGTCATATTGTGTTGAAATCTGCCTTGACAAATTCATGTTTTTCCTGCATATTTTCTTTAGTATAATATCACTACGCCCTGAAAGAAATCCTAGAATCCTATACCGAGTATAGCACAGTATGCATATGCGTATACCTCTAGAGCTGACACTTGCACAGAAACAAAATGATTGGTTTCCCATGTTTAGCATTCAGTTAGGGGAAAGCCATTATCTAGACACGTGTGTTGATGATAATGAGAATATTAATAACGTGCCTTCGCCAGAATATAGATATACAGCTCAACTAGAAGGGTAATAGTCGCACGTGCCATATCACCAGGTAGCCTATCCACTTTCTGCCAGATCACCAGGTAGCTGGGCAGGATCGCAGTCCAAGAAACTCAGGAGTCAAGTTCTCACACACGGTCACCCATCCACGGACTCTCCGCACCCAACCTTGCTTAACCTTTATGCACAGGACCACACACTACCACAAATGAGTAAGCGTTGTTTTACGCTGTGTTACAGATCTTGTCTTTCAGGGCGTCGCATCTATCATAAGTCATAAAGGTATTCATCACGCATAGCCCCAACCGCTCTTGTACACCCCATATATGGCATCCATTAACGTCCCGTTTATGTCTTCTATTGTTCCATGGGTTCCTCCACCCTCAAGTCCTATCAGGTAATTACACTACACAAAATGACTGTATTTACTACCCCAATCAAACTGTACAAACATATCCACTAACGTGTACACTCATACTGTTCATCACTTGCTTAATAACAGTGTTAGAACCTACACCGAAACGTCGCTCTCATAGCAATAAAGAAGTTGTTCATCTATATATTGTCATCCTTCATTACTGCTCCACCTTCTAAATGCCTCTCCAAGAAGATCCACATTAAGGTGATACCTAAGTTTCTACAGGTACAGACTAAATAAGCACGTATGTCCAATATCGTTGGTATTATGTAAGAGGTATTAGTTCTACTTATGAACTGTTTGATTGGCAATATAAAAGCTGGTGAGCAATAAGGAAGTGAGAAACTTTATGGATGATTGTCACTAATGTACCGATCATGACTGACACATTAGCGACGATTGTCGCTAGACAATCACGTGGCTGGTCACGTTTATTTTCTATGATGCGGCGTGTCTGCGCACATTCTAATGCCGCTGTCAAGCAAAAGTCAACGGTATAAGACTCTGTACCGAAACGTCGCATCATATATGATAAAGAAGTTGTCATTCATAACGTATAATACTCTCTTTACCCGTGAAGGACCCGGGGTAGAATCGACCTTTAGCAACCCATGCTTGCCATAAAAGGCGACTCTGCTTGTCGGAAGAGGCGACTAACGGGATCGGGTGGTCAGGCTCGCTGACTTGCTTGACACATGTCATCGGTTCCCAATTGCGCAGATTGATGCTCATGTTGTTAGTCACTGGATTGTGTGGTCCAGACTCGATTATTTAAAGACCGCCGCCATATAGCTGGAATATTGCTGAGTGCGACGTAAAACTAAACTCACTCACTCACTGACACTTTCTTAGTTCTTACTACTGGCCTGGATAAACAGCATTGTTTTATATGATATAGAAATTGTAACTACTTGACAATATGTTTTGAAATTTTAGATACTCTCCTCAGTAATTAACTACAACTGCATCCAATCAGCACATCGTTTAGATTTTAAAATAGTCAAACACTGTTTTATCGAAGTTCTGTTCTGTGTAACGTTATTTCATGCGAATTCTTAATTAATCATCATTTTGCGGCTGTGTCGAACCTGGGGTAACTCGATGCATCTACGTAAGTCTCTTAAACTTGGACACATATGTTTGACTGCTTAAATAGGAATTGTATTGTATGATCGTCACTGGTCTCCATTTTGATCGCCTTCAGGAGTATACCAGTCACGTGCTTATATACGTATATATGTAGTGGTGCTACATCATCACTCAAATGAGGCATCTGCTTGGTTTTATCTTTTTAAAAAAATGTAATTCTATTTCAAAATTTTAAAACCCATAATACAAATATGTTGATGGGTAATATATACTGAACATCATTGAAAACGCACCACCTGTAAATTTTGAAATAAGGCAATAGAATCTTTTGGAAATGGAAAATTAATGGTGGGAATTTTGATAATAACACACTAGATTGTAAATAACGCTCTACAGTAAAAAACGGATCGTTCGAACACATCATCGAACACATCACATGAAAACAACAAAATTCATGCACATCACACACGAAGGGCACAAATTGCATGCAGAAAGCATGCTGTTCAGGGGTATAAATGACCTTCGGCACAAAACCGTTCTCATTTTCGCAGTACTTTCGTAAGTAAAGTTTTTTCGCCATGCCAAGATTGTCACCAGAGGAACGAGAACAGGCCTTGGGTATGTTGCAGGTCGGCGCTTCAAGCAGAAACATTGTACGACGATTTGGGTGTCAT